>NC_041221.1:157639302-157666766 GCF_002837175.3 Physeter macrocephalus
TGGGATCCTCCCAGACCGGGGCGCGAACCCGGTTCCCCTGCATCGGCAGGCGGACGTGCAACCACTGCGCCACCAGGGAAGCCCCCCAAGATTTTTAATTATGGTTTCAATTTCATTACTTGTGGTAGGTCTGTTTATATTTTCTAATTCTTCCTGGTTCAGTCTTGGAAAATTGTACCTTTCCTAGAATTTGTCCATTTCTTCATGGTTGTACATTTTATTGGTATAGAGTTGTTTGTAGTAGTCTTTTGTAATCCTTTGTATTTCTGCAGTGTCAGTTGTGATTTCTCCTTTTTCATTTATAATTTTATTGATTTGCATCCTCTCCCTTTTTTTCATGATGAGACTGGCTAAGGGTTTATCAATTTTGTTTATCTTCTCAAAGAACCAGCTTTTAGTTTTATTGATCTTTGCTATTGTTTTTTTCTTTTCTATTTCATTTATTTCTGATCTGATCTTTATGATTTCTTCTGCTGACTTTGGTTGTTCTTTGTTCTTCTTTCTCTAGTTGTTTAAGTGTAGGGTTGGATTGTTTATTTAAAATTTTTCTTGTTTCTTGAGGTGAGATTGAATTGCTGTAAACTTCCCTCTTACAACTGCTTTTGCTGTGTCCCATAGATTTTGCGGTGTCATGTTTTCATTGTCATTTGTTGCTATGTATTTTTAAATTTATTCTTTGATTTCTTCAGTGATCTCTTGGTTATTTAATAGTGCACTGTTTAGCCTCCATGTATTTTTGTGTTTTACAGTTTTTTTCCTGTAATTGATTTCCAATCTCATAGCATGGTCAGAAAAGATGCTTGATATTATTTGAATTTTCTTAAATTTTCTGAGGCTTGATTTGTGACCCAAGATGTGATCTGTCCTGGAGAATGTTCCATGTGCACTTGAAAAGAAAGTGTATTCTGCCACATTTGGGTGGAATGTTCTACAAATATCAATTAAATCTATCTGGTCTGTTGTGTCATTTAAAGCTTGTGTTTCCTTATTTATATTCTGTTTGGATGATCTGTCCATTGGTGTAAGAGGGGTGTTAAACCACTTTTGTTTGTGAAAACACTGGGTAGTAATTGCCCATCTTGTTTCTTGTAACTGCCCTCCCTCTCTTTCTTTCTCCCGTCATTATGTATCTACACTAGGAAGTGACTATATGTGGTAAGAATTGAAGAAAATATGGACTTTTTTTTTTTTTTTTTTTTTTTTGTTTTTGCGCTTTACGCGGGCCTCTCACTGTTGTGGCCTCTCCCGTTGCGGAGCACAGGCTCCGGACGCGCAGGCCCAGCGGCCATGGCTCACGGGCCCAGCCGCTCCGCGGCATGTGGGATCCTCCCAGACCGGGGCGCGAACCCAGTTCCCCTGCATCGGCAGGCGGACGCGCAACCACTGCGCCACCAGGGAAGCCCAGAAAATATGGACTTTTCGTCAAAGGGTTTTTGGACTAACTGCAGGGTATTGATTGTCTGATAAATAACACAGATAATAAATGCATAGGGAAGAAGGAAGTAAATTATATTCTCAAACAGATGGGGGAAACTCTATTCGAAGCGATTCATGTCTTAAAAGTTTCCTGTTTAAACAAATAGACTGCACTGTTGACTTTATTTTAATTTCTTTGCTTCTTCAAGAGAGGGTGGATATTTTACTAGTAGTCAAACTTTAAATTGGCCTCATGTCTCAACATTAGCCATATATTATAGCCATATCATCCTCAGGTTAAATATTTATTTCTGCACTTGTATATTTTAGCAAATGAGCATTAAATACTCTTCCAAAGGTATCTAATTCTTTGACAGAGTAATTTGCACAAGTGTTCAAATGTCTAACAGCTAAAAACAGCTGTACCCTGATCCTTTCCAACCAACTTCCTGCTGCTACATCACTTTCAGAAAAATTACTTTAATCCAGTTTAGCTGTTTCATCTGGGATTTACCTCCATGTCTTTTAAAAACACGATTATCTTGCATACCTATTTATTTATTTATTTATTTATTTAAATTTTTGCTGCATTGGGTCTTCATTTCTGTGCGCGGCCTTTCTGTATTTGTGGTGAATGGGGTCCACTCTTCATTGTGGTGCGCAGGCTTCTCACTGTGGTGGTTTCTCTTGTTGTGGAGCACAGGCTCTAGGCTCATGGGCTTCAGTAGTTGTGGCATGCAACAAACTTCTTTGTTAAAGAAGTTTCTTCTGTGGGCTAGAGAGCCACCCAGGAGTGACAATTTACCTGACACTCACTTGTTAGCTGTGCACCTTATACAGTTATGTAACATCTTTGTGTTATAGTTTCCTCACCTGTAAAAGGAGAATGATCACAGTGCCTTCCTCATTGGAATGTTAGGAAGATTCAGTAGCTTTGGCCTCTTAGTAGGGGTTCAGTGTATAAAAGCTACTATTATTATTATTTGTTCTCTATTCCCCAGGGGAAATAATACTGATAATATTAGTAGTTGTCATTTGGTGATCTGTTAGGTAAATTTTGCTACTAACTTCCACTATCTATTCAATCCTCCCACCATGGGCAAGTAAATATTATCATCTCCATTTTGCAGATAAAGAAGCAGAAGTTTAGCTAGGTTAAGAAACCTCTCTAAGCTCACAAAGGTAAGTGAATCAGGATTTGAATCTAGAGAGTTTAAAGTTCTTTTTTTTTTTTTTTTTTTTTTTTTTTTTGTGGTATGCGGGCCTCCCTCTGCTGTGGCCTCTCCCGTTGCGGAGCACAGGCTCCGGACGCGCAGGCCCAGCGGCCACGGCTCACGGGCCCAGCCGCTCCGCGGCACGTGGGATCCTCCCAGACCGGGGCGTGAACCCGGTTCCCCTGCATCGGCAGGCGGACGCGCAACCACTGCGCCACCAGGGAAGCCCCAGGATTTGAATCTAGAGAGTTTAATTCTGAGATGTCTGGTTCTTAATCAGGCTACTCTTCTCTCACTTGGATCCTCCCATTGCTCGGCTGGGAATGAGTTTCAGGTGTGCTGAAGGGCTTCCTTCAGTCCTGGGAGGAACTTTTACTTCAGTGTGCCCCTCAAATATTTTTATATGTGTGTGTATGTGTATACTGTGAACATAAAACAGTGGGAAAGGAGAATGGTAGGCGCTCAGAAGATGCTGGTGAATTGAAGAAAGAGATAAACTTGTTTTAAAGATTTTCGATTGGAAAGACTTCCATTCTCGTCTCCTACCAGTGTGCACCATTTACTCCATCCTTCAGCCCCATGAAGCAGTCTGTGCAGTTGACAAATATTCCCTCCACCACATATGCCTCTCTCCATTTGATTCTTTTCTACCTGCCCAGGATCTACTTTTGCTCATGGGACAGAGTGGGATTTGTGAAACAGGTATTTCATTAAGTAGTGACTCTTCCCCTAGACAAAGAGAGCCACTCTAAAGTTCAGCCGTGCTCCCACACAGTTTTTGCATACCTGGGTTGTGGTTCTCATCACTTTGGCAGAAACTGGCCCTGTAATGGTCAGGCCTGCTGGACTGCAGGCTCCTTCAGGATGCAGTAGTTTAGCTTTTTGTCTCTATTCACTTACATGTGGTTTGAGACCCATATTATCCTCATCAGTGTCTGCTACTTTATTGGAAGCAAAATCTTTAAGATAGTCAAATTATTGTTTTTAGTTTGAAACCGTTTCTTTGGATTAGGAAGATGGAACATGAGTTTTGGACTCCATTTACAGTATTTATGGTTTGCAATTTCTATTTTGATGGCAGTATTGTATTTTTGACAAGTAGAAAACTGTAACAAACTTTTTAAAGGCTGTGAGATGTGAATTAAACAGTCTAGGGTATCCATCAAAATCTAGATGTAAATTTTGCTTGAGACTGATTATTTTTTAATTGATAACGGTCTTGTGAGTGTTGTTGAAACTCACATATACAAAGAAAGAAGAATACAAATGCAAATGATCTGTGACTGATTTGACAACTTTCCAGCATTATAGAGATTGGAGTATTTAAAGCCTTCCTTCACATTCCAGTGGTTTCTTAATCACTCATGGTATGAAAGACTTTCTTAGACTTCTACTGAAGCAGGTCTGATTAGGGAAGGAGGATTTTTACATATTCTGAGACATCTTAAAATATACAAGGTTAGTTATCCAGGAAATTATTGTCTGGGAGTAGGATTCTATTTGATGGTTTTGATTTATAATCACTGGACCTTATATAGAAAAGAAGGATATTCCAAGAATACCAAGATGTGATGAACATGATTTGAAGATTTTTGAGTGGAAGAAGGTTTTCATTCTAATAAAAGAAAAAAGAAGAGAATTGTAATCTTGAAATGTCCTGTGGCCTGCTGATATATTTTTTCCCTGTCTTTGTTATCATCAGCCTTTCTTAATATGTTTTCTTTTTAAATTGCAATAACTCCTGGAATTTTAATATTCTAATCAAAGTTAGTGGTGTCCTACTGAAAGGAGACAAATGAACAGCTAAAGTTGCAGCATCACCATTCAGAAACCTCATTGTATTTATAAGGAGCTTTAAAAAAAACAGGCTCTGAGATCTGACAGATTCAAGAGTCGTTTCTTTTCTCTTTATTTCTTCCTTTATTAAGCTAACTTGCTCATGAATTATAGCTATTTTAGTAAATTTCCTATTGATGGTGTATTAGTCATTTTTAATGAAATTTTCTTTCTATGTGAGGCAGTTTGACCATAGTTCCATCACCATGGCAACCAGTTGTTGGTATTAATAGTGCCAGAGTCATGGATTTTATTCCCAGAATTGACCCCTTAATATTACACTCTTTTAGGCTTTCAGGTACATCCAGGCCAATGTTTTCCAAGTGCATGTTTCAACAGAAACCATGAAAGGTATTGTAAATGAGTTCATCAAATACCCCTGGTATTTGGGGTAGAAGGGGCATACCACCCACAGACTTTTCAAAGTGTGGACTATAGATCTATATTCCTATTTATAGGCCTATAAATACTTGAAGTGCTGTTAAAAGTGCAGATTTGGGGACCATTAAGCTGACCTACTGAATTAGAATCTTCGGGAGTTCTAGAAACTACATGTCAAGCAAGTAAACCAAGTCTAGTCTGCTTACTGTGGGACACCAGAAATAATAGCATTTTCACTTATGGAGGGCAGCAGGTCATCATTAAATCTGTTAGTTATAAATAGCTGATTTTCAAATGCTTTCTTCAAACCCCAGTTTTTTTTTTTTTTAAGATGAAAGTTACTTTATTTTGTTTTTATTTATTTATTTATTTATGGCTGTGTTGGGTCTTCGTTTCTGTGCGAGGGCTTTCTCTAGTTGTGGCAAGCGGGGGCCACTCTTCATCGCAGTGCGCGGGCCTTTCACTGTCACGGCCTCTCTTGTTGCACGGCACAGGCTCCAGACGCGCAGGCTCAGTAGCTGTGGCTCACGGGCTTAGCTGCTCTGCGGCATGTGGGATCGTCCCAGACCAGGGCTTGAACCCGTGTCCCCTGCATTGGCAGGTGGATTCTCAACCACTGCGCCACCAGGGAAGCCCCCCAGTGGTTTCTTAATCACCTGTGAAATAAAGACTTTTCTAGACTTTTAATTTTTTATCATATTAAAAAACCCATAACATGAGATCTACCCTCTTAACAAAATTTTAAATGTACACTATAGCATTGTGAACTCTGAGCACAATGTTGTACAGCCGATCACTAGAACTTTTTCATCTTGAAAGACTGAGACTTTATACCTATTGAACAGCCAATCCTGACTCCCACTAGATTATTTTAGGCTTTTGATAGAGCAGTTCTTTTTTTTTAAATTTTTATTGGAGTATAGTTGATGTACAATGTTGTGTTAGTTTCTGCTATACAGCAAGGTGAATCAGGTATACATATACATATATCCACTCTTTTTTTTTTTTTTTTTTTTTTTTTTGCGGTACGCGGGCCTCTCACTGTTGTGGCCTCTCCCGTTGCGGAGCACAGGCTCCGGACGCGCAGGCTCAGCGGCCTTGGCTCACGGGCCCAGCCGCTCCGCGGCACGTGGGATCTTCCCGGACCGGGGCACGAACCCGTGTCCCCTGCATCGACAGGCGGACTCTCAACCACTGTGCCACCAGGGAATCCCCTATCCACGCTTTTTAAGATTCTTTGCCCATATAGGTCATTACAAAATATTGAGCAGAGTTCCCTGTGCTATTCAGTAGGTCTTTATTAGTTACCTATTTAATATATAGTAGTGTGTATGTGTCAATCTCAATCTCCCAATTTATCCCTCCCCACCCCCTTTACTCCCTGGTAACCATAAGTTTGTTTTCTACATCTGTGACTCTATTTCTGTTTTGTAAATAAGCACTTCTGGTCAGAGAAGAGGGATTCTCTTCATTCCATTCAAATACACAAAATGTCAAAAATTCAAAAGTATATTTAATTCAGTGGTCCAGTCACATAGGCACAGACACATTTGTACTTTACTTTCGTAATATTTTTTCACCAATATTACCTGCTTGAAAGTTGTGTAGCATGTGGAAATAATCAGAATGAATGACAGAATCTACAACTTAGAGTCAGTTTAAGAATCAGAAGAAAAGCGTGTGAGTTGTAAGTTATTGTTTCTTTTGTATAGCATGGTAGACAAGTGATAGAGAAACCTAGACAAGTAATAACACCGGATATTTAATATGGATTCATCCTTCTCTGAGGACACGTTTTCATTGTTTCCTTAACCTGGGTAGATGCATGGTTATGATCTGTTTGGGGGCAGCCAGCAGCTGTGGTCCCTAATAAACATACATAATTTGCTTCATTTCTATTCAGGCTTTTACAAATGTACCTGATGATATGGCAACAAACAAATATCAAATGACTATCAAACATATACAAGACACTACTGGTAACTGAGTAGGTTATAAATATAATCTTTATACTCCAGAGACAAACAATGTATGTTTTCTCTGGGTTATTCCACTTGTAAAGGTTGTGTTAGGATCAAAGCTCAGATTTTTCTGAAACTAAATTAAAGTCTACATCATGGGATTGTATCTTTTGGAAAGAGATACAGGGAGGGAGGGAGAAAGGGAGAAAGGAAAAGAGACCATCCATTAAAGAATGCTTTTTGGAATTGAAGTTTAGATACCTTAGAAGGAACATATTGACATTTCCCTCCTTTTTTTTTCATGCAAATCAAAGCAATGGGCAATGAACACATTATAAATCCAGCAAGTACACAATATGAACATAGATTTCACAGCCCTTTTGAAATTGAAGACTTGAGGGGTCATTGCTTTGTCACTTTTCAGTCACAGGGAATAATCTCTTCATTTCCACCCCTTTGAACCTTTAGTTTTAGACACATGTGCAGAGAATTCTGCTAAATTATAAGGGCAAGTCATTTTAAAGGTTAAAGGATGAGTTACAATTAGCTTCTAAATTCAAACCTGATTATTGAAGTCAGATTATCCTTTGGTTTAGAACAATGAAACCAGACATTTTAATGTATGTGTGTTCACTGGTGGACAATTAGAGTTGTCAGTTAGATTCGTCAATTGAAGAGGCAGGTTAAACTGAAATTGGTAGTGTCTTTATGACCTTGTGCTTAGAAACTTCTCTCTGGAAATACAATCGTGAGTTTTGAATTGGTGAGGGAAGTAGCAGAATCTAATTATGGCTAAAGTACCACTGCCTACATTCTTTTCGTATACATCACAAACAACTGACCCATGAAATGATGGATACCGGATAGATATTCTAGAAAGGCATCAGTAATTGGTACTCAGGTAACCAAGAGGATCAAGCAATTTTTGTAGCCTATAATATGTTTTTGAAATAGAGTCCTGGTTGGGAAGAAAGAAGGATAAAAGAAAACATGGTTTTGTTTACCTTTATCCCTCTCCCATTTTATATGCATGTTTCTGAAATCTGCAAGGAGAATTCTGGTTCTCACCTGAGCATGAAAATAGCAGCTTCCTATCTCATGGCTAATTAGTCATTTTTAATGATCTTTACTCACTCTGAGACTCTTTGTCCAAAGCGCCTGGCACCATGGCAACCAGTTACTTAAAAAGTGCATTAGGCTAAAAACAAACATTTGTGTGGGAAGAAAGCTGTTTTTTTCATTCAAATTTGTATTTAATTGAATGAGTGGTAATGGCAGGTGAGATGAGAGATAATTAACCCATACTATCAAGAGTTTCTGGGAGTAAAGACCTGGGTGAAGCATTCCTGGTCCAACCTCAACTTGCAAATAGCAACTAGGGATGTATGAATTCCAAGACAAGCAAGAGAACCAAGGCAGGGTCTTTACATGGGTGTGGTCAGCTAATTTGGGGATGAAAAACAGTCAACATTTTGATCCAAGTCATTACTGAAGATTAGTAGTAATAAGTTCTCTTGTTCAGAAGACAGTTATTCTTAGTAATTCGATGTCCTGATAGCATTTAATTTTTTACTTTGGCTTATCTATAAGGAATCTTTTATATTCTTAAGAATGGCAAATGTGAAAATGGATATGAGGGAAAAATTATTAAAGATGGGTAGATTCATTAATGATACTATCAATAGTTCCCACTCTAAAACCTTATTGATTTTTCCTCTTTCCCCTTTTTCTAAAATATTGTATTTTGCTCCTTTACAACCTCGCAATTAGTTGGGGCAGAAGGGATAGTTCTCTCTACTACATGTAAAGTTATATCCAAAAACATGTTAGTGAAGTTAAACTAGATGAAGACAATTATAACCTAATAACTAAGACTTTGCCTTAATTCAAATTCACAACATATTATGTAATTTCATTGCTAAATTTGTGAATATGAATTGAATGATATTTTCAGTTCTTTATCTCTACTTTCCCTCCCACGTGAAAACCTAGTAAATGTTTAGTATATTGGAAAAAGTATTTACTTCTGTTTTTGTTTGGAATTAATATATAAACTAATAATTAGATGAAATTGATGTTGTTTTTCCATAAATAGTATACTTAATTATAAGGAGATTGGAAATCTACGAGGAGAAAATTGACCACCCTTGCCATTTCCCAAGAGCCTTAGTCTATATATTAAGTGACATTTTGTCGAAAGATTGAGTTGCGTAAATTAAAAAATATATAGACAAAGCAATGGACTGCCAGTTTGCATCCTGAGGTACTTCAATGAAATGTATTGTTATAAGATCTTAACCAGCTAGATTCCCAAAGAAAGAGGAAAGTGAATCAGAAGGACATTTTTTTGGTTTCAGTTTTGATGCTAAAGAGTTCCAAATTCATATTTCCTGCATCTCTCTCTTAAAATGTTCTGATGTAATTTTTAATTGCATTCTTTGGTAAGTGAGACTCTTGCTGGGGCAGTGTGTCATAATTCTGAACAGTAATTTTCAGTGTATAATGCTAGAGATATAAATGATAAAGTGGATAGGGATAAATGTACCCTGACCCCTGGACCAGAGATTCCCAAACTCTGTAACGGCCACATATTCCTGAGGCACGACTGACTTGATAAACCCTGTCTTCTTCCAGTACATCCTACAGTTTAAGCATATGCAGTTCTCTAATGAATAATGAATTATTATTATTATTTTTTTTTTTCCGGTACGCGGGCCTCTCACTGCCGTGGCCTCTCCCGTTGTGGAGCACAGGCTCCGGACGCGCAGGCCCAGCGGCCATGGCTCACGGGCCCAGCCGCTCCGCGGCACGTGGGATCCTCCCGGACCGGGGCACAAATCCGCGTCCCCCGCATCGGCAGGCGGACTCCCAACCACTGCACCACCAGGGAAGCCCAATAATGAATTATTAATTCATTTATAAGTGCTGCTGAATTCATTGTAACATGGTCATTACAGTTTTCCTTAGAAAAACTGGCTAGAAGTATAACTTCTCTTATGTGGAGAGAATAGTCAATAATATTTTTACATGATGATGAGCTGATATTTATTGACTGTTAACCGCAGATCAGATATTTTTCTAAACACTTTACCTGTATTATCTCATGTAAGTTCTCATTAACTATGACATCGGTAGTTGGTAGTTTAATTTCCATTTTACAAGTAGAGAAACCAAGGCACAGAGAGATGAATTATCTAGTCCAAGTGCATATAGCTATATATTGGTCATTAATGAGATGTTAAAAAAAAAATAGGTCTTCCTAATTGAAAAACTGGGGATCTACTGCGCTAGATGACAGCATACATTTAAAAAAATCCTTGGAAGACTTTGTTTTGGCCATTTATCAGTTGCTAAAGTTCAAGGTGAGATCAGAAGTCTGGTTGGTAATAT
Source organism: Physeter macrocephalus (assembly GCF_002837175.3). Taxonomy (NCBI): domain Eukaryota; kingdom Metazoa; phylum Chordata; class Mammalia; order Artiodactyla; family Physeteridae; genus Physeter; species Physeter macrocephalus. The sequence continues at coordinate 157,649,501 of NC_041221.1, forward strand.
GTAGTAATTGGACTCAGGTTAGCCATGGTTTATTCCGAGTGGGTATGAGAGAGGTCTGTTTATTGGTCTCCAAGGCAATCAGGAGATGTATGTTGATGGAAGACATAACTGTGTCAGCTGGAGTGCATCTGCGTAGTATTCCTTGAGGACACCTGCTTTAGCCCTGTTTGAGGTATTCAGCACTGCAGCAGTCATAGTCTCTGTGGCCTCAGCAGAATCCAGGTGCTTGTTTGCCAGGCAGACCTGAAATAACTGTTATTTATTCATAGCCTCTGGCATTGTCTGAAACATGCTGCAACACAACTAGGTTAACAACTTCAAGTTAATGTAAACAATCTGAAAATGAAAGCACCAGGTGCTGAATTGCAGTTATGGCCAGGCAAAGAAGAAGGATGGGAAGAAATAAAGGCACAGGCCATACACAGACTGCAGGGTCCATGAGCCATTCCTTAGGGGAAGTTGACAATGACTGGTTGTTGTTGGGTGCTTGATGCTATGAAGGGTGTCTTTTGTAGCATCTGGGGTTGCAGTTACCTTGTCTCGCCTGGGGAAGAAACAGGTTGACAATGACTGGTTGTTGTTGGGTGCTTGATGCTATGAAGGGTGTCTTTTGTAAGCATGTGCTATTCACCAGTTGGACATGACATTTATAATGGAAGGGAGTCAGACTAAGAGACAGAGTTTTATGACAGAATATTCCACTCAGAATTTGAGCCACTGTTCGAAACTCTGTAATGCACTCACAGCAAGTGCCAGTCCTTGAAATGGCCTTCCTGATCTGCTGTACTGCTTTCTCTCTGAGTGCATCTCCTACCACTCTATTCTTTACTTACTCCATTCCAGTCACAGGGCCACTTCCTTGATGTTCCTTGAACATGCCTTGCATGCTTTCACCTCAGTCCTTTACTCGCTGTTCCCTTGGCCTGAAACTGGCATGTCTTACTCCCTATTTCCTTCAGATGTTTGCTCAGAGGTCACCTTATCGAAGAGCTATTCCTGACCATGTATTCCAGTTATCTGTTGCTGCATATTAAACTACCCCCAAACATAGTGACTTTAAGCGGCATTTTTATTACAGCTCACGATTTTGTGGGTGAGGAATTTGGGCAGGGCTTGGCTGGAAGAATCTGTTGAAATTGATATTGACAGAGGTCATTCAGGGCTATTTAGTGGGTGCATGGTCTTGGAGGGAGGCTTCATTCACATGCCTGGCACTTTGGCAGGGATGATGGAAGGCTGGTCTCAACTAGGATGGTTTTCCAGTGTATTAGTTATCTCTTGCTGCATAACAAAGTACCCCCAAACATAGTGGCTTAAAATAACAAACATTATTATCTCGAAGTTTCTGTGGGTCAGAAGTCTAGATGGAACTTAGCTGAGTCCTCTGGCTCAGGGTTTCTCACATGGAAGGCAATTAAGGTGTTTTCTGGGGTTGCAGTTACCTTGTCTCGCCTGGGGAAGAAGCAGAATCCGAACTCAAGCAGCTGTTAGCAGGTCTCAAGTCCTTGCTGGTTGTTGGTCAGAGATATTAGTTCCTTGCTATGTGGGCCTCTCTGTAGGTTGACCACAACATCACAGCATGGCAACTTGCATTCCCCAGAGTGAGAGATCTGGTGCAGGGCAAGGGTTGCAGTGAGCAGAAGATTGATCAAGCAAGACAGAAGACATTGGTTTTTGGAACCTAATGGGTGGATGTGACATTTCAACATGTTTGTGGTATTTATTCTCTTTGTTAGAAGTGAGTCACTAGGTCCAGCCCATACTCAAGGGGAGGGGAATACACAAGGGTATGAATGTTAGGAAGTTGGGATCATTGGGACCCAGTTTAGATGCTGCCTACCACAACCGGAGTGTCTATGCATGACCTCCCCCATGTGATGCTCTCAACAGCTCCCAGAAAGACTGTTCCAAGAGACCTGGGTAGGAGCCACGAGGATTGTTATGTTCTAGCTGCACAAGTCTCAGAAAATCACTTTCACTGGATCCTATTATTGAAGAAAGTCATCAAGGCTAGCACAGGTTCAAGGGTAAGGGAATCAGACTCAACATCTTAATGTAAGGAGTGGCTAAGAATTTGCAGTCATCCTTCACTTACCATAATACTCTGTATAATATAGCATGCCTCTCCCCACCACATAGCAATAATATTCCTTAGCCCTTTTATTTTTTCTCGATAGCATTGTATTTTTAAAAAGTTGTTTATTGTGTGTCTCTAATAACTAGACAGTGAGCTCCCTGAGGTCAGGGAATTTGCCCTTTTGTTCACTGATATAACTCTGGAATTTACAATAGTGCCTGGTACATACCAGGTTTTCAGTAAATATTTAGTACAATTATATGGGCCTACCAGGCCTTACACGATCTAGTCTGACTATTTCTCCAGTCCTTTCCTCTAGGTTAATATTCTCTAGCCAGACTGACTTTTTTTTTGGTGGTTGTTATTGTTCCTAAAGCATGCAAAGTTTATTCCTGTCTCACAGTCTTTGTACCAGATATCTCAGCTTTTACTTGATTTCCAGATGACTGGGTACTTTTTGGCATTTGGGTCTAAGTTTAAGTGTGATGCTTCAGGGAGAACTTCTGTATTATTAAGTCCCTGGTCATCATTTTCTGTTATATCATCTAGTTTTATTTTCTTCATTGCACTTACAACTAATACATTCTGGTACATTGTCTGTTTTCTCCAAAGCTCTAGTTTTTAGCACCTAGAACAGTGTCTGGCTAACTGTAAGCCCTCAATATAGTTTTGTTGAATAAAACAAATCTATTGGTAATTAGTGTATGATAATGCTGGTTTTCTTCTTAATTTTTTTTTCTTATAAAATTTAGCTCAGATTCAGTGCCTGTAAGTCTTCCTTGCTGGCATCGCTTGCCCCCGTCTTTTATGACTATTATCATGAAATCACTGAATGTCATTACACCACTTTTCTTAGTGACAGTAAAATATCTACTCAAGATGGGCCTAATGACCTGGAAGTAATTGCAAGAGTGTGCAAACGAAGAGAGTTGCCAGTTGGCCAACAGGGCTGATATTTTATGCACAGAGCCTTGTCCCCATGGCAACAAATCTGTTCCTGTACTTGATTTTAGACCTATCATGTGAACTGATAATTAAAAATTGGGAGATCTTGGAAAAAAAACACCTGGAGACTAAGATCCTTTTAGAAAGTGTATGTCCAACATTGTGGAGATAGAACAGAGAGCAACACTGAGTGCATTTGTGGGCTACATTTTGAACCCAGCAAATTTTCAGGACGTAGGGATATCTTCTTGCTTTAAAATCTGTACTCTTCTCTGTCCCCTTTTTCCCCGCAGCTTCAAAGCCATTTATTTTTTATAGACAATAAAATAACAGTCCCTCTGTCACTCTGAAATTTAGGAGAAAGGGATGAGCTCAGCATCAGTGGGAAGTTTTTGCTTCATTGTGTGGACTCATCCAAATGACTGTGGAGGTAGTGGTGAGGTGAAAGAACAGAGGTCACTGGAATTCAGGAGTCTCATGCCTATTCATCTTTCACAATGTAGAAGCATGACGATTTCAACCTAGTCTGTTTTAGTCCATCATATGTCCCTCGACTGACCCAAATGCCTGCTTTTAAAAAAAATTTTGTTTATTTATTTATTTATTTTTGGCTGTGTGGCTGTGTTGGGTCTTCGTAGCTGTGCGTGGGCTTTCTCTAGTTGCGGTGAGTGGGGGCTACTCTTCGTCGTGGTGCGCAGACTTCTCGTTGTGGTGGCTTTTCTTGTTGAGGAGCATGGGCTCTAGGTGCATGGGCTTCAGTAGCTGTGGCACAGGGGCTCAGTAGTTGTGGCACAGGGGCTCAGTAGTTGCGGCACACGGGGTTAGTTGCCCTGCAGCACGTGGGATCTTCCCAGACCAGGGCTCGAACCCGTGTCCCCTGCATTGGCAGGCAGATTCTTAACCACTGTGCCACCAGGGAAGCCCCCCAAATGCCTCCTTAAGCATACATTTCTAGTACCAATATCGACCAGCAAATCATACATGTTGAAAAGTAACTATTTAAATCACAACTAATTTTCCCAAAATGAGAAGATTAAATGACAGGAAGAATTGGGTGGATCAAAGATAATAGTTCATGAATTCCAGGCTCAGGTCACTGGATTCTGTTCAGTTGTGTCCTTTCTCCAGTGAGAATCTCAGTATTTTTAAGGTAGGTTATTTGGTGAGAGAGCTCTCTGAATTAGGAGCTTGCCTAGTGCTTTTTCTGTACAATGACAGAGCCTCACACACACACATACACAATACATGTTTGTATACACACGTAGGGAAACCAGTCATGTCTTTTATGAGCACAGTAACCAATATCATAAGGTTTTTTAATGGGAGATGAACATAGTCCTGAACCCTTGTGCTTCAGGTTCAAAGTCAAAAAGGTTAGTAGCTCCCACAGGTGGAAAGGTTTTGACTTTAGTTATATGCTAATAGGTGAATAGTGCCAGAAGTTATTTAGAATTGCCTTTCAAATTTATCTTGTCATTTGCTAACAATAGCTTTTCATCTTTTTCAAGAAGGTAATAAATCTTAAAAAATAAATAAATAAATAAATAAATAAATAAATTTATTTATTTATTTGGCTGTGTTGGGTCTTCGTTTCTGTGCAAGGGCTTACTCTAGTTGCGGCAAGTGGGGGCCACTCTTCATCGCGGTGCGCGGGCCTCTCACTGTCGTGGCCTCTCTTGTTGTGGAGCACAGGCTCCAGACGCGCAGGCTCAGTAGCTGTGGCTCACGGGCCCAGTTGCTCTGCGGCATGTGGGATCTTCCCAGACCAGGGCTCGAACCTGTGTCCCCTGCATTGGCAGGCAGACTCTCAACCACTGTGCCACCAGGGAAGCCCTGGAAGGTAAGAAATCTTTTATTCTCCTGATCTTTCTCATTTCTAACTTCCAATCTCCTGCTGAAATGTTTCTTTAAAGCCTGTCTGAAAATGGACAAATTGTAGGATGGCTCTTAGAAGACAATGAGCTCCTCATGTAAAAGTCACTGAAACAGGAGTTGGAAGTCTTTTGTTCTAGATTCCCCAGCAATAACTTTTGGTGACTTTTGGCAACTCATTAAAGCAGACTTATTTTCTTTCACATTAATGTATTGTAGAAGTTATTGTGAGGTTAAAAGAAGAGGTATGTGAGAAAGTGTTTTGAAAATATGCCAAAGGAATATAGGTATTATTATTTGTGTGTAGGTATATTTATTTATATGTAATGTCTGATGATAGATATAGCTTACTAATACTGTTGGATACACAGAAATGAGACCCTATATAAAAAGACGCCATCTTTTCCAAAATGGAATTTACCGTGTATACTACTAACTGTTCTGTATAACCCAGTGTTTTAAGTGCTATATTCAAAGTTAAAAAAAAATGTAACAAGAGAAGAAGGCAGACAGATCTGGACTGTTTGGATGTATTGGAAAATGCTTCCTGAGTGGAAGTTGGTAGTAGAGAATTATGTTTAGATTAAGAGAAATGTCAGTAATGGTCTTTTACTACGTTGTAAATTCCCTGAGGACAGGGTCCAAGTTGTTTCACTGTTGTATTTCAGTGCCCTGAAAGATAGCAGGTGCTTAACTAATGTTTGAGAATGAAAGAATTAAGTGTAATTAAGGAGTGTCCACTGAAATAAAAATGCACAGTGTAAAATTGTGAGTTAAGTTTTGTTCAGGGGCCTTACTGAGGATGATAACCCAGGAGACAGCCTCTCAGATACCTTTGAAGAACTGCTCCAAAGAGGGAAGGGAGGAGCCCAGTTATACATGAACCTTTTTTTTGCTGGGAAAATACATGGTCAAGCATAAAAATATGACTGCTAATCACAAAGAATAGACGTTTTAAGTTAATGATTTTAGTGCTCTTAGGTGCAAGAATCTGGGGGTCATTGAAAATTTTCCTTAGATATGTATCTTACTATCTAAGGACCAGTATATCCACAGCACAGACTACTTCCTGTTTTTCTCCATCCTGAATTTCCCTCAGGGTTCACTGTGGCTGGGCGAGTGCAGTGGCTAAAGGCTTGATCCCTGCAGAACTGGAACGGTAGGCAACATTTTTCTCTTCATAGAAGCAACTAATATTGTGAGGTATCTGAAATGTAGGAAGAGTTGAGGGCTGTTTTATAGACGAAGTTAGAAAGGAAGATGGATAGTATGTCATGGCTTCTGAATAACCTTGGTTTCCTTTTATTCCATCCTTTTAAATTAAGACATTTTGATAATGCTTATAATGGTGAAATGATAATAATAACACCCACACAACGTATGAGGTAGCTTCTACTTTTTCCATTTCACAAGTGAGTGTAATGAGACTTAGAGAGGTTAAGTATTTTGTGTGAGGCTACAAAGCTGGTAATAGCAAATCTATAATAGAAGGGAGACAGAAACAGAGGCTATGGTAATTCATCCGTATGTATTACTTTCACGCTGAGGGGCCTTTAGATCTTTGTGTCTTCTGGATGATCTTGCACGGTGGTCTGCTAAGTGAGTGAAACATTGTTGTATTAAACTTTGAACACAGACTCCCTCTGAATCACAAAGATGACCACGATTGGGGTGTCAGATTCCAACTTAATTTAATATCCATCTCTCCAATTTTAGTTTAAATACAAAGGAAAAAAAGTGATCCTTGAGGTCATTTCTGGATTACATCACATTGCCTTTAATTATCTTAGTCTAAAATTCTCAGAAAACGGGGAGAAGCAAGATTCTGATTAAAATCCCTATTCTTTCATGCCAGGAGCTTTTGAGGAGTAAAGGAGACACCTCCCCTCCTCCTGTTTTATTGATCATCCACCAAAATAGAATGCTGACATCATATATGCATCTGTTCATTTCATAATCAATGTCATCACCTTCATGCAGTCCTAACTCGTGTTTATTTAGGGCTTTACTCTATAGCAGGCATCCTTCTAAGCACTTTGAATATACAGTTACATGCTTATGTGCACACAGCTGCCTAGGAGGTTACAGATCCCAGGAAGAGACTGGCGCTTATACAGAGATCCTCTGTAGGTTAGATTGTGAGCCTGAGTTAATTAATTAGTCAAGGATGCAAAGTCTTTGTGTAAGTGAGGTGTATGCTGAGAGAAAGCAGGACCAGTTTCAGCATATTTTAGCATAATTCCTATGTGTTCCAGAGTCCTTAACAGGAGATCACCCAGAACTACTGATAAGCTTTTGGCAGACCTGAGATCATCATTTTTGCCATGCCACAGTCATTTTTTGTGTCACCATTCAGAAAGTTGCACAAACTATGTTCCCTTTTAAGGGAATCTTTCCAATAATGAGACACTCATGATTCTGAAGCCAAACTTAGTAATATCAAATCTATATCCTTAACTGGAAGTAGAAAGTAGATTTACAGCTTCCTCTAGTTTTCTTGAACTACATAAATCCATTTCCCTGAAGTCTACTTCAACTCTGGTTTAATAATCTTTTATCTGAGTGGTTCTGATACTAAGTTCATATGAAGACTATGAAAACAAATCCATTTTCTTACAGCTAAATATTATTATTATTCTCACTTTAAGATGAGGAAATTGAGACTCAGAGATTAGGGAATATGCACAGGGTCTTACAGATAGTAATGACAGAGTTTTGGTTTTGAAACCAGCCTGAGCTCTTAACAATTACACTATTCTGTCTAGTTTTTAAAGGAAACGATGCCTGGGCTTATCCTGTTTTGTTTTGTGGGATTAGTTATTTGTGTAGCTCTTGATGTAACATTCGAGGAGGATGAAAGAAATTATGTAAAATGTAAAATCCCTGTATGAATTTGGATTTCCTATAAATATAATCACTGCTCATGTATGAATAAAACAATAGACTATCAGAGAATCATTGTAATTTCCTCATCTTTTATTTAAAAGTCCTCTGTTTTTATCCATTTTATCTTGAATGGTGTGAGGTATTTGTATGGGTAATATGTGCTTTATAAAAGGAAAAGACAGGGACCTCATTTTTTATTTGGATGATTATATGCAGCAGATGTGTGTGTCCGAGATGGTTAAAAGCAAGGGCCTAGAAATAGAAGCAAAAGGGAATGAAAGTATACGGCATCTGCAGAAATTCTGTAAAAAGTGCCTGAAAAGTTCTTTTTTGCTTTTCCCCCCAATCTGTGCCTTGCCCAGTCTTCAAAGACTTCTTTGAGCACAAATCTTGACAAAGGCTGCTCTGACCATTTCAAATCTCAGTAGTATGGGACTTCTTGCATGAATTCACAATGAGATTAGTCCTGTATAATACGAATTATTTTCCATTACATTCCTCAACATTTATTTGATTCTAAGTTATTGAAGAAGGATAACTCATAGTTCTTATGAGGGATGGTAACCTGAATTAAATTATACCTTGATTTTAAGGTATACCCTATTTTATTTTTTATAAATTTATTTATTTATGGCTGCGTTGAGTCTTCGTTGCTGAGCGCGGGCTTTCTCTAGTTGTGGCGAGCGGGGGCTACTCCTGGTTGCGGTGCGCAGGCTTCTCATGCGGTGGCTTCTCTTGTTGCAGAGCACGGGCTCTAGGCACGCAGGCTTCAGTAGTTGTGGCTCACAGGCTCAGTGGTTGTGCCTCGTGGGCTCTAGCGCGCAGGCTCAGTAGTTGTGGCGCAGGGGCTTAGTTGCTGCGCAGCATGTGGGATCTTTCCGGACCAGGGCTCGAACTTGTGTCCCCTGCATTGGCAGATGGATTCTTAACCACTGCGCCAACCAGGGAAGTCCCACGGTATACCTACTTTTAGTTAGACATGTGAAGATTTTTTAGACCATTGAAAGTTAGAATCTAAAAAATGAGGCAAAAAGGTATTTATCAGTGTGCTTTAAAAAAAGTTTTTTAAAAAAACTTAAAAAAAATCTATGTCTTTTTTCTATAGATTTTATTATATTTATCAAAATCAGGGATTAATATATATATATATATTTTTTGTGGTATGCGGGCGGCCATGGCTCACGGGCCCAGCCACTCCGCGGCACGTGGGATCCTCCCAGACCGGGGCGCGAACCCGGTTCCCCTGCATCGGCAGGCGGACGCGCAACCACTGCGCCACCAGGGAAGCCCCTGGGATTAATATATTTTAAGCCTTGTAGTACCTGGTACCAGTACTGAATACATGTACCCCTGTTTTTGGGTGGGGATAGTAGCTTTATCAAGATATAATTTACATACCATACAATTTGCCCATTTAAACTATACAATTCAATGGTATTTACTGTATTCACAGAGTTGTGCAAGCAACACAACCACAATTTTAGAACATTTTTATCACCCCCCAAAAGAAACCCTATTCCCTTTAGCTGTTATTCTCCAATCCCTGCACCTCTCCTCATCCCAAGGCAATCATTAACTTTCTGTCTCTATAGATTTGCCTATTCTGAACATTTCATAAAATAATATACGGTCTTTTGTAACTGTATTATTTCACTTAACAAAATGTTTTCAAGGTCAATCCATGTTGAAGAATGTATCAGGATTTCATTTCTTTCTGTTGCTGAATAATATTGCATCTCATGGGTGTACCACATTTTGTTTATCCATATATTCCACATATTATGCCACATATTAGTGAACATTTAGGTTGTTTCTGCATTTGCCTATTATTAATAATGCTGTGTTTGTTTTTGTTTGGATATATGTGTTCATTTCCCTTCAGTATAAACCTAGGAGTGAAATTGCTTGGTAAAACAGTAATTCTGTGTTTAAATTTTTGATGATTTGACAAACTGATTTCCAAAGCAGCTGCACCATTTTACATTCCCACAAGCAATGTATAGTGGTTCCAGGTTTTCTGCATCTTTATGAACTCCTGTTGTTATCTGACTTTTTGTTTCGAGCTGTACTAGTGGGGGTGAAGTGGTAATCTCATTGTGGGTTTGATTTGCATTTCCCTAATAACTAGTGAAATTGAGCATCTTTTCACATGCTTGTTGGTCATTTGTATATCTTGTTTGGAGAAATGTCTAGTCAATGCTTTGCTCATTTTGTAATTGGGTTATTATTCTTTTTATTATTGAGTTGTAAGAACTCTTTATATATTTTAGATACAAGTACCTTGTCAGATATATGATTTGCAGATAGTTTCTCCCATTCTGTAAGTCATGATTTCACTTTCCTGATACTGTTTTTTTCAAGCACAAATGTTTTTAATTTTGATGAAATTCAGTTTATCTTTTTAAAATTTTGTTGCTTATGCTTGGTGTCATGCTTAAGAAACTGCTACCAAATCCAAAGCTGATTTCTGGATACTCAGTTCTATTCCTTTGATCTATATATCTATCCTATGCTGGTACCATGCTGTCTTGATTACAGCTGCTTTGTACTAACTTTTAAAATCAGGAAGTATGAGTTCTCCAGCTTTGTTCTTCCTTCTCAAGATGGTTTTGGCTATTCTGAGTCCCTTGAATTTCCATATGAATTTTAGGATTAGCTTGTCTATTTCTACAAAGAAACTAGTAGGAATTCTATAGAAATTGCAGTGAATCTGTGTATGAGTTTGGAAGGATTTGCCATCTTAACCATATTAAATCTTCTGAACCGTGATTATGGGATGTCTTTCCATTCATTTAAAGCTTCTTTAATTTCTTTCAACAATGTTTTGTAGTTTTCAGACTAGGTATCTAACACTTCTTTTGTTAAATTTATTTCTAAGCAGCACTTTATTCTTTTTGATGTTATTGTTAAGTGGAACTGTTTTCTTAATTTCATTTTTAGATTGTTCATTGCTATAGTATAGGAATTTTATTGGCTTTTTATATTGATCTTTTATCCTCTAACTTTGTTGAACTCATTTAGTAGTTTTAATAGTAGATTCTTTAGAATTTTCTATGTGTAAGTACATATCATCTGTAAATATCATTTTATTTCTTCTTTTCCAGTTTAAATGCCCTTTATTTCATTTTCTTGTCCTAATGTCCTGACTACAATCCTCAGTAAAATGTTTAGTAGAAGTAAAGAGAGCAAACATTCTTATCTTGTTCCTGATCTTTAGAGAAAAGCATCCAGCCTTTCATAATTAAGTTGATGTTAGCTGTGGGTTTTTCACAGATGCCCTTTATCATGTTGAGTGAGTTTTCTTTATTCCTAGATTGTTGAGTGTTTTTATTATGCAAGGGTGTTGGGTTTTCTGCAAATGCTTTTTCTGCAATTTAGTGATGATTATGTGGTTTTGGTTTTTAATTTTATCGGTTGATATGTTCTATTACATTAATTGATTTTATGCATATTTATCTTTGCCTTCCTGGGATAAAGCCCAGTTGGTCATGGTGTATAATCTTTTTTCATGTTGTTGGGTTTGGTTTGCTAGTATTCTGTTGAAGATTTGCTTGTCAGTATTCACAAGAGATATTGGTCTATAGTTTCCTTATGATGTCTTTTCAATTCTTTAAATATTTTGTAGAATTCACCAGTGAAATCATCTATACCTGGGCTTTTCTTTGTGGGTATATTTTTGATTACTGATTCAATCTCTTTATTGTCATAGTCTACTCATATTTTCTATTTCCTTTTATAGAGATCATATTTTAGTTAGGTATGTTTTGAGTAAATAAAAACCCACTGATAAATACCTTCTCAGAACCCATAAAATGCTTGCTTTTTTTTTTTTTTTTTTTTGCTCTCCCATTGCAGAGCACAGGCTCCACACGTGCAGGCTCAGCGGCAATGGCTGCTCTGCGGCATGTGGGATCTTCACGGACTGGGGCATGAACCCGTGTCCCCTGCATTGGCAGGCGGACCCTCAACCACTGCGCCACCAGGGAAGCCCAAAATGCTTGCTTTTATATGTGGAGCAGATTAGTATACGTTAACTTAAGTTCTTCAAAATATGACCCTTTTTAATATAAATATTTCTGAAGTTTTCTTTATTTCTTTGGTATCACAATTGGTTTTATCTCATTTTCATATTGCATTTCAATTTACAAATAATTTTCACATTAAAATGTCATTTAATCGCACTAATTATTATTCCTCTTTACAGATGAAAACCAACCCTCAGAAGGTTTATGTGATCAGCCGTGGTCCTAGAGCTAGTGACTCTCATTACTGGGGTTTAAAAATAGGTCCTTTTATTCCATATCCTGTAGTTTCTCCCTTCCCCCCATATTCATAATGGATAGGCTGATTACCAATTTGGACTTAACAATTTCCCAACTTATATTTCAATCTATAATACCACTTTTTTAAAGAAAATTATGAGGACTTACCAAAGATACACTGATTTTTCTTCCAGTCTCTCTTACAGCTTCAAACTTTGAAGTTTTGAAAACTCTGAGCTAGGATATTTCTCCTTTTGGCTATGATAGAATAGCTTGTATCTTACTAACCCACAATGTAGAACAATCATAAAGGATAAGTAAAAATACGAAAGGCATAGTAAAGCAACCAAAGCATCCAGGGCTTAGGTGTTAAAGATTCTGAAGAAAAGGGTGAGGTAAACCTAACCTTCTCCTCCACTTTTCCTTAAAATTGTTCTGTGGTTCATAAGTAGTATGGGCAGAGAACAGTGGTTCAGAGCTTTTGGCTGTCACCTCAGGTTGAGTAGATGGAAGGTGGAAATCAGGGTTATGAAGGAAGTCAGGACTGCAGAGGCTGAGGTTCTAGAGAGAAGGAAACAGCAAAAACCAAATGGATCTGACATTCTGCGCTTCTTGCCTAGTTGAGACATTTATTGATCCATATTCTGGGCAGGACAGAGGACTAAAAAGCCAAGCAGAAAGGAATGGAGGCTAAAAATCTCGGTGAAGTTTCTACTGGAATCTTGATTTTAGCAATTCAAAAACTGGAGTTCAGGACTTTAGAATTGCTCATTATTATGTTAAAGAAAATAGATAAGAATATGAGCATTGAACATTAGGATAAATAATAATCAAATGGAAATTCTGGAACTAAAAAATTAAGTAGAAATTATAAACCCAACAGTTTGGTTTAGTAGCAAAAGAGAAAACTAATGTACTATATAAAAGAACATTTGAGATGTATGGGCTAGTACAAAAAGGTCTATCATATGTGTAATGTTCTAAAAGGAGAAGAGAGAATTGAATAAGACAGAAGCAATCTTTAAAGATACAATGGCCAGGAATTTTCCAAATCTGATGAATTACATCAATGTACAGATCTAGGAAGTTTTTCTCTAAACTGCCAGCAGTATAAATTAAAACACACACACACACACACACACACACACACACACACACACACACACATTCATACATCTCGATTCATGATAGTCTAACCAAAGATAAAGGGAATATCTTAAAAAATAGCTAGGAAAAAAAATACACATTCGTTTCAAAGGTATAACAACAAGAGTGATAGATATTTAGCACAAATAATGGAAACCAGAGACATTAAAATGATGTCTTTAAAGTACTGAAAGGAATAACTTCCAACCTGAAAAATCAAAAGTGGAGAAAATGATATTACCAGAAAAAATGGAATTTATCATTAGCAGAAACATGCTAAAAGAACCATTTAGGGGGATTATTCAAGCAGAAGGAAAATGACCCCTTATAAAAGTATGAAGATGCAATAAATAATGAAGAGCAATGAAAGCAAATATGTTGATAAATCTAAATGTATACTGACTTAGAAAACAGTAAATATAATTGGAATCAAAATAGATGACAATTACATAAAAGTTTGGAGAGCAGCAAATGGATTTGAAAAGTTGTAACATACTTACTTTGCCCTGGTAGTGGCAAAAGTACTACCTTAATAGTAGAATTTAATAGGTCAAACATGGTAGTATAATCTTTAGGGTATTCTTTAAAAAATAATAAAATAACTATAACTAAAAAGCTAATTGTGGGTGAAAATGGAGTAAAATATGGTTGTTACTTCAAAAGACTATAGGAAAGAAAAAAAAGAAAAAGAACAAACATCATGCTCAATATTATGTAACAACCTAAATGGGAAAAGAATTTGAAAAAGAATAGATAAAGGTATATGTATAACTGAATCACTTTGCTGTACACCTGAAACTAATACAACGTTGTTAATCAACTATACTCCAATATGAAAGAAAAAGTTTTTAAAAAAGAATAGATTGGGTCATTAGAAAAGAAAGAATAAGGTAGTAGATAAACTCAAATGTATTAATAATCACATTAAATGTACGTGGACTAAATCACCCAAGTGAAAAATAATGTCAGTCTGGATAAAAAACAAACCTGTCTGTATACTACTTATAAGAGGTACACCATAAATATAAGGACAGATAAATGTTGAAATAAAAGGATTTTAAAACAAAATAGAAGAGGCAAACACTGTATAAAAGAATGCTGACATAGTTATACTAACATTAGAAAAAGTAGACTATAAGAAAAAACGTTGCTGGATATACAGAGAAGTTTCATAATTATAAAAGGATCGATCTACTAGGAAAATATAACAGTTGTATTTTGTGTATACAATAACAAAGAAAAACAGTAAAAATCAGTCAGCTTCACACAGGATAGTCATCCCTGTCTATGCAAGATATAATAGAAAATTAGTAGAAATATAGAAAAATTTATCAATGCATGACATGATCTAATTGATAACACTATACCAACAATTACAGGGTTCATTCATTTCAAATGCACATAAAATAGACGATGTGTTTGTTCCTAAAGCAAACTTTTACAAGTTCCTAAGATGACATTTATACAGAGTGTGTTCTTCAACCAGATTGAAATTGGCAGAAGGTCAAAAACAAAGAGTACCTTTGAAAACGTAACTTACCTTTCTAAATAACCCATGGGTCAAAGAAGAAATCAAAATAAAATGTAGAAAACATTTCAAACTAAGTGGTAAAAAGTATTTCTTATTAAAACATGTGAGATGTAGCTCCAGGGAAATAGCTAGCCTTAAATGTGTATATTACAAAAGAAGAAAAATCTTGAAAAGGTAATAATTTTATCAAATGAAAAAATGTTAGAAAAAACAGGAAGTAAACTAAAAGAAAAGGAAACAATAGATAAGAGAAACTAATAAAATAGTAAATTTGTATAGAAAAATCAGTAAAGCCAAAATTTTATTTTCTGAAAAAACTCATATAATTGAAATACTCTTAACGAAGAAAGATGAAGAAAATTAAATCACCTCAGAGCCTATGCACATTTGAAAATATTAAAAAAGATATCATAAAATAACCTTAATAGTACCTTGTAATTTAGGTGAAATGGGTAAAGCCCCATAAAAACACAGTTATAAAAAGTGACACAAGAAGAAATAGAAATTCTGAACTGCTCTGTATCAAAGCAAAAAATGGAACCCACAAAAAATAAATCCACAAATAATAACGTATTATAAAAGAGAACATTAGACACATAGAGCTTTACCACTAAGTTCTTCCAGCAAATTTAAGGAAGAACTATCACCAACCTTACACAAACTTTTCCATAGGATGGAAAATGAGAGAATCCTTCTCAGTTCATTTTATAAAACTAGCATCATGATACCAAAACTTGTCAAGGGCATTACAGGATAGCCCAGTTATAGACCAAACCCTTTTATGTTCCATAAATGAAAAATGCTTTAAATATTAGGAAAACAAAACAAACAATATATAAAGTATTATACAGCACAGCAAAGTTATGTACAATTCAAGAATGCAAGGTGTGTGTAATATTTCAAAATCAATCACTGAACTTCACATTAATAGAATTAAAAAGAAAACAGGGCTTCCCTGGTGGCGCAGTGGTTGAGAGTCCGCCTGCCGATGCAGGGGATGCGGGTTTGTGCCCCGGTCTGGGAAGATCCCACATGCTGCGGAGCCTGTGCGTCCGGAGCCTGTGCTCCGCAACGGGAGAGGCCACAACAGTGAGAGGCCCGCGTACCGCAAAAAAAAAAAAAAAAAAAAAATTCATGATTATCACAGTAAGTGCAAAAAAATAGCATTGGATAAAAGTGAATACCTACTCATGATAAAAACTCATCATAAATAAGGAATAAAAAGGAACGTACACAATTTTTTAGAATATAAAAAAGCTTATAGTAAACATCTTAATTTAGGATGAATTACTGAAATCTTCCCCCCTCAGATCCAGAGTAAAACAAAGATTCCCCCTATAACTACTTTTTATTGAAAGTTTATTGGGAGTTCTAGCCAGGGCAGTAATGAAAGTAAAAGAAAGAAAAGGTATATGAAAAAAAGGAAAAAAAGTCATTATTTACAAATACGATTGTATGCTTAGAATATCCAAAAGAGTGCAGGCAAACCATTAGAATTAATAAGTAGGCTTAGCAAATTCTAAGAAATCACATTCTACACACATGCACACACACACATTTCTTAATATTAGCAATATAAAGTCAGAAAATAAAATTTGAAGCTATACCAAACACAATAGCAAAGCAAAGCAAAAACTAGGAATAGGCCTATTAAATGATGTATAGTTACCATACACAGACAAAAACAAAAGGTTATTGAGAGAAATTAAAGACTTTGGTAAGGAGAGGGAACTACCATATTAACAGAATGAAAGATGCAGTTTTGCAGAGATGTCACTTCTCACCAAAATAACCTATTTGCAATGCAATTTCAGTCAAAATCCCTTCAAGTTTTGTTTTCTTGTGAAAATTCACAAATGATTCTTAAATGTATTGGAATATATGGAAACACAGAGGACCAAAATAGCCAATGAATTATTGCATGAGAACAAAATTGGAGGACTTACTCCACCAGCTTTGAGATTTATAAAGCTATACAATTAAATGGTGTGCTGTTGACACAGGGATAGACAAATAGAATAGGTCAGAAATAGACCCACAGGGGCTTCCCTGGTGACGCAGTGGTTAAGAATCCTGCCTGCCAATGTAGGGGACATGGGTTTGATCCCTGGCCCGGGAAGATCCCACATGCTGCGGAGCAGCTAAGCCTGCGCTCTAGAGCCCGTGAGCCACAACAAGAGAAGCCACCTCAGTGAGAAGCCTGCGCACCGAAACGAAGAGTAGCCCCCGCTCACCAGCGCACAGCAACGAAGACCCAACACAGACAAAAATAAAAACAAATAAATAAATTAATTTAAAAAAAAAAGAAATAGACCCACATATATAGGGATGATTGAGTTATGAAAAAAATGTCACTGCAGTAAATTGAGGATAAGCAGTAACAGTGGTATTTCCAATAAAAGCTGCTAGATCTGGCTTCCCTGGTGGCGCAGTGGTTGAGAGTCCGCCTGCCGATGCAGGGGACGCGGGTTCGTGTCCCGGTCCAGGAAGATCCCACATGCTGCGGAGCGGCTGGGCCCGTGAGCCATGGCCGCTGAGCCTGCGCGT
>NC_041221.1:157666891-157733873 GCF_002837175.3 Physeter macrocephalus
AAAAAAAAAAAAAAAAAAAAAAGGTGCTAGATCAATCGTATATCTGATGGAAAATAATGACTTTAATCCCTATTGACTCCATATAGAAAAATACATTTGGATTGTTGACCCAGTTTGAAAGGAAAAAAGATAGAGATTCTAGAAGATAGCATAGTTCAGTCTATGAACTTAAGAGAGGAAAAGATTTCTTGAATAAAACATAAAAAGCACTAGGCATATAGAAAAAAAATTATTGGTGAATTGAATTTCTTTAAAATTAAGAACCACTTAAGTACCCAAGAGAGTGAAAAAGCAAGCCACAGAATAGAAATTATTTGCAATGTATGTATCTCATAAGAGATTTACATCTAGCGTAAATTAAAAAAAAGATGAATCAATCGAATAATGGCCAAATGACTTCAACAGACATTTCACAAATGACTAATAAATATGGAAATGTGCTCAATTTTATTAGTCATCAGGGGAGTACAAATTAAAATTATAATAAAAAGCCACTACGTACCCACCAGATTGCTAAAGTGAAAAAGACTGACAGTGTCCAGTGTTATCAAGGATGGAGAGCGACTGAAACCCTCATACGCTGCTGGTGGATATGGTTGTTTTGGAAAACTGTGACCAATTGCACAAATACATCTAATTCTATCAGAGATGAATATATATGTTCACCAAAAAATGTATAAAAATGGTCATAGAAGCACTACAGCAGTACCCCCTTATCTGCAGGGGATGTGTTTTAAGACCCCCAGTGGATTCTTAAAACCATGGATAGTACCAAACCCTATTTGGTTTTGTCCTTACATACATACTTATGATGAAGTTTAATTTATAAATTAGGCGCACTAAGAGATTAATGATGAGAATAAAAGAGAACAATTTTAACAATATACTATAATAAAAGTTATGTGAATATGGCCTTTCTCTCTCAAAATATCTTGGAGAAATTTAATACCTTTTCCATCTTAACTAAGCACTTACCTCATACTGGGGCCATGACTTTTGCAGTTGAGGTTCAACAGCAAAACTAACATGAATTTCTTTTTCCTTCTTCAAAATTTCATGGATAGAAGATTCGTTTCTACGGTAGATCTTGTCAACCTCAGCATATTATTTTTTTCTTTCCTTATTAAGTTGAGAACTTTCACCTGTTTACTTAAAGGAAGCACCTTAGGGCTTCTGTTTGGTAGAACCAAATTGCCAGCATCACTGCTCTTGCACTTTGGAGCCATTATTAAATAAAATAAGAGTGGCTTGAACACAAGTACTGCAGTACCGTGACAGTTTATCTGATAACCAAGAAGAGACCCCCTAAGTGACTTATGGGTGGGATAAGCTGGACAAAGCGGTGATTCATGTCCTGGGCAGGATGGCACAGGCTGGTGCGAGATTTTATCATGTTATTCAGAATGGCACACAATTTAAAGCTTATGAATTGTTTATTTCTGGAACTTTCCATGTACTATTTTCAGGCTGAAGTTGACCCTGGGTAACTGAACCCACAGAAAGTGAAACTGTGGATAAAGGGGTCTACTGTATTTGTGATCACACCCCAAACTAGAAAAATCCTCAAAGTTCATCAATGGTAAAATGGATACATTGTCGTATATTTATAAAATATGCTTATGTACAGCAATGGCAATGAACAAAATACCTCTCTGTGCAGCAGAATGGATGAATCTCAAGCAGAATGTTGTGTGAATAAAGCCAGATACAAAATAGTAAACACTATATGAGACTATTTGTATACATTTCAGTAAGATGTAAACTAGTCTTTGGTGCTAGAATTAAAATAGTGGTTATATTGGGGGAGGAAATAACTTGGGAAGGAACACAAGGGAGGCTTCTGGGGTATGGTATGGTATGAGTAAGTTTTTATTTCTTGAGCTGGGAGGTGTTTACATGGGTATGCTTACTTTAAAAAATTCCTTAAGCTGTACATTTATGATTTGTGCACTTTTCTGTATCTATTATGCGTCAATCAACATTTAAAAGCTATAAGGACTTTTTTTTTTAAAGCTCTTGGGTGAAGCTAAAGGAAAAATCTTTATTAAGAATCAGACTGCCTAAATGGCCTAAGATGTGATGAGGCTTCCGCTTAACAGATGCATTGGTTCAGTGGCCTGTCCATTCCATTATCATGTGGCCTTTCTGAACCTACCTTAGTGACCTTTGCTCAGGTGACTTAATCTTCTTAAGAAGTAGTTTCTTTAAGTATAGATCTTACTTCCATATTTAAAGCAACGTTTCTGAACAAAATAGATGGATTAATTGATGCTTTAAAATCCTATAAAAATGCTAAATCCCAGCAAATGAAATTTACATCTTAAACAATCAGTTTTCACAAGCGAGTGTATAAGCTCAGGAAGAAACAGCCTGGCAAATTCATCTGGTGTTCTGTATAAATACAATTTTAAACTACCTCCAGTTTTTTCATGCTATGCCATCTGCCAAATGGCTCTAGGAATGGAATTTTAATCTCTAATTGCAAATACAGGGATTAAAAAGGTTACATTCAAAATGTGCTGAGAGACAAACTAACAATTCAGAAAGAAAAAAAAAGTCTCTATCTGCAGGTTTTTCTGGCATAGATGTTTTCTGGAAATGATAACCTGACACCAGGTCTTTCACAGTCAGAAGTGGAAAAGGAAAATAAAGCTGCTCCAATTGGGTCTGAACTGTCTGGACCTTGTATAAACTCCAGCTGCTTTTGACTGTGGAATCAGAGCAGGCATGGGTAACTTTACTCTTTGATTTTCTTAGAAGTGAGAGCGTTATTTTAGCTGTCATTTAAACAATTAAAACAAAGAAAAGAGAATATACCACACTCTTTGCTTTGGGGATACCTGGCGTAGTCTCACTGAAACGAAGACATAGAAAAAAAAAAAATCACAATTGGAAATGGTAGATTCTGGACACAAAAAGCAGAAAATTCTACAAATGACAGACTGATACCCATGCTTGTAAATTGGGTAGAAATTTATGAAACAATTTCCAATTATTTTTAGTTTTAATGTGTTTAATATATAGATATCAATTATCTTCCCTTCTAAACTTTCTCTTATTATTTCTTTACCAGGCCTCTGCTCCTGTGTGTAATAATACATTAAAATATGCATGCCATACTTCTACCCTCCTCTGTGACCTTGTGTGTGTGGTATGTCTTTTTTGGATTGCCCTTTGGACAACCAAGTCAAATCCTTTTCTATAATGACTTGACAAAGTGGAGGGTCATTATGGAATAAGATTTTGTACACTTTTGAACTCTATCATAGAAACTTGCACTTGATTTTATTGTCCTTCAGTTGTTCTATATGTGTATATTTTGTCTACTTAACTCCAGATGAAGGACCATGACTTCTTGTTTTATGTTCCCTAATGAAAGAGAGATTATAGGGGACTTATAAAAGTCTTTAAAAAAATCAGAAAAAGGGCTATTTACGTGTTATAGTACATAAAATTTTTGAAATATGAAAGATTATTTTTATAAATACATTGTAATTCCTCAGGTTTCTTGACTTTTTTGAATGTCACACATATACATACATACATATCTATGTATATATGCAAATTGTCACCCTATAATGAACTATTCGTAATGTATGGGCATACTTCCTAACATCTATTTTCCTCCCTTGCTTCCTTCCTTCCTTCCTAAAATGACCTAGAAAACCCAATGAAATTAACATTAGATAGTTTAAAACAGCTGTAATGGGAAAATATTGGAAGAAGCTCAGGCTAGAACAGCTGTGGTGAATCAACAGTAATCTTGCCTCTGAATATTAGCTGTGGTATAGACCAATAAATGAAACTTAATCAAAGCTTCTTCTTGGTAAAGGGTAAATGAGGAAAAATAGACTTCCAAAACATGTACAGCATAAATATTCTTTCAGTGTGTCCCTAGCAGTTCAGAATAGCGATAGACAGTAGGAAAGGCAAGGACGGAATGCTGTGTCCTCCATGATATGAGCTTTAGTCCCTCCCATCCACAAGAGTTGACTCCAGCTGAGGAATATGATTTCCCTTTTGAAATCCAAATATTATTTAAAATTACATGAAGAATCCCTCCAAAAGTCTAATTTGAAGCAAGGAGTACAATGTGAAAAAGTAGCTGTGAACTCAATAGGGGTGTGGTGCCCTACTTTATGTGACTTTGTTTAAAGAAAAAAAAAACCTCCAAAATCCTTAATTCTCACTCCCCCAAACCTATAAATCTCTCCCCCTCCCAATCTTTCATGGTTTATTTGTGAAAGAGAATGAAAAAATTAAAATAGCCTTTCAAACTCTGCTGTCTCTAATCAAACAAGACGGTGACAAAAATGTCAGTGAACCTTGGTAACAGCTCTTGCTTTCCAGTGCAGAATCATTTCCACATAATACCACAAATCCTAATGATCATCCCGAGTATCTGCTTGGGCGAGAGAGACTTCTTTATCCTTGGGATCATGAACTTTCATCTTTCTGTCTCTGACTGGGTTCACTGATCCGCCATTCGTTCTTCTAGCATTTCCTCAGTAGACGCATTGCAATGGTATGTGGCTCTCCTTTTCCAATCCTGTTTTTCTTGGTAGGACCACATCTTCTCCTTCTTGGACAACAAAAATGGACCCAGGGAGTTTAGCTTTTTTTTTTTTTTTTTTTTTCCACAGGTGAATTAACTCCCCAGTTGGATGTAGCATTCAGTTAACAAAATAATCATTGCTTCCTAAAATATCTTTTGAGTATCTTATGTAAAGAAGTAATTATTCATGGTGCTTGTTAAAGAACACTAAGGCAGACTTTATTAAGGACTATCATGAAAGGTGTACGGACTACCGCAGTGGGGTTTTCTAGGAGTGGGGAGAGATTGAACTCACTGCAATGGGGTTTGCAGTAGGGGGAGAAACTGGGCTGCATTCTGAATACAAGGAAAAATGGGAATTTATAGCCAAGAAGCAGGGTGGAAAATGACTAAGAGGAAACATCAGGGGTAAGGAGCAATTCTGGCCAAACCGACCTAATAGGATTCTTACTAAAGGCAAGCCAGGGTGATCAGACATCACCTGGGGGGACAGTAGGGGTGAGAGAAGTGATCGGATATCAAGGATGGAGGATTCTGGCTAATATGACTTGACAGGAATCTTGCTAAAATCGGCTCTTAAGGACATGCCTGAGGCCAGGACCTAGACAAAAAGAGCTGAAAGAAACCTGACTGGAGTTTGGTCAAGGAGAGAGTCTTGGTCACTTACCACCTTAACCCAGGAGCAGATAAACTTGAATTTGAGCAGGAGTGGAGTGTGACTGGTAAGGGGGTAGACATGCAGATTCCCAACTTCTGCACCTCCTTTTGTCCATGGCAGTCAGTTCTGTGCATGACCAGACATTTTCTGTTTTCTTCAACCAGTCTGCATGAAACCATAAAAGGTTTCCTGCCTAAATCTATAAAAATTCCTGACTCTCACAAGCCTGTAATCTATATAAGACGTGTTGCACCTAAGATCGTTTCTTATTCTGTGATGATTTTAAAGTTCTAACAATAATCACTGACTTACTCCTAAATATCTAATATGTGTATGTGCAATGTCCTTTGCAGAGTGTATATCAACTTTATTATTTATTTAGTTTTTTAACCAAAAACTGCTATTCATCTTGGGAATTCTCAAGACAGCCAAACGACATATTTTGCAAGGGAAACTTTAAAAATAATCTGCTGAGCAATTCTGGTGGTAGTGCTCATCTCCTTCAAGGAAATCACAAAACACGTATAATTAGCACTTATTATTGAGTGCTAAGGCCAAAATGAAAAGAACCCCCCTTCCCCAAAGCAAAAAAAAAAGAAAGCAAACACAAAGCTCAATGGTGGAAGCACTATTAAAATAATTGTTTGTCTTTAAAAATAAATGGGTCCATCATCTTAGGCTGTTATCAAGTAAATACACCCAGAACTTTATTACCAATATGTTTCCTCTTCATCCAGATTGAATCACTCTTGTTAAAGATCTGACCTATCGTATGCCTGGGGTGACATCGGAATGGAACATACTGTTAAAGCCAGCTGTCAGCACAGAGAGATGGGGTGTGAAATGGGAGAAATAACAGAAATATTCTCAGTGCCTATTGAATTCTTTGGAAGAATTTGATTGGGTTGCATCATCCTACACCACCTAAGTAAAGAGACTTTGTAAAAGCCATGTGCTTCTGTCCTTCATGAGTCTGTTTGCCAAAGCAAGAGGAGCTAGGATGTTGAAGGAAAGCCTTCAAAGTGATGGAGCATACATGGGAAGGAGAGGAAAGGCCTTGAACTTGCTGTTTCAGGCAGAGGTGATGGGAAAATATGAGTGGTGGAACCCGGAGCAACAGAATATTGAAAGACCATGTTGAAAGGTTATGGCTCAAAGGATGTTTTCCAAGGACTTTCATCATTATTAATGGGTGACTGAAATGTGTAAAGGATTTTGTGTGGTTAGTACAAGAGTGAATGTTAGGGTTTGTGGAGAAGAGTCATTTACATATGGAGTTTTCTAATCAGCTACACCAGTGTGAACTGCCAGCTACCAAATCACTTGTTCTTTGTATAGGAATGGGATCTGTATCTTCTTCAAAGTCCTACTATATTTTCTTCCCAGATCTAAGCACACCTGTCCAGATACATGTACACACACACACAAACACACACACATACTCCTGGACAGTTGGAAGTCTTCATAATTTCAATTGATATGGGGTGGTAATACTGGATTTACTGATTTCTGAATTTTTAATTGTTGTTTCTGTGATATGTGTTTAAAATAAGAGTCAGAATTTCTTCTTAAGCCTCTCCATTGAAAAGTCTCTGGAAAGCCTTAGAGTGTTTGCTTCAGTGACCTAGCTTGGTATTCGGTTCTATAGTTGTCTCCTTCATAGGAGGAAACTTTTTCACTGTGAGAATGGCTGTCAAATGCCTGCCAGCTATTACTAGGAATCAGGAGAAATGTATCTAAACTTAATCGGACTGTCCTGGTGTCCTTACTGATAGACACCCAAAAGCCTAGGATGAATTCCCAGATCCTTAGTTGTGTACATACATGCACTTATTGATTTTCCTAAAGCAAACTTCACAACAGGTGACAGATTTCTTCTCTGGCACTTCAACAGTTCTTCTGACAGAGAGATTTGAGAGCTACTATTTTATGAAGATCATTTAGAGGAGCAAGGCTAGATTGCCAATGGAACATAATATATCTGAAACATAACTTAAGATTGGCAGAGTCCATTTGTTGGTAGTTGGGAGTGAGGAGGACTAGCTCTGAGCATATTCACAGAAGGAAATGACTTCTTTCTTGCATATGGAAAACAATATTTTAAAGTCCTCCAACCTCTTTCGTCCCCCAAACTTCATTGAATACTACTCACAGTGTCAGACACTAGGGTAGACATTGGGGATGGAAAGTTGAATACAGTTTGCCCTCAAGTCACTCTTGGATGTGGCTGTTTAATGTTTTGTTTCTTGTTCTGAAAAATATGTGAAGGGTATTAGCAGAATAGCGCAAGAGTGCAATTGAAAAAGAAGAAAGAACTCTGAAGGGTTTTTGTTTGTTTTTATTGCTTCACTTTCCCTATAGGCATCTGGGAAATATAAGCATTCAAGCACAGAGTGATTGGTGGGGTTACCAACTGTTCTAGCTTGCCCAGAACTAAGGGGTTCCTGTGCTGCAAGATTTTTAGTGCTAAAATGGGAAAGGTCTTGGGCAAACCTTAGCATTATGCTGAGGTTTTCAGAGAAAGGGACATCTTGAACCACTTAAGTCTTTAAATGCCTTATTTTTAAAGGGAATCTCCAATACAAAGTTGATATGTAGCCATTTCTATTGGCAGAATGTCTATAAGACTGGGAGCATATATACAGTATAATATTTATTTTTAATAATATAGCTAAGTATAAGTCTAGTGATCAGTGGGGAGTCCTTATGGGCAATTCTGGATGGGAAAGTGATTGCAGTAGAATAAAAAGCAAGACAGAGAAGAGGAAAGAGCTTTCCAAGGATTACCATCTCTTCTAGAGGTTTCCGCATTGGTCCTTGTCATAATCATTTATAAACACAGATTCCTGCACCCTCCCCCCCCCAAATTAATCAGTCAGATTCTTTGGGAGTAGAGTTTAAGGATCTTTAGTTTTCATAAGTAATACTGGCTAAAGTTGAGGGATGGCTGCTGTATCCTTGTTTTGTTGTGTTTAAATAAATTATGCAATTCAACTCTAGCACTATAGTTCTTAACCCTCTCTGTGTCCTTAGGTTCATAGGGCATTTTTGAATAATACTAGCTTTTAAGATGAGGCAAGCCTCAAAGATGCAAAACACTTAATTGTAACTGTGGAAGATAAATTAATCACTTCTTTTTGTCTTGCATTTAAACATCCTTAGGAATCATTCCCTTTTCTTTGTTGTTTTTTTAGGACATCTTGTTTTAGAGGAGAACTGTTACTTTCCCTACCACTGGCTCATGCATAATAATAATAATATAGAGCCCTTCTGTGTTCCAGAAACATGAGCTCTTTTCTTGTTGTTGTTGTTTTTGTTGTTCTAATTTCAAGTCAGGACCAAAAGATAAAAACATTTTGTCTCTTATCTATTCTTTGGAGAAAAATGTATTCCCTTCTCTACTGTCACAAGAACACACATAGATGTCTAACAATATGAATAATCAAGTTATAGAAAATATAAAATTTATATATCAAGACTTGACAAAGCAAATATAAAATTTACACACTACTTAAATTTGGCACAGAGATTAAAAAATACCACCTTAGCCATTAGTAGGAAAGCCCCAGTAAATTCTTGACCCCTAAAAATGAATGAAACAGTTATAAGGTTGTTAAACTAATTAAAAGTGTAGACCAATTGACTGGGGTGACTATAATGCCTTAGTAACCTACATAAGCAAACCAAAACTTAAGCCAGAGTCAGTACATTCAAATCTGACAAAATGAAACTTAGGAACAACCAATCACAGATATCCAAATGGGCTTTCCCAAATAAGGGAACTGTTTAAGCTATAGCCAATCAAATAATTTCTTTGCTTTGCTTCCACATTTTATGATCCAAAAAAAACAAAAACCAAAAACAAAAAGCAAACTCCTCCCTGTCTCCTGTCAGTAGAATGCTCTTAACCACCTGTGGTTTGGTGCTGCCCAATTTGAATCCATGTGTGCTCAAATAAACTCTTGAAAATGTTAATGTGCCTCAGTTTACCTTTTAACAGTGTCTTAGGCCACAAAACTTAGGTGTGCAGGAAAACATAATTTATTTTTCCATAATTGAACATAGTTTGTATCTTAAAGTACCTGTTGGCAGAAAATAGAATCTTGAATTTGTATTTTAATAGTCTTAAAATATCATGTCTGCTGAACTGATTTTGTCATAGATATTCTATGGGTTTTGCTCTGCTTTATTGAGCATTTTTATAGTTCAAGTATTTTTATTTTTTAAATTTTTGGCTGCATTGGGTCTTCCGTGCTGCCCACAGGCTTTCTCTAGTTGCGGCGAGCTGGGGCTACTCTTTGTTGCAGTGCGCGGGGCTTCTCATTGTGGTGGCTTCTCTTGTTGCAGAGCTCGGGGTCTAGGCATATGAGCTCTGGAGCGCAGGCTCAGTAGTTGTGGTGCACAGGCTTAGTTGCTCCACGGAACATGGGATCTTCCCGGACCAAGGCTGGAACCCGTGTCCCCTGCATTGGCAGGCGGATTTTTAACCACTGTGCCACCGGGGAAATCCCATTCAAGTGTTTTTAGAAATCCCTTAACCTGCAATGAAGTAGTACTTTACAATCCTGATGCTGATGACTAATGAATTTATTTTTCTGTGGCTTAAGCCAATGATTGCCGTAGTAGGATCCCTAGACCAGGAGCATTAACATCATCTGGGAAATGGTTAGAAAAGTAAATTCTTGGGCCCCACCCCAGACCTATGGAATCAGAAATTCGGGTGGAGCTAAAGTTTCTGGCTTAGGTATCCTGTGCTATGGTAATATGAGAGTCTCAGCAACTCATCACCAGTGTTTTTTCTTTCGAGAGATTCAGCATAAAAGAAATGGGGAAAAGATGACCAGAAACATGTTGTCATCCACATAGGAATAACATAATAATTTGCCTCTTGTCTTGAATGCTGTGGATATTGTCATTGGAGTAGGCACAGTGGGCTCATCTAAGAGAAAATGTATCTACTATAAATGTATCTACTATTCATTAACTTTGAATGACAAGATCTAAGAAAGTTTTAACTTTTATCAAAAGCATTGCAACTTACAAATTTTTTTTCCAATGAGACTTTTGGGGTTCAAATTAGCTTAAGGCACAAGAGAAGATAAATTGGTGTTTTAAAAATATGCTCGTGAAGTGTTCTTTTAGACAGCGATAAGGTGTGATACCATCAGCATGCAGTGAAAAACCCAGATAAATGATTTACCATTTCCAAAAAGGTGAGAGTAGAGGGAATACCAGCTTGTGGGAGACTGACCTTGAATTCTATCTCTTATTTTCAGAGGGATTTCTGTTTTCCATTCCATTCAACAACTGTGAGCTGCACCTCAGTGAACTCTTTTAAAAGAATATCAATAAAGATGCTTTGCTTTGCTTTGCATTTGTAAGCTGTATAGAAGCTACTCTTCTGTTATCTCTCACCTTCCAAATCTTCTAACTATGCTTGGCATCGGCAACAAAGCTAAGGCAGCTGATATAAATCAAAGAAGCAATTAAATGGAAAAGTTTCTTTTCCCTCTCATTCTTACTGGATAAGATATTTTAGACATAGTGAAAATAATCTCTTGGGTGCTGGGTTAAAGTAAGATATTTCCTGGAAATTCTGTGCTCCAAATCCTTAACTAATACTCAGAAACTCCGAGATACGAGGAATTTTTTGAAAGCATAGTAAGAATAAAATTATGGTCTTTTTTTTCTCTTCTGGAAATAGAGGGATAGACGGTAAATTACCACATACATACATAAAATACACCTTAAAATCTAAAGATATACAATATTTAATATGCTAGTTTATTGCACTGTTTGTGGTATACCAGTAAGAGTAATGATATAGTTATCCACACAAAATAATACACATGCAGTTATATTTTTTCCACCTAATTTTAGGTTCATGAAAAAATCTCTCCAAAGTTTTTAGATTGAGTCTTCACTCTTAAAGAAACCTTTGAAGTTGGAGTGATTACCCATTTATGGATGATCATAGTCAGGCTCAGAGAAGTTTAGCAAATTGACCAGAGTCTACAGTCTGCAATTGGTGGGTATTAAGACTCATATTCAGGTCTACTTAAGTCCAAATGGCACACTTTTCTCACTTTACTACAACATACTGGGATTCTGGTTTCTTGGAGAAGACTTCTCTGAAGAGCTAACTCTACCTTTCTCCTTTTCCTTTTTCCTGTTTGGTCAACCTACTGTCTCATCAGTGAGACTTACCCACAAAATCATTCTGAGATCTTAGTGGAGATAACAGTGTATCATGAACTCAAACTTTACCACATTTGGAAATTGCACCAGACATGTATTAGGAGCTCAGTAAACACTTGTAAGATGCACATAGTTCATTGATTTAGAGAGGATGCAGTGTGATTTTTTTCCTTTTTTTTCAATGGGATGGGAAAAAACAGAAACAATACTTGACATCTCAGCATATCTCCGTCTTTTCCTCCTATGGCCCTGGGGCCTGAGAGCTAAAGTACTTTTACTGAGCTCCGAATATTTTGTTAATTCAGAACTACACTTCTGTGGGAGTTAGGTCTGTGAGGCCTTTGGGATTCAGCCTGCCAGCATTTCAATATTGTGGAAACTGAGTGTTGAATATTTATTTAACATTAATGACCCCTGCTCAGGGCTTTCTTTTTCAGATGTGGTTTCTATTGTACTCCATCATTTCTGCAACTTACAGCCATGTCAATGATACTGAATATAAGAAGCCTATTAATTTAGATTATTGTTCCTCACTCTTTTATCATAATTCTAATTGGTTACTGGAAACTATATTTAGTCTTTGCCTGTGCATACCACCTATTATACAGTTGTTATTTCTTGTAGACTACATGTCCTGTCAAATTTACTGATTTTATCAATCCTGTAATTTGTCTTATACAAACAAAAGTATACGTATAGAGCAACTTCATATTTCTTATTTTGCATTCAAAATAATAAAAGTACAAATGAAATCATAGCAATTCAATATTTATGAATTATCATTAACTATTATAGCACCAAGTGTGTACCCTAGGGGGAAATTGAAGACAAGTGTGTATGTGTTTTTAAAAACAACAGTACCAGTAAATCACAAATCATATTTACATGGAGTCATTACATGGAGTTGGGGGGCATTTTCATGAAATCAGTGCCTTTATTCTCCCTTTGTGGTTCCCGTTATTTATTTTTCACCTGTAGTTATAATCTTCAGTTCATGGTATCAAAATCTCCTCCAAAGTAACTTAATTATGATATCATGAATAGAACATTTTTATTAGAGGTGGGAAATTATAATCCAAAATTAATGAAGTACTGAATAAATACTAAAATTCTGATACTATAATCATGTCAATATAATCTGGAGAAAAAGAGAAAAAATTTAAATTATCACAAAGTAGTAAAAATTAATTTTGAGTTGTTCATCCAGGACCTGCTGATGTGAATAACCACAAATTAGCTCTAGTTTTCCAGGGTAGACAACATATGTTGATTTGGCCACCCAGTATCTATTCATCCACCTTTCACTAACTGAATCCCAATTCTCCTTTGAGCTACCCACCATCCCCACCTCTTTCCAAGTTTCCAGCATAGTTGACTTCATTCCCTGTTTATGAGTGGATTATGTAGCCTAGGCCATAGCTAACCAGCATCTTGCATTTCTTGGGCAACAGTGATTGGATCAGATGTGTGCCCACAGCCTATTTAGAACTATTCAGAACCAATGATGCAATGAAGCCTTTCTGGAAATCCTGGAAGAGGGTTTCTCATTCTTTCCTCCTGGACATGTAGTTGAGAAGAGAAAATCTAGATTTGAGGTGTTTATCATAGAAACATAAAAGAAGAGTTGTGTAAGAAGAAAGCTAGTGCACAGAAGAGATCTGGGCTGGGTCAGAAGAGTGTCCTTGTAACATCAAGCTATATCTGAAGTGAGCTCTACTCCTGTGAGCTTTCCATTCACAAGAGCCAATAAATTCCCTTTTGGCACAAGATCATTTGAATTGGGCTTTCTGTCATCTACAGCTGAGATCAAGTATATTCTGCTAACATGAAGAGGGCATATAAGAGGATGACAATTCTTATAGTTCCTCACTGTGCGTAAGAGACTAGATTCTCATCAGGGATTGGTACCAACTTTCCAGCATGCCAGCAAATCCTGGACCTGCATCAATGCAGACATTGTGGTGGAAGAAATGAGAAATTTCTGTTGTGTGCAAAGGCATATAAGGCATATCTGCTATAAAGGAAGTAGCAGGCCACAAACTGCCTCAGGATATATATTAGAAATGAGGAAATGGTAAACTAGAGAAAAGAGTAACGACTTGCAATTTCCAATCCAGCACAGAAAGAGATTTGAAGTCGCTACTCTGCCCTAACAAGTAAAAAGCTGAACAAACTGAAAAATCAACAACTCCTTTTAGATTCTTCAGAGAAGTGAGGTCACACGACAAACTGCTGCCCCCCAACTTGAAGAGACAGGCAAAGAATCACAATTTACTAGAGAGAAACCCAGAGCAGAAATTACAGGAACCAGTGGTGGGGTTAGAACATCTGATTGATGAATTGCTAGAGGCTCAGTGTGAGAGTCAAAAATTTGGGGCGTGGGGTGGGCTGGAGTGGCAATCATGAGGGGTATGTGAGTTTTACCTCCAGAAGCTGGACCAGGTTTTCTCAGTGAGTATTGGAGAAAAAGCCTTTCATAGGGACTTCCCTGGTGGTCCAGTGGTTAAGACTCTGTGCTCCCAATGCAGGGGGTCCGGGTTCTATTCCTGGGCAGTGAACTAGATCCCACATGCATGCTGCAACTAAGAGCCCGCATGCCCCAACTAAGACCTGGTGCAGCCAAATAAATAAATAAATATTAAAAAATAAGAAGCCTTTTATGCGTCCAGTAGAAGAGGGGAAAAGTAATGATTTTGAAATACACCAGAGCATTCTGTTCTTCTATTAACAAGACTTACCTTCAAAAGAAACTGTTTTACCAGAGCCTAAACTATTGGGTTTTCTTCAGAGCCTAGCCAACCTAGGGAAAGGGAAATACTCAACTCTAGCCCGCTCTAGTCTTCCACATGGGAGAAGGGAAATACCCAGCTCCAGCCTAGCTATCCTGTCCACCTAAGGAGAGGGAAAAAACTGAGAATCATTTGAGAAGTTCAGAGTCCAGAGGCACAGGCTAAATAAAAGACTGACACCTAATTATAGGAATATAGAAGGCTTCTCCTCCTCCTCCTTCATGCCTTACCATGACCTTACTAAAGGCCTATTTACTGCAGGTACATGGATATCAAGAAAAAAATTACAAGATATACTAAAAGGCAAAAGCAAGCGTGTGCATGCATGCACACACACACCAGTTTACAAAGACAGAGCAAGCTTCAGAACCAGACTCAGATATGACAGGGATGTTGGAGTTATCGGACTGGGAATTTAAAACAGCTACGATTAATATATCAAAGGCTCTAATGGACAAAGTAGACACCACACAAGAACAGATGGGCAATGTAAGCAGGGAGATGGAAATTCTAAGAAAGCATTAAAAAGAAATGCCAGAGATCAAAAACACTGTAACAGAAATGAAGAATGCCTTTTATGAGCTCATTAGTAGGCTAGACATGACTGAGGAAAGAATCTTGAGGGTATAACAATAGAAATTTCCAAAACTGAAAGCAAATAGAGAAAAAGGACTGAGAAAAAGAACAGAATATCTAAGAATTCTGACAACTACAGAAGGTGTAGCATACATGTTATTGGAATACCAGAAGGAGAAGAGAGAAAGGAACAGAAGAAATCTTTGAAGCAATAATGACTGAGAATTTCCCCCAAGTTAATGTAAAATACCCAACCACATATCCAGGAAACTTAGAGACACCAGCAGGACAAATGTCAAAACCTATACCTAGGCATATTATATTCAAACTGCAGAAAATCAAAGATAAAGAAAAAACATCTTGAAAGAAGCCAGAGGTAAAAAAATGCCTTACCTGTACAGAAGCAAACATAAGAATTATATCCAACTTTTCCTCAGAAACTATGCAAGCAAGAAGAGAATGGAATGAAATATTTAAAGCGTTGAGACAAAAAACCCGTGAATCTAGAATTCTGTGTCCTGCACAATTATCTTTTAAAAGTGCAAGTGAAATAAAGACTCTCAGACACACTGAAGTGGAGGCAGTTTGTTGTCAGTAGACTTGCCTTGCAAGCAAGGTTAAAAGAAGTTCCATAGAGAGAAGGGAAATAATATAGGTCAGAAACTCAGATTTACATAAAGAAAGGAAGAGTATCAGGGAAAGAATGAATGAAGGTAAAATAAAATTTTTATTTTTCTTCTTTTTAGTTGACCTACCAGATAATTTGTCCAAAAATAATAATAACAGTGTATTTGATTATGTACTTATGTGTGCTTATGTATAAGTAAAATGAATGACAGCAATCATACAAGAGATGATGGGAGGGAGGAATTAGGATCATTTGCTGTTGTAAAGTAGTGGCACTAACCTGTGAAGAGGTATAGTGCTATTTGAAAGTGGACTTGAATTAGTTGTAAATGTATATTGCAAACTCCACAGCAACCACTAAAAATAAAAATAAAGAAAGAAGTATAACTGATATGCTAAAAAGGAGAGAAAATGGAATCATATAAAATGCTAAATTAAAACCACAAAAGGCAGAAAAAGAGTGGAAGACAAAAATAGGTTCAAAGAACTAGGGCAATGAATAGAAAATAGTAACAACTGTGATATCTATTAATTAAACTGTATCATGAACCACTTTGAACGTCAGTAGTCTAAATGCATGAATTAAAAGACAGAGATTGTCAGAGTGGATTAAAAAATAAGACCCAAATCTATGTTTTATACAAGAAACCCACTTTAAATATAAAGCCACATATCTATTAAAAGCAAACAGATGGAGAAAGATATACCATGCTAACTCGAATTAAAAGAAAGAGGGACTAGCTGTATTAATTTTAGACAGAGCGGACTTCAGAGCAAGGAAAGTTATCAGGGGTAAAGAGAGGCATTACATAATGATAAAGGGGTTAATTTTCCACGAAAACATAACAATTCTTAATGTTCGTGCACCTAACAATAGAGTGTCAAAATAAGTGAGGCAAAAACTGATAGAAGTGCAAGGAGAAATAGATGAAACTGCTATTATAGTTGGAGACTTTAACATCCCTCTATCAGAAATGGACAGATCCAGCAGGCAGAAAATCAGTAACGACATAGTTGAACTCAAGAACACCATCAATCAACTGGATATAATCGACATCTATCGACCACTTTATCCAACAGCAGCAGAATACACATTCTTCTCAAGCTCATATGGTTCATTCACCAAGAAAGACCACGTTCTGGGCCATGAAACACACTTTAAAAAATTTAAAAAGTAGAAAATATATGTCTCCTCTCAGACCACAATGGAATTAAAGTAGAAATCAATAATGGAAAGAGTTGGAGAATCCCCAAATACTTGGAGATTAAAAAACAAACAAACGAAACTTCTAAATAACATGTGGGTCAAAGAAGAAATCTCAAGCAAAAGTAAAAAAAAATATTTTGAACAAGATGAAAATACAGCTTATCAAAATTTGTGAAATGCATTGAAAGCAATGCTTGGGAGGAAATTCAGAGCATTGTGTGTGTGTGTGTGTGTGTGTGTGTGTGTGTATACATATATGTGTGTATATATATATTATATATATGAAGAATGATTGAAAATGAGTAATCTAAGCTCCCACATTTGGAAACTAGAAGAAGAAGAGCAAATTAAATCCAAAGAAAGTAAAAGAAAAGAAATAATAAAAATTAGATCAGAAATCAATGAAACTTAAAGCAGGAAGTCATTAAGAAAATTTAAAAAAAAACCCCAAAAGCTGCTTCTTTGAAAAGATCAATAAAATTTGTAAGCCTCTGGCCAGGCTAATTAAGGAAAAAAAGAGATGGAACAGATTACTAATAGAAATAAAGAGGGGACTTTATATAGATGTCATGATTGTTGAAAGGATAGTAAAGGAATACAGTGACCAACTTTGTGCCCACCGAGTTGATAACCTTGATGAAATGGACCAATTCCCTGAAAGACACAATCTGCCAAATCACACAAGAAGAAATAGACAATGTGAATTGTCATATATATATAGTAAAGGAATTGAAGCAGTATTGAATAACCTTCCAAAATAGAAAGCACTAGGCCCAGATTGATTCACCATTCTACCAACATTTAATGCAGAAATTGTACCAGTTCTCTACACTCTCTTACAAAAGATAGAAGCAGAGGGCATGCTTCCTATTTATTCAGTGAGGCCAGCATTACCCTAGTGTCAAAACCAGATAAAGACATAACAAGAGAAGGAAACAACATACCAATATCTCTCATGAGCATAGGTGCAAGAATTCTCAACAAAACATTAGCAAATTCAATAATGTATAAAAAGAAATTCAACAATATATAAAAATAATTATACACCATGACCAAGCAGGATTTATCCCAGGTCCATGAGACTGGTTCAACATTTGAAAGTAAATTATTGTAATCCATCCCCATCAACATGCTGAAGAGGAAAAAAACCACATGATCATATAACTAACTGTAGAAAAAGCATCTGACAAAATCCAACATCCATTCATGATAAAAACTCTCAGTAAACTAGGAATAGAGGGTGACTTCCTCAGTCTGATGAAGAACATCTATAAAAACCTACAGCTAACATAGTATTTAATGGTGAGAAATTAGATGCTTTCCCTCTAATATTAGGAACAAGGCAAGGATGTTTCCTCTCATCATGTCTTTTCAATACCCTACTGAAAGTCCTAGCTAGTGCAATAACACAAGAAAAAGAAAT
Source organism: Physeter macrocephalus (assembly GCF_002837175.3). Taxonomy (NCBI): domain Eukaryota; kingdom Metazoa; phylum Chordata; class Mammalia; order Artiodactyla; family Physeteridae; genus Physeter; species Physeter macrocephalus. Next base: position 157,684,925 of record NC_041221.1, read on the forward strand.
AAAAGGAATACAGTTTGGGAAGAAAGATAAAAGGATATTAGTTAGATAATATCTAAATGTAATTCATGATCCTGATTGGGTCCTTGATTTAAAAAAAAAGCTATAAAGGACATTGGGGGTCCATTGGAAAAATTTTAATATGGACTGTTTATTAAATAATATCAGTATTAAATTTCTGCTTATGATTATGGTATTGTGATTATATAAGAAATTTCTGAAGTATATAGAGGTAAAGTATCTTAATATCTATAAATGACTTTCAAAGTTTCAAGAAAATAATATGCTTAATGATATATAAACATGAATTTATTTAGTCTTCCAGTATGGGGAATATTAGCAAAAATGATAATATCCAAATATGATAAGACCATGTGAAGGCAAATTGATATACTACTCACTGAAATAGAAATTTATACTACTTTCCTGGGAGGCAATTTTGTACATTTATTTTTAAGTTTCAAAATATATGTGTATACTCTGATATAGCAGTACCACTTCTAAAATTTATTCTGTTAATGTAATCAGAAAATAATACATACACATCCATAAGGAAATTCCTTAAAGAGATATTTATAATGAAAGAAAAAGGGAACAACCTAAATTTCCACCAATGATGGGTTGACTTTACTGAAGTCTTCAAAGCTGGGCACATATATTGGCTCTGCCCAATCAGCGCATTGTATCTTTCCACCTGCAGTGATTGATTCAGGGTTGGGCACATGATCCTACCAAAATAAACCTGAGACTTTTGCTGGAGTGTTGGAGAGAAAAATATTTACTCTTCTCCTAGATTTGAATCTGAAAGAATGTGACCCAAGACTTTTAGAAATACATCATGGAGAGAGCCTTTTTTGAGAATGAAGCTATTACACAGGAAAGTAGATTTAGGACTTCCCTGGTGGTGCAGTCGTTAAGAATCCGCCTGCCAATGCAGGGGACACAGGTTCGATCCCTGGTCCGGGAAGATCCCAAATGCCTCGGAGCAACTAAGCCCATGCACCACAACTACTGAGCCTGCGCTCCAGAGCTCATATGCCTAGACCCCGCGCTCTGCAACAAGAGAAGCCACCACAATGAGAAGGAAGCCCCGTGCACTGCAACAAAGAGTAGCCCCAGCTCGCCGCAACTAGAGAAAGCCTGCATGCAGCAACAAAGACCCAACCCAGCCAAAATTAAATAAATAAATTAAATTAAATAAAAAAGAAAGTAGATATACGATATGGAGCGAGACTCGTTTAGGGACCTGGCTCCACCAATAATTGACGCTTTGGACTCATTCATTAAGTGAGTTACTAAGTCTGGACTGTTTTTCATTAAGTTATTTACTAAGTTCTTTGTTTTTGTTTCCACTTTTTTTTCTAAATCCAATTTGAGTTGCACTGTCTGTCATTTAGAACAGAAATCATTCTGACCAACAATATTCTTAGACCTGAGAATTAGAAATGTGTGAACATAAAGGATATGAACATTTATGTTAAGAGCATGTATCCATTATTGCATATGTAGTCAGAAATGAAAATTGCTATTACAGTTTTAAATTAGCATAATTATATAATACTGCTTTTAGTGTTATTTTTGATTTCTGTTTCACTACAGTTGTTTTTGATTTAGCTTTTCAGGTGGATGCATTATAAAAAAAGTCAGTAAACATTCACTGGATGTTGTTTTTGTTTGACATATATCACCAAGCTTGTCTATATTACAGTGATTCCCTTTTCTGTTCTCTACTGAGTCACCTTTAGGAGTGTAGGGCAGCAATATAAATTGTAATTCACATTGTAAATGGAGTAAGGATGGTTCCAGCGAAAGCAAGATGAAAATAAAAATTTCTTAGGAATGGAGATGGAGGTTGGCATCTGAAGTATTGGGATTCTCAAAATGATTTTTTCAACAGCTTCAAATGTTTAAGTTGGCTGGGTGCAATACATAAAGTATAAGCTGGTTTCTTCCATTTATTGGTCCCTCTTAACCTCAGTTCTTCATCATCCTGTGAAATTATAAAATTTAAAAAAATGATATGCCTTTGAAATTAAAGCCATAATTTTCAAACTTGGTTCCTTGTAATGGTGCTTCAGGCATTCCACGATGTTTTTTTTTTTTCCTTTGACTTAAAAATGTATCTTAGTGGGTTGAATGGTGTCTGTCCCCAAAAAAGTACAAGTTTCAGCCCCTGATACCTATAAATGTGATCTTATTTGGAGAAAAGGTCTTTGTAGATGTAATTAAGTTGAGGATTTCGAGATGAGATCATCCTTGATTAACTGGTTGAATCTTAAATCCAATGACAAGTATCTTCATATGGGACAGAGAACGGTGGAAGACCATTTGACAGTGGAGGCCAAGATTAGAGTAATGCAGCCACAAGGAGCACCTAGAGCCACCAGAAGGTGGAAGAGGCAAGGAAGGATTCTCCCCTAGAAACTTTGGAGAGAGCACTGCCCTGCTAATACCTTGATTTTGGACTTCTGGCCACCAGAACTGTAAGAGAATTTATTGGGTTGGCCAAAGAGTTCATTTGAGTTTTTCCATAAGATATTATGATATTAAGATATTATGGAAAAACCTGAATGAATTCTTTGGCCAGCCCAATATTTTTATTATTTCTGTTGTGGTCATTTGTTATGGTAGCCACAGGAAACTAATACAAGTATATCTTAAAATGAATTAACATAAACTCGGAAAGTACCTACATATGTAATCTGCCAAATCTGAACACACTGGAGATCACTAGTATGTTCTTCCTTTCAGGGGAAATCCCATTTTTGTGTAGAACTTCGATATCTAGATAAAGTGTATCTTACCTTTTATAGTTAATGGAATTCTATCCTAAGGTTTCAGTGTAAGGTGTTCAAATGCTGTTACTTTTCAACTCAGTCTTCTCAGTGAATCAGATTACTTAGCTAGGGCCCTTTCACATGCAAATACAACAAGCTTAGAAAGGAGAGGAAAATCATTTGTTGGCTCATAAAACTTAAAAGTTCTAGAGTAGCATGCTTGATTCAGGAACTCTAACACAGGCTTAGAATAAAATTCAGATTCCTTTCTTTGGACTGAAAGGTCTTACAATATCTGATTTCTTTCAGTTTCTTCCTGTTAAATTACCCCATCTCTTTCTACTCCTCATCTTATCCACACCACTCCAGCTTCAGATAACTTATGGTTTCTACAATAGATTAAATCAATAAAGCTTTCTAGTATGTCTGTTTGCCTTCAGTGTTCAATCATGGTTTCCTCATGCATATCATTTTGGTCTCAGTTCAGAGGCCATCTCTTCAGCTTCTTTGGCTACTCTAAGATAGACTATGTGTCTTTTCTGTATTGCTTCATAACAAGTCATCATAAGGCTTAGTGGCTTAAAATAACCATTTATCGCTCATGATTCTTTGTGTCAGAATCAAGCAAGACTCAGTATGTGGTTTGTCTCTGCTCTGTGTGGTGTTGGCTGGGTGGACCAATGGGGGCTGGAGAACCAAGTTCACTAACTTCTCTGGGGTTTTGATGCTGGCTGTCCGAGGGGGCACCTCGGTTCTCTTCTACCCAGCTTCTCTCCTCAATTGATCACTCATCTTTTGGACCTTCTCCGTGGCATCTCTCTCCAGTAAGATAGTCAGGACTTTGCTAGTATATAGTAGCTGTCTTCCAAGAGTGAAAGCCAAAGCTATCAGGCTCTTACAGGCCTGTATTTTGGAGACCCTGAATGTCATTTTCACCTCATTCTATTGGTCAAAACAAGTCATAAGACCACCATAGATTCAAGTGGTGGGGAATGTACTCCCTACTTGATGGGAGTTGTGTCATGTGCCATACAGGGATTGGATAATTGTTGGAGACCATTTTTGCAGATAATCTACCACAGTCCATCTTCTGGCTACACCCTTTCTCACTTGTTCCACATGAAAAATATACTCACTCTCTCAAACCCCCAAATTGTATTCAAATATAGCATCAGGCCCCAGATTAGGTGTCTGGCAATCTATGCCTGTTCTGGAGAGGATAAGTCCTTGAAGATAGTTCTTCTTGATCAAGAGATTTGTGAACTGAAAATCAAGTTTTCCTCTCTACTCACCAACAGGGTGACAGGGCAGGCTAACTGCAATAGACAATCCATTTAACAATGGAAGACAGGAACTGTTCCATAGCAATTATAAACTACATCTAGGCACATGGACCTGTTTTCCAATTCAAAAGAATGGTTCTATGTATGTATGTATGTATGTATGTATTTATGGCTGTGTTGGGTCTTCATTGCTGCACGTGGGCTTTCTCTAGTTGTGGTGAGCTGGGGCTACTCTTCGTTGTGGTGCACGAGCTTCTCATTGCGGTGGCTTCTCTTGTTGCGAAGCATGGGCTCTAGGTGCGCGGCCTTCAATAGTTTTGGCGCAGGGGCTTAGTTGCTCCGTGGCATGTGGGGTCTTCCCAGACCAGACCTCGAACCCGTGTCCCGTGCATCGGCAGGAGGATTCTTAACCACTGTGCCACCAGGGAAGTCCCAAGAATGGTTCTTTATTGGGGCCTGGTTCTTCCGCTCCCCAATGGTTGTTCTCAAGTGCGTTGTTTTCCTCAACTTATGGCTATGTGTACTGAGAATCCCTGTGTTGGCAGTTTAGCTCCTGCCTCACTCTGCTTTCTGCCTATACAAGTTGGGGGCCCTGAGGCTTCTCTTCCTTTTTTTCCTCTCTCAATCCTATTTAATCCAATGTGCTTCTATCAATGTAGTGCTTTAAAACATTGTGGACTTCTCACATATCTTATCAAAGTTCACTCCATGTCCTCAAGTCACATTGATAACATTTCTGTTGGGGGTGTTCTACTTGGGGCATATCAGGTTGATTTGGGACAGTATCTTAAGAATCTGACTTTGCCAAAGGGTATAATAGACATCACTTTACTTGGGGACTGTTTCTCACTTTGAGAACATTTTTTAAACTGGAAATACTATCCTGGGTCCTTAGATTTTCTCTAAATTCTGCTTGTAAATGGAACATTTCTTTAGTTTCTCTCTCTCTCTTATACTTTATGATATACAGTTACAAGAAAATAATTGGCACTTTCAGACTTTTGTCTAAAAATCTTAGCTAGATTCACAAGTGTTTCCAAATGTTCCACCTCTATGTAACACAGGCCATTCTTTCTCTAGTCTTTAATAGCATTTTTTTCCCCATTGCTCTTCAGACCTCCATTGTTGGTTCCTCACTTCCCTTCAAGCCTCTGCCTGTCACCCAGTTCCAAAGGCCTGTGGATGTGTTTTAGGGTTTTGTCAACGCAGCACCCTGATTCTGATACCAATTTCGTTTTCACTTATCTGTTACTGTAAAACAAAGCACCCCTGAAGTTAATGGCTTAAAACAATCACTTTATTGTCCACAATTCTGAGTCAGGAATTCCAGGAGGTTTAATAGAGATGATTTATCTCTGTTCCACATGGTAGCTGTTGGCTGGAGTGCCTTGACTGCAGTTGGAGGACCAGATACAGCTCCACAGATGTGAAGAGAGCCTTAGTATTGCCCAGGATGCTTCAGCTCTCCTGCATGTGCCTTTTCTATCCATGAGGTTTCTCATCCTCTATAGCCTCTCTCTTTCTATGGCCTCTCTCTCTGGTAGGTGAGCCTAGACTTCTTTATATGGGGTCTAGGAAAAGTGAAAGCAAAAGCTACAAGGCCTCTTAAGAAGTAGGCTTGGACGTCTCAGAATACTGCTTCTACAGCACTTTATTCACCAACAGTATTTACAAGCACAGCCAAGATACAAAGGGTGGGAAAATAGATTCTTTTTTTTTTTTTTTAATAGGATCGATGGCATGCTTGTAGAGGGAGGAATTCTTGGTAACCACCTTGGTAGACTAGCAACTTTTTCTATAAAGGGCCAGATAGTAAATATTGTTGGCTTTTATAGCCCTGTAAATTCTTATTTCCGTTGCATATTCTCTCTCTCTCTAACAGTCTTTTAAAAATACGAAAACCAGATTTGACGTATGACATGTAATTTGCCAGCCCATGCTTAGACAGATAGCATACCCACTTTATCATTCATTCTTAGCACAATTTTTCATTACAAGGCCCCATATCACACTGAAATTATTTTACATTATTTTTTAAAACTACAGTTGACCCTTGAACAACACGGGTTTGAACCATGCATGTGTACTTATGTGTGATTTTTTTTCACCGAATACATACTACAGTACTACACGATTTGAGGTTGGTTGAATCTCTGGATGTGGTACTGTGGATATGGAGGGCCAAATGTAAACTTGTATGCAGATTTTCAACTGTGTGGAGGGTGGGCACTCTTATCCCCTGTGTTGTTCAAGGGACGACTGTACTTTTATCCCCACTACAAAGTAAGCATCATGAGGGCAAGAGATTTGTTATTTTATTTGCTACCTTATCTATAACTGTTCTGGTCCATAGTAAGTGTACAATAAATATTTGTTGAATTAATAAATTAGTAAATAAATGAATGCATCAGAATTTATTTTCACTTTATTTTGTGGAGCTGTATTCTATTTTGATGGAATCATTCTCAGGCTCTATTTAATGTGAGATGGCTGCAAATAACTCCAGGCCAAATGCTTCCAGGTTAAAATCCAGTGACTCTTTCAATAATTGCAGAAAAATTTCAGTGTTAGACCCTTTCATGGATCTTAGCTGTGTCAGATACTCTGTTTTGAAGCAGTTACTATCAACCGGAAAAATAAGGTCTGATTGGCCAGACCTGAGTCACTTGCCTGGGTGGAGTCATGAATATCCCCAAATGCATGAACTGAAAGTTGGGTAGATGGCTTCCAGAGGAAAATCACCTGACTAGGTGAGAGATAAATAGATGCCTTTGTTAAAATATGTCCAAATCATAGACTTTTTTGATCAAACATTCTTCAACTTGAGTGGAATAAAATGTTGAAATAGATCAAATCAAAGGCTGTTATATGACTTAACTTCTGTCTGCATCCTTACTTTCCAACTGTTGATATCGTGAAAGTAGCTTTATTTTTATAACTCATTAACTTTAGATTAGTGAGTTTATACTTTTACAAATATATGTACTATAAAATAATAGCATTATCTGTCTTTTTTCCGTGAGTTCTCTCTTAGTTTAATTTGGAGAAGAAGTGATGGCAGTGCTGTTAAAATAAAATTGAAAGACAGTGATTTAAAATTAATGACTCACTGTCATACAGAGTGAAGTAAGTCAGAAGGAGAAAAACAAATACCGTATGCTAACACATATATATGGAATCTAAGAAAAAAAATGTCATGAAGAGATTAGTGGTAGGACGGGAATAAAACACAGACCTACTAGAGCATGGACTTGAGGACGTGGGGAGGGGGAAGGGTAAGCTGTGATGAAGTGAGAGAGTGGCAGGGACATATATGCACTACCAAATGTAAATTAGATAGCTAGTGGGAAGCTGCCGCATAGCACAGGGAGATCACCTCTGTGCTTTGTGACCATGAGAGGTGTGGGATAGGGAGGGTGGGAGGGAGCTAGACGCAAGAGGGAAGAGATATGGGAACATATGTATATGTATAACTGATTCACTTTGTTGTAAAGGAGAAACTAACACACTATTGTAAAACAGTTATACTCCAATAAAGATGTTAAAAAAAATTAAATTAATGACTCAATCATGAGTGCTATACTTGTTTATTTAGATTGCCTGTATCTTGTTAGTTACTCTAAGTTAGTAAAGGATAGTGCCTTAGTAGAGAAGAAATGTTTTTTCTCAAGGAAGTGTTTTCAGTCACAATCTATTTTCTCAGAGAAAATCCATTCTTCTACGTACTGTTTAAAATCAGTATGTTTTATCTGAGTGGTGTCTTGAAAAGAAGTTACTAATACTTGTTTCTTAAACTTGGCCTATTGAAAATCAATTTTTTAAATGGCGCTGCATGTTTGAGCCTACATTTCGTGCTCTTTCCCTAACAGTTGAGGTAAAATTAGGTGGAAAGCATCAGCGTCTTGTCCCTTCCTGTAATAGCTCTTACATTCCTATAGTTTCTGTTATGACCCATTTTCAGCCTAAATTTTTCAGGCCAGATATGGAATATGGAATAGATTTCCATATTCTGTATTAGCAGTGTTTGCCTGTAGTCCTTGCTAGGTTAGCACTTTATTTGTATATCTGAGTTAGGAGCTTCCTCACTCAACATTAGATATTAGTTATGCACTTTCTCGAAGATTAGATGGCTAATGAGAGAAGAGCAAAGATGTAGTTCCCAGGATCATTTAGAAAACTTTGATTTCACGTTTTCGTCAACGATTTTGTAGGCTTTCCTAACAGCCACTTTGGAAGTGTAGGTGGGGTTGACTAGATGGTATTATTAACAAACAACCAAGACTGATGAAACGACCATTTCACAACACCTCTTTCAACCAGTTTAGAATCAAAGCTATGTTTCTGAGAATTTGCCTAAGTGCCAATTATTCCATGTTGTTTTCAAGTCAGTCTGCAATATCGTTATATGCTTGAACTCCCTCCATAATTTTATACACAACAAAACAAGAGGATTTGTTGTTCTTTTTTTCTGGGTAATGTTGACATTGATAAACAGACAACAGTTCCTTCCCTACACTCGCCATCTTTTACTCTCCCTCGCCCCTGCATTGAAGTAAGCATATTAGGAATTGGGATTATAAACAACCCATCAGAAAAGACTCACTTTGCCCTTTCTCATTCAGTGAACAGCACAGCAGGAGTGTATTTCAAAGTGACACGTACAGAAGAGACTGCCTTACAGTTTTACTCTAAAGCAATACAATCTATGGATATCTCACGATAACCTTGTTTTATATTGAGTGCTTATGTTCTCTTTGTTTTCCTATCCCTCTCTCATTTTACAATAAACCCTAAGTCCTCTCAGCAGCCACCCTAGTTATGTAAAGACACAAGAAGGTATGCAGTTTTAGTTATCCCAAGCATAGAAATGAATTAACACTGCATATTGATTATCCTAACTTCTCAGTCTTGAAAACCTGGAAGATATTTGAAGGTTTCTTCAGGTAGACCCCAATGTGCCATCACTTTTCCGCCAAGCACTGGTGCAGCTTTTTTTTTTGTTTGAGCCATCTGATCTAATCCCTCTGTCGTCTTATATTGAAATTAACAAGGCATATACCCTGAGGCATAGGCTGTATCTACAACAGTGAGACACAAATGAACTTGAACATGAGGTCAATCAAGTGCACAAAATACATCACACAGTTATTCCAAGTCTCACGCTGTGTCTATAATTGCCCCTTGTTCTGTCATTAGGGCCCCCTTACAAGTCATTATTTTGAGTCAGCAGAACTACAGGGAGGGAGTATTCCGCCTCATGGTTAGTATAAAGTTGAATTGATAACATAAATAACTCCCAGCACAAAATACAAGGAACAGGTATTTAGATTAGATCTAATAAAGTGTGCAGCTGTTCAGTCTCTCTATGAATTCTGGCTAAAACAATAATCACAACTTTCAATATGGGTTCTCCTTCAGTAGTTCTGTGAAAGAGAAACTATGTTTTTCTAAGTGAATGGACACAGGCCGTATTAGAATTTGCCTGTCTGCTCTTATCCTAGATTGTTGCTTGGCCAAGACTGATGTAATTCAGATTTCATGGGAATTTTGCTTTAGTTAGCGTTGTGTAAAAATTATACCATTTTAAAGTAGAAACGTCATGTATTCATTTGTTTAGTGGAAAGAGATGGTGTGAGTTTAATGCTGAAAGAATATACTAAGTTTGTGGCCTCAAGCACATTTTTGAAGTATTACCTTTCCTGGGAAAAAGAAAATTCAAATCCCCTTCTTAAAAGATGGTAGCTGACAGGGCTCAGATGAGACTTGTAGAGATGAATACAATGTAGATCCTTCATGTGGATCCAGCCTCTGGACAAAAGCAAAGTGGCAGGAAGGATGAGGAGAGAAGAACTGAATGATTTTGGAAATATCCATGCACTCAAAAGAGGACACTTAGTTACTTTTAAAAAACTAACTGCATTAGGTGAACTTACACATCTGAGGTCCAATTACTTACTGTTGGAAAAGATATTTTATCTCTTTAATGTCTTTTCTTAAATATAAAATGAAGGGATTAGACTATAACAGAGAATGCAAAATAGCAGCCTGTGGTCTGGATCAGATCCACAGAAATATTGTGTTTTAACTGTGTGTTTTTTTGGTTTTTGGGTTTTTTTTTGTTTTTGGCTGTGGCGTCTTAGTTGCGGCACGCGGGATCTTTTGTTGTGGCATGCGGGCTCCTCTCTAGCTGTGGCACATGGGCTCCACGGTGCTTGGGCTCAGTAGTTGCGGCGCGGGCTTAGTTGCCCTGCAGCATGTGGGATCTTAGTTTTCTGACCAGGGATCGAACCTGTGTCCCCTGTTTTGGAAGGTGAATTCTTAACCACTGGACCACCAGGGAAGTCCCTAACTGTGTGTTGTTTAAAAACCTTGAATTGGTTGCTAACTTAGAAAAAAACTTGCATTGTAGATAAATATCTATATCTTACATGGATAAAGGATGGGTTGTTAGAAAAGGGGAATCTAGTCCAGACCAATAGACTCAATAAACAGATGGATAACAGTTTTTTCCTCACATCACTCTGCATGATACTTCTCCAAGAACTTCTTTCAGGCGTGAATTTTAAAAATCAAAAGATTTTACCTAAGAGCCTGGTTTTGTATATCAATTATCTACTACCATGATAATACTGCATAACAAACAACCACAAAGCTTCAGTGGCATGCAAAAGTAAGTTTATTGCTCATGTGTCTGGGGTGAGTTGGGGGTTAGGTATGTGGCTTCACTGATCTTGGTGACTCACTCATCTGGCTGTCAGCTAGGGCAGTTTATGGCTTCTCCACATCCTTGTCTCTCATACACATCAGGCTACCTTTGGTGCGTTCTCATGCTAATGGTAAAAGTAAAAGAGAGCATACAGGAACATGCAAGACCTTCTAAACTCTAGTTTTATAAGTTCTGGCATTACTGTCACTTGTGCATTATTCTGTTGGTGAAAGCAAGTGACATATGTGATCCTGTAGTCAGAGTATGAAGGCACTGCATAGTTACATGACAAAGGGCATAGATGCATTTTGCTTAAATATTCAGAGCATCTGACAGTGTTGGAATCACACTTCAGGCATGGCACTAATAGGTAAGTGTGGGTAGCAGCTGCCAGCTTTAGAGGATCATGCATTTGCCAGTTTATGACAGTGCCTACCCACTCCTTATTATCTGTCTGAGACTAAGACTAGTGTGGGTTGTCATTATTACTGCACTCTTGTGGTAACTTTTCTTAGGGAGACTCTGTTCTGCTTCTAGAGCACTATGAAGAGTAGGCAAATGAGAGGCAGACCGAGACAGCCATACAGTTTCTTTCCACACATCGACTGCTTCATTCACGTACACTATTTGCCTAGATTCTGGGTCATCTGAGTTTGGGGCACCTGATCCAGACGACTTCTAATTTTGAAACATTCTTCATGACTTTAGCATAAAGGTAAAACAAAGACATTGGAACTCTTGACAAAGCCCGACCAAAGTGAAAGTTCATGATAAAGTTATAAGATTTCCAAAAGTATTCTGATGAGAACTGTTAAGAGCTGTTAGAATTTATATAAACATGGTGCAACCATGTATAATTGATTTACTCCATACTGTTTCATCTAACCTCCATCATAGACAAATATCTATACCCTACATGGATGGAGGACAGGTTGTTAGAGAACGGGAAGCTAGTTCAGACCAATAGACTCCATAAAAGATGGAAAACGTTGTTTTTCTCAGATCACTCTGCATGACACTTATATAAGAACTGATTTAAGACATGAATTTCCACAAAATTCCTGATACCTACTGCAAAACATTTCTGTTTTTCTTTTATCCAGACTTAGAAAAAAATATGTTCTTCAAGACTGTTCTTCATCTCTCCTTCCTATCCCCTTCAGTGCCTCAATCCATTTATTATTTATTTCTTCTATTATGCATTCTTTTCATGCAGCCTTTTGAACATGTGTTTTTATGTGTGTATACATACAAACCTATATACAGTTTCCTTACATCACCATTATCAAGGAAATGGCGTATCCTTGTATCATGTATCATGTTTGCATTGTATCATGTTTGATACAATTGTATCATGTTTGCATTTTTTGTGCCTAGAGAGGAAGACAGGGCAAGAGAATTCGCTGAGGGGAAGTTAAATTGGCTAAGGAGGCAGGCTTCTTGTACAGTTAACCTACCTTCTGCTTCAGTTTTCTCATCTGTACAACGGGGATAATGATTTGTAATATAAATAAAATAGAACCCAAATCATTTCATTAGTGTTTTCTGTTACTATTTTGAACACTTATTGTTGTTATTTCTGGACTTGTCATTGTAGAAATTGTGGAGGAACACGAAGGTAGAGTTAACGTGATTTGGCTATGTGCTTTTTAGCACCGTTTTATTCTTTCTTTCCACTTGGACCCTCCTCTTCTCCCTGTTTTCCCAAGGGATATTCCTTCCTTGTGTCCTGTATTAGGGACGTTTTACTTTTCTTAAGTGAATATACTTAAAGAGATATTTTTTCTTCAAAGGTATATACACAACACCATATTACTACTAGGCTTTGGGAGGGGGCTTGTGAGGGGTACTTCCCCTACCCTCCACACCCTTCCAGAGTGAGGGAGATTGTTCTGTTCACGAGAGCTTATTGTTCTCCTGGCAGGTCCTGAGTGTGGTTAGCTCAAGGTTCCATTCTATAGTCCTTTAAAAATATGATGCCCTGGTAAATCCTGTACTTTGCTAAGGACATTTCTCCTTAGACTAAGAGTCATCTGACCCTTGAAGGTCTTAGTGCCAGTACAATGTCTTTGTGCGGTTGTTTCACCGTCATTAGCAAGGCCACTTTAACCCTCTCTCTGGCAAGAACAGGCAGGGAGGGAGGCGTTATTGCTCCTTGCTTGGTGATTTCCGAAGAGTAAATATAAGCGCCCAGTACAGTTTATGTTCCCTTAGTATGTTCCAAAAGCCCTTCATTATTATCTAGAGCAGTGTGTGTTCTGAAGATGACCCATGTAGTGTATTATTTTGCCAAAGAAAAAGGAAAAAATCCACAGTCAGCTGTACTTGTGACATGTTGCACACTGCTCCCTCAGAGCAATTTGGTTATAAACAAAGGAACTCTGGCTACTGAGCCTGAGTGGAATTCATTAGAGGGATGTGGGGCTGCTCAGAACATTTAAGGGAACATGAACTACCAGGCCTTGGGAGGGAGGGGAAGCCCATTAGCAGGAACAAAGCAGTGATGCTTCATGACTCCAGTTTTTATTCTTGTGTCCATCTGCTAAAGTGGCACATTCTTAGGAAGAAGGGAGAACCTGATTGGCCTGATTTGGTCACGTGTCTGCTACTTTGGACAGGGCCTGTAACCTGAGGGCTGTGATGGGAAATCCCAATGCAAGTAGCCATCTTGCTCCTCAAAGGAAAATGGCGGTGGTGATGTGCCGACAAAGAACAGCTCTTCACCACACATCTACTTTTTGGAGTATCGCAGTACACATTAGCTCTGAATATTCTTTGCAGGAAAGAAACCTGTATAACCACATGTAACCTGGCCATTTTTTATATTTATTGTTTTTATGTAATATTTATTACCCTTAGGAAAGGGTAGTATTCCTTTGAGTACCCTCTGGAAGTGCTGACTCATATCTCTTGGGCATCACACTTTAATCTTTGATTGGATTCCTCCTATGCTCTATATTACAGTTTCCTAATCCTTTGATACGATTATCCTGACATTTTCTCATATTTTAAAATGTCAGCTACTGTAGGTGACACAGGTGTTTGCTTCTTAATCACTTTGAATAAAACAAATATTTCTACAGATGCTGCTTTGGAGCCATTCATCTTCCTTTTCTCCTCTATACCATTATCTTGGTCCATGTTCCTTCTCCCGTTTCTGAAGTTTCTCTCCTTTGGAATGTCTTTTGTATTCTCTGGCTCACCTTTGAGTACACCGCTCTCAGCTTTTAGGCCTTATCTGTATATGGCCCCTGACAAAGGCTTCTTTCTTATGGCTTTCTGTTTTTCTAGTTGTTTTTGACCTTGAGCCCTTCCTTGCATTTCAATTCTACATACTCAGCAAATACTGCCACTCATAAGGTGGCCCACACCTGCCCTGCATCTCACTGCTGTCTCATTCTTTTGTGCATGTGTCACTTTACTTATTGATTATTTAATCTTTCTTCTATCCAGGGTCCCTCAGTTATACTTTTTCAGCTTGTTTCAGGATTTGACTCGTAATAGCAAATTCTGAATTGGCAGCAACTCTGGAAGGAGAGAGATATGATTCACATAGATTTCAACAATAGTAACTATTTACCAAATATGAGGCCATCTAATAGTCTGGGGGATAAATTGAAACATCAAAATACAGGTGAACATGTGTTCTTGACTAAGTCTTGTTTAATGGTTGCTTACTTATCCTATAGTTACCATTATGTAATCATCTAGCTGGTTAATAAGTGAGATCATCTTTTGGGGTGGGGGTTAGTTTGCATATATCCATCAAACTGTTTTCAAACGCTTTAATTTTAAATTTCTGTCACTTTTCCATGACCCAACATCTCCCACTCTGCTCTTGTCTTTCATTTCTTTTCCATTAAAATCAGAAGATACATAAATTGGCTACAGGAAATGGACATGTGCTTCTTTTCCCTCGCCTCAAGGCCAAGGTAGTTTACTACCACACCCATTACCTTTCTGTTTTAAACAAAACTCCCAGTACCAAAAAAAAAAAAAAAAAAGGAAATAAAGAAAAGCCCTTCACAGTCTGATTTCTGACTGTTGCCCAGTGACATTCTCTGTTTATTTTACAGTGACAGTCCTGTGCCCTGGCTTTCTGCCATAAGCTCCATCTAATCTTTTCTAACAGACATCCAGGCTTTGTCGCATCACATCAGTGGACACTGTATTTCAATGTCACTCTTTATATTCTCTCTATGGATCTTCTTCCCGTGTAGTTCCTAACTTTAGTTTGGAGCAGGGGAATGGTTGCTGGAAGATAACAGACAAACCAGAAGTAGGTATGGAGAATTTGATACTTCTGACTCTTCTTTGTGACCCTTTAAACAAATGTCATCTATTTCTGATTCTGAATATAAATGACAGAAATGTTTATTGGGTCCTTTCTGGGTTTCAGCTCTTGGACTGAGACTGTTACATTATTTCACATTTAATCTCCATAGCTAGCTGAAGAGGTAGAGGTGGCAAAGACCTAACTAGTTGTCTGCCAATACAGATACCCTAGATTCCCCTTTTCTTCCTTTAGTGATAGGAACCTGGCTGTAGCTGGACACACAACTACTCAGTGAAGACTGCATTTCTCAGCTTCCTTTGTAGCTACTGTGGTCATATGACTAAATTCTTACCAGTGCCACAAGAGTGGCAGGGATATGTGCAGATCCTGGGTCATAGCATTAAAAGGAAAGTGATGCTTTTTTTCCTTTTATCACTTGTTGCCTAACGAGCCACCCTAAAATTTTGTGGGTTAAAACAGCAGTAATTTATTTTTACTTATAATTCTACAGGTTGGCACTCTGGGCTGGGATCAGCTCATAGATTCTTCTGGCATTTTCTGTGATTAGCTATCAGATTGGCTGGGGGCTGCCCATCAGCTGAGGCAATAAGGGTGTTTGAGCTACATGTCTTTCTTCATCCAGAGGGCTAGCCTGGGCTTGTTTACACAGTTGCTATGAGAGTACTAAGAGAGCAAGTTGAAGAGTACAAGACATATGGAGATCTAGATTCAGAATTCATATATGTCATTTTTGGTGCATTCTTTTGGTAAAGGAAGTTATAAGGCATTCATAGAATCAAGGGGTGGGGACATAAACTGCTTTATGGGAGTTACTGCAAAGTCTTTCTGTGAAGAGGCATGGATAGAGGGAAGTGTGGAGAATGATGATTATTTCTGTAGTGTACCTCACCTCCTCTTCCTTTATTCACTGATTGGTACATGTACATAATAACAAGAGCTTTGACCAAAATATGGAAGCTGTATGTTGAGGAAAGCAGAGCATCATGATAGAATGAGCACTGTCCTAGCACCATAAAGCTGCTGTATTAGAATATTATGCTCAGCATGCTATTTGAAAGAGAAATAAAATTCTATCTTGTTTGAGTCAATATTATTTTACAGTGTGTGTGACAGTAACTGAACCAGAAACCAAATTACTTCTATACCCATTTTGCAGATGACAAAATTGAGCTCTATAGAGACAAAGAAATTTGTCCAAAGTCACTCAGCAGATAACTAGCAGTGGCACCATTTGAACATAGGTTTGTCAGGTTCCAGAGCCCATGTGTTTAAGCACTCTACTGCATTTGAATATTGCAACAGTATTTACTTTTACTTATCTACAGGTAGTAAAACTTGGGAGATCTGGTCTTCATCTTCAGTAGGAATTTATGGCTTCTGTCAGATGAGTACACTAAATTCAAGTTCTCAGTCAATCATTTGTAGTTCAAAATATATTTGTCCTGTGGAATTGAGTAAAAATTTTGGAGAGTATATCTATCTATATCTATCTGTATGCATATATATATATATATATATATATATATATATATATATATATATATATATACAAAAAAAACCATGTAAATATTAGTGCTTTGACCAGTAAGCTTTTATACTCATTCCTTAGGAGTTTATGTTGCATAATCAAAGTTACACTTGAATGATTAGCCAATCAAAGAGAAAATATACAAAAAGTCAAATAATATTGGGTGCTGTTATAATCAACATCTTAGGCTGAGTGTGACAAGATACAGAAAGTCTTTGCATTTATCTTTTCTTGGGACAAAAATTGCAAAATAGATACAAAATGGTATAAGCATAGCAGTCAAACTCGGGCATTATGGATATCTGTAGTTAGGGACAATTTAAATATATGGAAATTAAATCATCCCTGATTTCTGTTTGTAATAGCACAATCCACCACTCTAATCACGTTTGAGAATTAAAATTTGGGGGGCTTATTTAGGGGGATATCTTGAAATAGGGAATGAAAGCTGACTTGTTGAGGTTTGATTTTTGTCTGGGTAACAGTTGTAAAGGAAATTAGTGATCTAGAGCAACTGTTCACCAGTACTTTGCTTCCTTATGCCTTGGGCCATTGTACTGTTCGTTTGGTTTGCTTTAAAGACTTAAAACTAGATATTTCTATGTTCAAGTGAAGGTTTTTCTATGCCAAGTTATTAGAGGGAAAAAGGACTCAATGCTGCCCATGTAGAGAACTGAGAATCTTCTACAGTTTCTTTCAATCCTTTGTGTACATGATGAGCTACAATAACCTCACTGAACTGAATTATCCTTCCATGGTATGGTTCAGTGAATACCATTATATTTCAGCACAGCTTGAGTGATTTTTAATGCCAAAAACATCAGCAAGAAATACAAATGTTACAAAAATATTGAAACAATACCATAAAAAAGCCCAGGATCATAAATGCTTTACTTTGCAAGGTCTCAGAGGTCAAGATAGCAATACCATGGAAAATTAAAATGCTCTCTGTGTGAGTGCCATTCAGGGAAAGACACACACACACACACACACGCACACGCACACGCACACACACGACAGAAGTTTATGATCAAAATGCTCAAAACCATTTTCCGACTCTATATTAGGCTGATTATGAGAGAAAAAAATAGATATTTTCCAGGAGGGAAAACAAAACTTATGAAGTTATTCCTCTGCACGTTTTTTATTTGTTTTTAATTACAATCTAATTAAAGGAGAATTACAGCCTGTGAAAGACATGGCTTTTATGTGAATGACTTCCTTAACCACACAAAGGAATATGGTGTACGGATAGAAGTTGGCTGAGTATTTGGATTTAGACAGTTACGTATCAAAACCTGTTGCCTCAGAGGGTTTGAATCTGAGAAATCCCCTTTCAGTGGAGTGCTCTTTGAGAGACCATGCTACAGGTGTATGTAAAGGGAGTCCGGAGAAAGGAAAAAACAAAAGAACAAACAAACAAAAAACAACACCTTGCAAGATCTGTGCACAGAGCTATGAAAAGCTGTTCTTTATTCATCCCATGGTACTCAGGTGTGTGCTGCCTCCTATGGGTCTGCCCACCGTGGGTCAAACCTGTTGCTTTCCTGTGTGATGGGTCATCTTCAGCTTAAGTCAGTGAGTTTATGGAAAAAGAATCCAACCTGATATTTCTAATAAAGAGAGGTGGCCCAGATGCTTGGAAATAGCAGTTTAACAAAGAAGGATAACTCTGTGTTACTGCCTACAGCATCTCATGTTTCTAGATCCATCAGTGTTCTGTCAAGCCTCTGTCCGTCTCTTACCTGTTTGTGCTTCTCATTTTCCCATATATTTTAGGGCGCTTGCTTAGTAGAACTACAGTGAGTTCCATCATCTTACTAGTTAAGTTTTTAAAAGTATATCAAAGAGTCCAAAACCAGTTCTACCTATACAACCAATCGATCTTAGACAAAGGTGCACAAGGAAATTCAGTGGAGAAAGAAGTCTTTTCAAAAAATGGTGCTGGAACAATTGGATATCTGTGTGCAAAAAATGAACCTAGACCCATACACATCTTACATGTGAATTAACTTAAAATGTTTCTTAGGCCTAAAGGTAAAACCTAAAATTATGAAACTTTTAGAAGAAAATCTTTGTGATCTTGGATTAGGTAAATATTTCTTAGATATGACATTAAAACGTAGTCATAAAAGAAAAAAATGATAAATTCGACTTCATCAAAATTAAAAACTTCTGCTCTGTGAAAGATACTGTTAAGAGATTGAAAATCTGGGGGCTGAGAGAAATCTTTGCAAAACTCATACCTGACAAAGGACACATACAATATGTGAAGAATTTTCAAAATGTGATAATAGGAAAACAGCCCATTTGAAAACATGGGCAGAGGCTTTATGCAGACACTTCACCGGGGAAGATAAATGGATGGCAAAAAGTACATGGAAAAATGTTCATTATCATTAGTTATTAGTGAAATGCAAATTGTGATACTACATACTATTAAAATGGCTTAAAAAATTAAATATGACAAAACTCAGTGCTGGGGAGGATGCAGAGCAATTGGACCTTTCATACATAGTTGGTGAAAATGCACAATGGTGCTGCCTCTTTGGAAAACAGTTTTGTCAGTTTCTTATATAGTTAAAAACATGCTTACTCTATGGCCCAGCAATCCCACTCCAAAACACTTACCTAGAAAAATTAAACCTTATGTTCACCCACAAATTTTTTGTTTGCCTCCACCACTGCTGCCGGGTCCAAAGTCCCGAACCCCCAGGGCACCCAATGCTGACCGCACCCGCCGAACAGACATGCGGCGGCCTCTGACCCCCAACCACAAAACTTTATGTAATTTTTATAGTGGTTTTATTAATATTTGACTAAGTATGGAAATAACTCAATATCTTTAAACTGATGAATGGATAAACTGTGTGGTGCACCCATACAATGGAAAACTACTCAGCAGTAAAAGTGAATGAACTCTTGATACGTGTATGTATGAATGTACATCATATGTTAATGAATCTCACAGGCATTAAGCTAAATGAAAGAAGCCAGACTCAGAAGACTGCAAACTGAGTGATTCCATGTATACTACATTCTGGAAAAGGCTAGACTATAGGGACAGGAAGCATCAGTTGTCGCCGTTGGCTGGGGACTGGGGAACGCTGGAGAAGGGAGTGATTAAAAGGGATACAAAGAAATTGTTTGGGATGGTAGAACTGTATTTTGATTGTCATGATACTTATACAACAGTGTTTTTTCAAGCTCCTAGAACCTTATGCTAAAAATACCTAATTTTACAATGCATAATTTCTAACTCAATAAGCAAAGTATATCAGATAATTTGTTGAATCAACATTAGTGTTAATCATCTTGATAAGAAAGACTTGAGTCTGTTATACTTTGGTTTTATCAGGTCATTAGTAGATATGGATCCTCTTCATTGAATACCTTATTTCTGGGCTAACAATATGTGCGTTAGGGGTGGGTCCCTTGAGGCATTGAGGGTGGGAGGAGAACATAATAGCAGTCACTTAGTTTCCTATTTTATGGCTGTTAGCATTTGCCTTATATATTGAGGTGCTCCTATGTTGGCTGCATAAATGTTTACAATTGTTATATCTTCTTCTTGGATTGATCCCTTGATCATTATGTAGTGTCCTTCTTTGTCTCGTAATAGTCTTTAAAGTCTATTTTGTCTGATATGAGAATTGCAACTCCAGCTTTCTTTTGATTTCCATTTGCATGGAATATCTTTTTCCATCCCCTCACTTTCAGTCTGTATGTGTCCCTAGGTCTGAAGTGGGTCTCTTGTAGACAGCATATACACGGGTCTTGTTTTTGGATCCATTCAGCCAGTCTATGTCTTTTGGTGGGAGCATTTAATCCTATATGGCTACATTTTAAATGTACAAAGTTTAGGTAGCCGTTTTAACTCTCAGAAACTAAAATCCATACGTGTGTGTGTGTGCAGAATCCTGATTTTCTCTCCGACATAATCTCCTATTTCTCCCACTTGTCTTCTAGCAATTCTTAAAAACTCAAAAAGCCCTTAATGGGCCTTGCATTCCACGCATTGATATCATTTTCCTTACTTGAGATCTGCCTGGAATGCCTTTGCCCCACTTCTCTGCTCTGTTGAGCTGTCCTTATGTTTCAAGCTTTAAGTTAGGCTTTCAGTCCTCAATGAAACTTCCTGCCCCCTCAAGGCAGAGCTTCACCCCCTTGTTTCAGTCTATTGCCCTTGCTCCATTCTTTTACTTACAGTGCTTTCACGTGACTGAGTCCATGTTTATCTTTTCGAGTAAACAGTATATTAGTGGACAAAACCCCTTGTTTTATAAATTTTTATATGTGTGCTCCCAGCACAGTACATAATATAGAACCAGTTCTCAGTGTATTTTCCTTGAGGGAACTAATGAACAGAAGTGTACTTTCTTGGAAAAATATAAAATATTTGCCAATTGTATTACACATTTCTATCTTTTTAATGTTTGCTTCCAAATTGAATTATAAATATATAAACTCAGACTCATATTCTCTCACATGCATTCAAGGAGTGCAGGATGTAATTTCTTTAAAATGTATTCTTTAATTTTAAATAGTATCTAATCTTCACATAAAACAAAAAAGCAAAACAGAAAAATGAAATAACCACTTCTCAGTAGGCTTGGACTATGGATGTCTTTCCATTGTTGGAACATTAACTTTGCTTTAGTTTTGGATAATAAGGATAGGAGAGTGCTGCTCAGAAGTGGTTCTATTTTTGTAATGTTAGAACTTGACCATCATACTTTTAGACTGTATAAGCAATCGACTGACATCTTTATTCATTTGTGTGTAATAAAGCCTGGAGAAAGCAAGAGATATGGTTATTTACCACCCCATGCGAAACATAGAATTTATTAATCATGGCCATATCATTATATTATACTTAGGAACAAAAAGGAGTTCAACACCTGTTTTTGATTTGTGGCCAAGGCTCATGAGTGTACAAAGAGGTTGACAGCCTTAACTGGTGGTCATTACTAATTTAATAAGCAGTCTTCAAAGCTCTTGCAGATACAAAGGAATCTGAAGTTACATGTGTAATATGCAACGTGCGCAAAATACTTAATTCCATTCACTTTGAAACCTAGAGGACAGTTATTAAAATTGTATGGTGCAAATTAAAATTTAAGATTAAAAATACAAGATCAAAAGAATCAGTTTTTTTTTCCTCAGCGCTATTAAGGATCAGCTTTCTGAGTAGAGAGACTCGATGTTCAATGTCATGTCCTTTCCCTCTGGAGAGCTAGATTAAAGCTAATCATAAGTGACTAGAGAAACACATCTTTCTGTATTTTTTTCAAGTGGGAACACTTTATTACTTTTTAATATATAATGTAATTGTAGTCACAGGGCGAAAAATACAAGTCAAATAAGAGTACGGACAATTTTAGAGAAAGAAGTGTGATGTGAGAAAATATAAAATTTGCCTCAATGGCATTCTTAGAACTCTGAAAAGTGCATCATTTCATTACATAACAAACACCTACAACATGAATAAATGCAGACTCACATGCAAATTCACCTCCACTCTCACCTACTTATGATTGTAAAAATACACTAATAGTTATTTTCCGTGAGCCTTTATTAATGGTCAGATGCATTAAGGATGAGTTATGAGGAGTGATTGGAGCAACCAACAGCAAATCCCTTAGCTTGTGGTTGTGAGATTACATCCCTAGACTTGACAACATCTCACATTATAAGGGGGTGTTAGCCCTGGCCCAGGACATAATGCCTCTTGTAAGTGAAAAAACTTCTGTCTCTACGGAGTTGTCTCTTTGGGCCCTATAGGAAGGAGACATGTACATTTTTAAATCCCTTTTCTCACATGGGAAAATTCCAGGAATAGCATAAATAATCTCAAAGGGCATGAAGCTCCTAAAATTAGCCATGTTTAAAATTTAGTGCTAGTCAATAACATTTATTTCATTGACAAAAACAGGCAGTCATAATAACTAAAGAAACTCTTCTCCTTTAATTGTAAATTCTTTTCTGAATATTCGAATATTTAGAAATGCCTTATGCTAAAGTTTTGAGAACAAACAGCACATGATAAACACACTGCTCTGGGTGACTTTCCTTAAACATAAACTATGCCAGACCATAACTTAGGCAGGACCTAAGTTCTTACTTTCACCATCATTCCTTTATTTGTTTTTAATTTTTTTTCACTTAATTTGGTAAACAACTTTTTAAAAAATTAATAAACTAGTAATTAATTAATTTTTGGCTGCGTTGGGTCCTCTTTGCTGTATGCAGGCTTTCACCAGTTGTGGCGAGCAGGGGCTACTCTTCGTTGCGGTGCGCCCGCGGCCTTCTCATTGCGGTGGCTTCTCTTGTTGCAGAGCATGGGATCTAGGCATGCAGGCTTCAGTAGTTGTGGCTCGCGGCTCTAGAGCACAGGCTCAGTAGTTGTCACACACATGCTTAGTTGCTCCGCGGCATGTGGGATCTTCCTCGACCAGGACTCGAACCTGTGTCCCCTGCACTGGCAGGTGTATTCTTGACCACTGTGCCACGGAAGTCCCCCTTTATTTGTTAAACAACAAATTTTGAGTGCCTAGTGTTTATTGGCACTGTACTGGGCTATAACCTTATAAAACTAGGTGACTATATAATTGTTTGTCTAAACCAGGAGACTGTTGAGGGTGGAGACTGGTCTATTAATATATTTGCTGAGAAAATCGGCATAAACCAGGTGTATCACAGGTAAACAAGGATGTATGATCTCCGTACGAATACGGGTATTGCTATTCAGAGTTGAGCCTGAAGTACTGCATGACCCTGAAGCACTTTATATCATTAAAAACATTATATTTAGTGTGGGATATAGTTTATCACATGGAAAGGGAGTTGACAGAGTGGTAGATAGTTTGGCTCTGGAATCTTGTTTCAGATCCCTGCGTGTACAGATGATTAGTTGTGGAAATGTGAAGTTTTCAATCTCATCAAGCCTCAGGATCAACATTTGTATTCTAGAGGTAGTAAGGGTATATGGACAGTAGTATGTTGTTATAAGAGGAAACTGAGAAATCCATAAAGGGTGCCTGGCACAAAGTCTGCCACACAGGCAGATGTTCAGTAGATGGTAGCTGTTAATGTAGTGTAAATCACGTCAGCAAATTGAACTGAAAATTAACAAGCTATTCTTACTGTAATTACCTAATCAGGCCTAGTGTGCGGAAAGTAGTAGATGCTTAATAAATTCTTGTTGAGTGAAAGAATGAATAAAATTAAGAAATAAAAGTTAAACAGAAGTATTCCATAATATGAAGTATTCTAGATAAATAGAAGTTTACTGGATTTTTTTTTTCTCATTTTAAAGTCTCAGAGCTGGTTTAAATACATGAACCCCAGAAAAAGAAGATGATATAATGTTAAACTGCTCTAATTCAGTGGGCCTGGGCCCTGGTTTCACATTGAAATCACCTGGGGTGTTTTAAATTCTGAAACCTGGGCCCCAGTCTCAGTGACTGATTTAATTGTTTTAGGGTAGGACCCAAGCATTGGACTTGTTCCCCAAAGTATCTCCAGGTTATTTTAATATACAGCTAGGGTTAAGGGCCACTGATCTAAGTTCTGTACTAAGTAGGTAAAGCATTTCATTACGTATTGGTTGCCATATTTTAGGAGAGAATGGAGCTGGTACAAAGGAAAAGGATTGAGATTGCAGAAGGCTGAGAAAGTATGTCCATAGTTTCTTTCATAGTTTGTTAAAAGAATTCAATAGGAAGTTTAGGGCGATAAGAAACCTTGGTCACATACTCAAAGTAATGTAAGATTGAGGTAGGCAGGTAAGTGGTAGATTATTTCATTGTAGGAATTTTGTCATGTGGGCCCAGTGTTGCCAGATCTGCAGATTTTATACTAGAAGAAGAAAGCAAGGTTTTATGTGAACTCCCCTGACTTTTTTTTTTTTTTTTGAGGTACGCGGGCCTCTCACTCCTGTGGCCTCTTCCATTGCGGAGCACAGGCTCCGGACACGCAGGCCCAGCATCCATGGCTCACGGGCCCAGCCGCTCCGCGGCATGTGGGATCTTCCCAGACCAGGGCACGATCCCGTGTCCCCTGCATCGGCAGGCGGACTCTCAACCACTGCGCCACCAGGGAAGCCCTCCCCTGACTTTTAAACGGGAGATTTTTTCTTTTAACCACCTGGTGTTCCAAGGTATACCTGTAAATCTCATCTGGCTATTGTGTTGTCTGTTGCTTTATGCCAAGAGTCAGCACACTATGGCCTACCAGGGCAAATCCAGCCTACCACCAGATTTTGTATGGTCCGACAGTTAGGTTTATTAATGGTTGAAAATATCAAAAGAAGATTAATATTTCATGATGTGAAAATAATATGAAATTTAAATTTTAGTGTGGGATACAGCCAGGCTTACTCATTTACATATTGTCTATGACTGCTTTCATACTATAAGAGCAGAGTTGATTAGTTACAACATTTTCTCATAATGCTCAGTGTATACAAATTGCAATGATGCTGTTATAACTTGCCAGCATTTCAAAATGCATATTATTATGGACTGTCTTATTTTTTACTTTTTATTGTGGGTGCATTCTCATTATATCAAAATGAGAAAAGTAGACTTTGTGCAGTAGGCTGAATATTTCAAAAGTGTCCATGTTCTAATTTCCAGAACCTGTATGTTACCTGTGATCAAACCTGTTCAACCTGTTTGAACCTGTGATCAAATTGAAGATTTTAAGATGGACAGATTATCCTGGAGTATCTGGGTGTGTCCAGTGTAATCACAGGGGTCCTTAGAGGAGGAATATAGGAAAGTCAGATAGGGAGGGTGATGTGATGACAGAAGAAGAGATTGGAGTGATGCAAGCCACAAGCCAAGAAATTCCAGCAGTCTCTGGAAGCTGGAAGAAGCAAGGAATGGATTCTCCCCAAAGCTTCCAATTGGTCCTGCTGATATTTTGATTTCAGTCCCATAAGACTTATTTCAGACTTCTGATTCCCAGAACTATAAGAGATAAATTTGTGTTGTTTTAAACCACTAAGTTTGTGGTGATTTGTTACAGCAGCTACAGAGGAAACTAATGTGGAATATCATACTTTTAAAGGACAATGGAGTGCAAATTATTGAATTAGATGCCCCAAATTGAGTTTATTATGCAGTGGCAATATAGAGGTGCTAAAAGACTACAATATATGATGGTATTACCAGGATAAGCACGCATCACAATGTTCTCAATGCACAGGAAAGCAATGATCAGGAAAATTAGAAAATTTTACAAGACAGTATCTTATTTCAGTGGAAATTCTTCACAACAATGAAAACTAAACATGAAGCTGCAAACAAAGTAAACTTTCAGATGGCTCATATGTTAACTAAGCAGGAAAAGTCACTTACTGATAGTGAGTTAATTAAATGTTTGATTGAAACAACCAATAAAATGCATTTAGAGAAAATAAACTTGTTTAAGACTATTAGCTTTTTGGTGAGAACAGTTGCTTAAAGAGTTGAGGACAGGGCTTCCCTGGTGGCGCAGTAGTTGAGAGTCTGCCTGCCGATGCAGGGGACACGGGTTCGTGCCCCGGTCTGGGAAGATCCCACATGCCGCGGAGCGGCTGGGCCCGTGAGCCATGGCTGCTGAGCCTGCGCGTCCGGAGCCTGTGCTCCGCAACGGGAGAGGCCACAACAGTGAGAGGCCCGCATACCGCAAAAAAAAAAAAAAAAAAAAAAGAGTTGAGGACATTTGGAACAACATCAGTAGTCAATTATAAAACAAGGCAAACAATTTTGAATGGATTTCTTCGGTTATTGGTGAATTGATTACCATACTGCTCAGTTGTTTGAGAAATCAATACCAAGTTTGAAGAGACTGAAGAATTAGTCTGTGTGGAACATTTACAGGTGAGAATTTTTTCAAGGACTTTAAGAAAACACTAATTCAATACTACCTGAAGTGGAATCTGCTAAGATGTGTTATACATGATGGTGGTAAAAATATGTGTGGAACAGAAATAGGTTTAGTTGGACGAATTTACAAAGCTTGTGAAAATATGAAGTGTTTAAATGCCCATGGTTATTTGGCATGTTATTTACTGGCAGGTACTTTGCAGAAAATATTTAAATTTATCCTGTGTTATTGAATTGGTAGTGTCAGTGTAAACTTCACTCATTCTCCTGGACTTGTCATCATCAGTTTTATGATTTTTTGTCAAAAATAGAAACTAAATATCACCACTTGCCCTACCACTCAGCATTCTGATGCTTTAACATGGATCAAGTTTCACTGCAATTGTTTGAGCTCAGGACTGAGATGGAAAGTTTTCTGAACAAGAAGACTGTGTGTTATGGAACACTGCACATTAGGAAATTAATTTGCTTTTGCTGAAGACTTGATAATGTTGTATAATAAATTAAAACTAAAATTTTAAAGCAAAACAGCACTTATATATGAAATTTATACTGCAGTAAAAATATTTTCACAACAGCTAACATTGCTTGAATCACAAGCTTCTTTGCATACTTACTGTACTATTAAGAGTTAATACAAGAAGTAAGATCTTTAATCCCAGACACATTCACAGCAAATATATTTTCTAAACTCAGACTACAAATCTAGCAGTATTTTTCAGATCTCAATGCAAGTGGAAAGGGAATTTCCATATTTCAAAATCCATTTAATTGCATAACTGAGGAGCTTCCACTTAACCTTCCATTGGAAGTGATTAATCTACATTGTAATGACATACTGAAAGACAGATACCAAGAGAAGAATCTAATATAATTTATAAATGTCTTCCAAGTGATGAATATCCACAATTAAAATTATATGCTCACGAATTAGTATCAGTACTTGACAGTACCTATCTGTGTGAAACAGCATTTTTAAAGATGAAATTGGTAAAATCTCATTACAGATCAGCATTAACAGATGAACATTTGCAACTGATTTTTATTGTAGGGAATACTAACGCTGAACATCACTTAAGTGAAACGTTATCCCTCCTTCTAAAGAAGAGAATTCCATTTGCAGACCTCTATTACAAAAAATATACTCGATTGTTTTTGGATTTTGTTAAAAAAAATGTGGAAATTTGTTTTTTTCTTTTGTTATATTACTGCCTACACAGTGTTCTTAATTTTGCCTCTTATTCACAAGGCCTAAAATATTTACAATTTGGTTTTTACAGAAAATTTTGCCAACACTTGCTCTAATTGATTTTTTTAACACCTGAATCAAAATGCATATGTATTTCCTGATTTATGTAGACTGGAGATTATGTGCGTGGATAGGGGGCTGGAGGGGAGGGGGGGAGGGAAAGGAGGTAACTTCCCAAATAACTTTAGGATGATTTTGGAAGCAGAAGATCTGTGCAGGCAAATAAAAGTGGATACTAACCCAACCATATTTGAGGTTCATCTGCTCTCTAGCTGGCCTCAGAGTAGTTATTCCCCTTCCAGACAAGCCCTGACTGAAGTCCTAACCAGCCTCCAATAATCAGGAATGGGTGAACCAGGGCAGTAGAGAGAAGATGCATTTGAAATTTCAGACCAGGAGAAGTTACTATACCACTAGTCTAAAGATATATCAGGGTATATGAAGCAGACATAAAGCTTTCTAGTCGTACCCTTTGCTCATTACAACCACTGAGCACAACAGCAATGGCTTCTAATTCCCTGAGGATTCTCTCTAGCAACCATAGCCTGCTCTTCCCAGGGCCCTGGCAGGCTGGAAAGGCAAGAGAATTAATGATCCCTGGGCAACTCTCAGCCAGTGATCCTATCAGTGGGATGACTCAGAGACATATGTGCCACACGGACTCCCATCTTCATCCACATTGGGACAAAGATCAGTGAATTGGCAGAACAATGCCTACGTTGTAGTAGTTGCCTTATATCCTCTGTCTCATGTCCTTGTTCCACTACCAGTGCCTACTAGGATCACCTCCCAAATAAGACATTTGTCCTTGAACCCTTGTCTCAGGGTCTGTGACTGTTTACATGATCACATGGAATCCAGACTTTTATTTTTGCAAAATATCTCTATTCTAAAGGAAATTAAGAAAATCTCATTTACAAAGGCATCAAAAATAATAAAATGCTTAGGAATAAACTTAAACAAGGAGGTGAGATATGTGTACACTTGAAATTATAAAACATTGCTGAAAGAAATTAAAGGCGGCACAGATAAATGAAAAGACATCTCATGTTCATGGATTGGAAGACTTAATATAGCTGAAAATGTCCATACTACCTAGCACTATTTACAAATTCAGTGCAGTCCCTATTAAAATCCCAATACCATTCTTTGAAGAAATGGGAAAAAGTATCCTAAAATTCTTATAGAATCTCAGTGGACCTTGAATAACCAAAACAATCTTGGGAAAGAAGAACGAAGATGGAAGCATCGCACTTCCTGATTTGAAAATATATTACAAAGCCACAGTAATCAAAACAATCTGATACTGGCATAAAGACAGACAGAAAGACCAATGGAACAAAATAGAGAGTACAGAAATAAACCCTCATGTATATGGGCAAATGATCTTCAACAAAGGTTCCAAGACCGAACAACGGGGAGAGGACAGTCTCTTTAACAAATGGTGTTGTGAAAACTGGATATCCACGAATGTAAGAATGAAATTGCTGGGCTTCCCTGGTGGTGCAGTGGTTGAGAGTCTGCCTGCCAATGCAGGGGACACGGGTTCGAGCTCTGGTCTGGGAAGATCCCACATGCCACGGAGCAACTGGGCCCATGAGCCACAATTACTGAGCCTGCGCGTCTGGAGCCTGTGCTCCGCAATAAGAGAGGCCACGACAGTGAGAGGCCCATGCACCGCGATGAAGAGTGGCCCCCGCTTGCCACAACTAGAGAAAGCCCTCGCACAGAAACGAAGACCCAACACAGCCATAAATTAATTAATTAATTTTAAAAAAAATTAAAAAAAAAAAGAGTGAAATTGCTCTCTTAGCTTTTACCAGATACAAAAATTAACTCAAAATTGATTAAAGCCTAAATATAAGATCTAAAACTATTAAACTACTAGAAGAAAAGCTTTCTGAACTTGAATTTGACAGTGATTTATTGGACATAACACCAAAAGCACAGGCACAAATAGACAAATGAGACTACATCAAACTTAAAAACTTTTGCACATCAAAGGAAACCAGAGTGAAAAGCAACCTATAGAATGGGAGAAAGTATTTGTAAATCATATGTCTTATAAAGGGGTAATATCCAGAATTTACCAAGAACTTCTAGCTCAACAACAACAACAAAAAACTTGATTTTAAAATGGGCGAAGATCTCGAATATCCATTTCTCCATAGAAGATATACAAATGGGGCTTCCCTGGTGGCGCAGTGGTTTACAGTCCGCCTGCCGATGCAGGGGACACAGGTTCGTGCCCCGGTCTGGGAAGATCCCACATGCCGCGGAGCAGCTGGTCCCATGAGCCATGGCCACTGAGCCTGCGCGTCCGGGGCCTGTGCTCCGCAATGGGAGAGGCCACAGCAGTGAGAGGCCCGCGTACCACAAAAAAAAAAAAAAAAAAAAAAGATATACAAATGAACAAGCATATGAAAATATGCTCAATATTATTAATCATTAGAGAAATGCAGATCAAAACCACAATGAGATATCACCTCATACCCATTTGGATGGGTATTATAAACAATCATAACAACAGCACTAGGCAGTGCAGGTGAGGATGTAGAGAAGTTGGAGCCTTTGTGCATTGTTGATGAGAATGTAAACTTGTGCAGCCGCTGTGAAAAACAGAAGGAAGGTTCCTAAAACATTAAAAATATAATTACCATATGATCTAAGAATCCCACCTCTGGGTATATATCCAAAAGAACTGAAAGCAGGATCTTGAAGAGGTATTTGCTCACTCATGTTCATTGTGGTGTTATTCACGTTAGCTAAAAAGTGGAAGACACCAAAATGTCCAACAACAGATGAATGGATAAAACGTGATATATACATACAATGGAATATTTTTCAGCCTTAAAAACGAAGGAAATCATGTCACATGGTACAACACGGATGAACCTTTAAGACATTGTGCTAAGTGAAATAATCCAGTCACAAAAAGATAAATACTACATGATACCACTCATACGAGGTATCTAAAGTAGTCAAATTCACAGCAACAGAAAGCAGAATTGTGGTTGCCAGGGCCTAGGGAGAGGGGAAATGGAAAGTTGTTGTTTGATGGGTATAGAGTTTTATTTTTGCAAGATGAAAAAGTTCTGCAGTCTGTTGCACAACAATGTGAATATACTTAACCCTACTGAACTGTACACTTAAAAATGGCTAGGGTGGTAAATTTTATGTTATGTGTTATCACAATTAAAAATGTGGGTACAGGGCTTCCCTGGCGGTGCAGTGGTTGAGAGTCCGCCTGCCGATGCAGGGGACATGGGTTCGTGCCCCGGTCCGGGAAGATCTCACATGCCGTGGAGCGGTTGGGCCCGTGAGCCATGGCCGCTGAGGCTGCGCGTCCGGAGCCTGTGCTCTGCAATGGGAGAGGCCATAACAGTGAGAAGCCCGCTACCGCAAAAAAAAAAAAAAAAAAAAAAAAAAAATGTGAGTACACTGAGTGGGAAATAAGGAAACAGAATGAGAAGGAGAAAGAATTAATCAGCTGATTGGAAGGAATGGAATGTCCCCATTTTCCCTATTACAGACTCCTGCCTTGTGACCTATCTGAATTTGGTGGAGACATGACAGGTGTCTTTTAGGGACATGCACCACTGGTGGTTCCTGCACCTTTCCCAGAGGGTATAGTATTTCCAGGGCTCATCTTGGACCCTTACTCAGGGTCCAAAGTGGCCAAAGGCACCAAATGTTTTCTCAACTTCATTCACCTACACGGGGACAAAGGCATTGAATGGCTGAGTATAGCGGCTGCTGGCAAAGATATTTGCAAAGGGATGGAAACCACAAATAAAAGAGGCAAAGGTTTTGTGAGAGGCTCCCCAGAATTATGTGGTGAAAGCCTTTGGAGCCTGCTGATTCACTGCTGGTGATCTTCATGCGTAGAAGAGTGGACAAGGTAGGGGTGATGTGGCTCATCCCAGCTCCACCCCAGTGCCTTCGCCCTGCTCTACCTGCTGAATCAGGTGCCTAGAAAGAAATTGTTAGTTCGAACAGCTGAAGTTTTTCGTATTTCTTGTCTATTATACCGCCCCCTCTCCCTCCACACCATGGTCTAGTTTAAGTAACTGAGAGGCTTGTCTCGTGTCTGAGACGCTGCCTTGGTCCGTTGTCTTGCTCTCTATCACAGCCATATGTGGAGCCTGAGGGTATAAACAGAGCAGGATTTAGGGGAGTATTCAACTCCCTTCTCATTCAAACCCATTCTGTGGGGAAGACCGGCTGCAGGAAGAGACCCATGAAGGCAGAGTGGTCAGGAATGGCTGTGTGTCAGGCTGCAGCTGGATCATGGATAAATTCACTGGTGGTGGAGAGGCAGTCTGGGCAAAGGGCACCTCGGAGGAAAAGCACTTAGACAGGAATTAAGGCAGCACTTTCTGGAACAACCAGGAGGTAAGCAATGCTGAACTGGGTTAGGACTAGAAAGAGATGAAACTAGGACTTGAAATCAGACCAGTTTGATTCTAAAGTCTATACTTCTAACTTTAAGAATGTTAACATTTCGCCATACTTATCTCTCTGCACATTTATCTATCTATGCTAAATAATTTGCAAGTAAATTGCCAAATATCAAACCACTTCCACCTAAATATTGTAGTGTACATATTGAAAAAATAAATAATTCTCGTACCCCTAAGAAAACTAGCAACAAGTTTTTAATATCATCTAAATACAGTCCACATTCAAACTTCGTTTTTAGTTTCATTTAATCTCAAACAGTCCCTAACCTTTCTTTTTCTGTTTCTTTTCAGTGATATCAACTTGTGAAAAGGCCTGGCCAGTTGTCATGAAGAAAGTCTCTATTCTGTACTGGTCTCTCTATTTTCCTATGGCGTGAAATTGTCTATGCACTGGCTTATTTATATACTGGAAGGTAAGTCTCTGATATGATGTGATTCGATTCTGGATGAAATTTTTGGCAAGAATACTTCATAGGTGATGTTATATACTCTTGCTGCACTCATCAGGGGGGACTTAGGGTATCTCATTGTCAGTGATGCTAGCCTTGACCATTTAGTTAAAGTGGTGAACATCATATTTCACCTTTGTTAAGGCTCACTTTAGTTTTTTTTTAATTAACAGATAATCTGTAGGATGATACTTTGGCAAGATGCGAATATTCTACTTGCCAGCAACATCTTACTTTATGGGCTAGATGATCCTTGTCTGAATCAATTATTGTATTGGAACTTCAAAATTCTGATTTTATATTTCTATCATTACTTTTATACTTGCTAGCTTATATTCTTCTATGCTTCATGCCTCTTGAAGTCACAAAACTAAAGCTTAAGCTCTCTTGGTTCAGCAAAGGCCTTCAAGGTAAAAGTGAGCTTCAGTGTTCTGCTTAACTTTCTGGACTCCCGCCTTTGTTTACTTTGGGGCCTGAATATTCTATACTTTCTTGTAAAATCATCAATAGACTTAAGATATTTTTATATTTCACCTAGAATATTTAGGGTGAATATAGATGTATTATTTTTATCTATGATTATTTTTGTCTTTATTAGATTGAGCAAATTTTCTTTTTACTTTTACTTTTTCCTCCTCTATTTGGAATTTCTACATTCTATATCTATGTTTTAAAAATTAACATGCATATTTGACGTAAAATCTAAAGCTATTTACATTTCTTTTTACTTCTGAAGAAATTAAAGGCACATACTTTTACATGTTGCTTTCTGATATTCTAATTTTACCTTATTTTCCCTTCCTATTGGAAATTACCTCTATTATTATCTTTTGTAGTGTTAGGGACTGAGTTGTGTGCCCCCAGATTAATATGTTGAAGCCCTAACTCCCAATGTAAATGTATTTGGAGATATGGCCTTTAAGGAGATTATTAAGGTTAAATGAGATCATAATGGTGGGGCCCCAATCTAATAGGACTAGTGTCCTTATAAGAAGAGAAAGGGACACCAGGAGTGTGCATGCACTGAGAAAAGACCATGTGAGGACACAGAGGGAAGGTGGTCTTCTGGAAACCATGGAGAGATCTCATAAGAAACCAGCCCTGCTGGTACCTTTATCTTGGACTTCCAGCCTCCTGAACTGTGAGAGAATACATTTCTGTTGTCTAAGCCACCCACTCTGTGGTATTTTGTTATGGTAGCCAGAGCTGACTAATACAGATAGTCAAGGCTTCTTTAGATTCAGCAACCCACATACCACTTTCTCTTCTCACCACTCCTTCCTGCTACTCCTTCTGAATTTAACTTCCTCTTCCATGAAGTATATCATTTAGTAGTTCTTATAGCAGACCCTTTCTCTCTCTCTCTCTCTCTCTCATTCTTTACTGAAAATTTTTACTTTTTTCCTTTTTCTAGAATAAGAGTTTAGCTGAGTAGTAATTATCAATAATTTCTTTTAATACTTTAATTTTATCCCAAATATTCTGGACTCTATCCATTGTTGCTACTGAAAAAGATTATTAAAGATGTAATTGTTTTTTTTTTAAGTTATTCTGTTTCTTATTTTTGGCCACTTTCAAGACGTGTTCTTTGTCTTTATATTCAATATGTCCAGGTGTAGATTTTATTTTACTTTTCTTCTATTTCATTCTGTTTGTTCCTTGAGGCTAAGGATTCTTGCATTTAGTCAGTTACAGGAAATTCTCAGTTGTAATATTCAATATATCACCTTTCTCCATTCTTTGTATTCTTTTTGTATACTCCTACTAAGAATATATTAAACCTTCTCATTCTATTGTTGGTGTCTGTTAACTTTTCTTCCACGTGTTCTATTTATGTGTGCTCACTGCCTAGTTAATTTCTTTACATACACAGTTTACTAAATCTCTTTTCAGTGATTTTGTTTATTTCTAGAAATCTAAATTGTTTCTTTTTCATTTTTGCCAGGTTTTTAAAAATTATTTTTTTCTTATAACTTGTGCCTTCAATTTTCTTTTTACATGAATATTATATTTCAAAATATTTAACTCTGATAGCTTTATTATTGTAAGTTTTGTGTGTTTGTTGGGTCTACTGACTTTCTTCATGGTCTGTTACATGTTCCTTGCATATTCTGCATCTTTGTGCTTTGTGGGCTTATTGTTAGAAGACCTTTATCTCTGATAATTAATCTTTTAAGAAGGTTTTCATTTGCTTCTGCCAAATACCTTTAGTGATTATTATTGCCCCTTTGATGTTAATTTTTTCAGCTTGGTAGGGTCCAGATCAAGCAAGTAGTTTAAATCTGAACCTCTGGCCTATGACTTCCCAAGGAAGACTCTTTTACCAATCAGAATCCCAGCTTAAATTTCCTTTTCAATTCTTCGAACCACTTCCTTGAACCATAGTTACTCATTTAATAGCATTTTACTGCTTTAAAAATCACTCAACTGTCCTGCCTTCATCTGAGAATCTATGTAATAACATCTTTTCCTCTTCTGTATTCTCAGGACATTTAAATCCTAAGTTCCTTGATTATGAGAGCAATAACCCTCCATACAGCTTCTATGGAGTCAGCTCACATGCCAGTCCCTCTGCTTTCCAGTTTTCTTTGTTTTTGTCCCTTGGGGAGATCCAAATACATGCATGAAACACATGCACATAGGTATGCTTTTATAACTGCTTGTTATATTCCATCCAGAATTTCTTTGTATTTGGCAACAGAAGGTTTTCAGTCAGTAATACTGTAGAAATGGGAGTCTGTGGTGGTTGTTACACAAATTCCGAATTGAATGGGCTCCCTTGCCAAAAGAAAGTTCTCAGTCAAAAGAACTATATGCAAAAGGCTAAGGATCACTTTGTTAGAAATATATGCAGGGTTGAGCAAGATAATTTCAACACTGAGATACTTTGACAGAAATCTTACTTTACAATTCATGTGAAGAAGACATTCAGTCACTGGTGTACTCTAAAGCAGACAAAATAAAAATAAACAAACAACCACCCCCACAAAGCTCTATTTATAGTGCTTGCTAATTTCCATGGTGTAAATATTCTCACAAATGGCTGATTTCAAACTAGCAATGGTTTGCCAGTTAACTTACAAAATTCCTGAAAATTTAATAACTAGTCCATGGAAACCAATATGAACCAGTTTAAGTACATGACTGCATTTAATTCATGTTCCTGGATAATTTTTGTGGTAGATGTGGCATTTTCACTTTTTCTTGATTTTAGTTCTCTGTGTCCTAGTTTGTTGCTTTCCTGGTAAAGGAAAAAGAAATATTAAATTTAAATTTCAGACTATGCATCAGAACAGGGGTCAGCAAACTTTTTCTGTACAGTGCCTGGTATAAATACTTTAGGATTTGCTGGCTACATACAGTTGTCTTTTGCATATTCCTCTTCTTTTACTTTCTTCTTTTTTTTTTTTTTTTTTTTAAACTCTTTAGAAATGTGAAGACCATTGCATAGCAGGCCCTTAGCTGGACTATAGTTTGCTGACCTTTTTCTCTGCTCTAGAAGCTTGGGATTACAGCTGCCTTAAAACAAACTTGTGCTGAAATTTCTGATAGATGATAGGAGAATCATACTCTCTATTTCTTAGCTTCTTGAACCATTTCTACAATTATCAAACCAAGACGTTTTCTCTGTATCATTGAGCTGGGACGGTCTATTTTGATTCTGATTCTTTGAAACTGTATTTACTGTAAATGACAGCATATGTTACTAGGGGGGAAATATTTAATTTCTAGAATTTTCCATTAAAGTTATCTTTGAGATATTTGTTTTTTCATTTTAACACTTTCTGAAGGCTTCCCAAGTAAACCAAAACATTAGAGTTTATGGATTATTTTGTCCTTATCCAAATGCTTGAGGCTATTAATTTTTCTTTGTATAAAAATATTTTTACATTCTTCCAAACAGGACTTAAGCTTACTTCCAGTGGTCGGTAAGGCTTGAAACTCCATGGCTTAACTGCTTTATATTATTTTAAGGACTGTAGAAATTGATGGATTATTATCAGGATAATGAAAACAGTTTTCAGAACTACTTTGCTTAGAGAATTGAGCTTTTCAAGGCATACCCCCTCCTCAAACACCAAGTATTATGTGGTTTAAGCTCCTGTTATTTCAGCAAAGAGCTTAAAAGACTGACTGACCAGTATGAAAAAGCAATAGAGCATTAATTGAACAGATTTGAAATAATTGAGTTCCACATTTGTTAAGAACATAATAAAGGATGTTATCAGAGCTTCACATGTGGATATACCATTCTGAAAACTGCTTATGAAAATAATGGACTTTGATGCTAAGAATGAAAAAATATATGCTTTAAAAATTCATTAGGAAACTTCCCTTAAAAATGAATTATAGAAACTTCTGCCTTATTATAGAAATACCTTCTGACAGGCTACACTTATCAGTTTCCATATTTGTGTACAGTTGAAGCATAATTGATGAAGATACAGGGCATACAGTAGATTGAATACAGAAAATTCCATTTCTTAATAGAAGTCAAAAGCAGAAATGAGATCAAATGAGTTGAAATGAGAGAAAGAGATGGCAACTGGGAGAAGGAAAATGAAAAAGAAAAATGTTTTCCTTTTATCTGTAAAGTGAGTCTAGGCAGTAGAATGGAGATGGTTGTCAGGTTAGACAACAAGAAATCAGAGTTGAAGGCACATTATATATACTCTTTGTTAACTGATCACTGTGCTAGCTTATTTTAACTCAGAAATGTAGTCATCACAACTTTTCAGTTGAGAACTGTTTGGCGTAAAATGTTATTTAAGTAGTAAAGAAATTTACCTTTTTTTTTTAAGTTAGCAAAAGCTTTAAAATACAAATCAATATTCATAGTTCTAACAATTATGCTGAACTTGGTAATCTCTTAATAGCTCATCAAAGGTTTTGCTGCTCTCTTGGTGAATACTGAGAAATAAACATCTATTTTTAAAGAGTGATGATGATAATCCACATGATGTGTATATTCTGAAACAAAAAAGCAGTTTCCACATTTCATCAATGATTGCCTTATAGAAGGTTATCTCTAGGTTATCACATATGAATGACTAAATTCTATGGTCTATTACTCCTCTTTGTGATAAAAGAACAAGTTAGTTTACATTTTAAATAATATGGCAGGTAAGGAAGATATTCATCCATTCACTGAGCATATGTTTAATGATTACCTCTTTGTTCTAAACGCTAGAAATAAAGCAGTGAATAAAACAAGGTCCATGCTTTTATGGAGCTTATAATCAAATGTATTGGGTAGAAGGTAGGAAGGAAGAGACAAGGAACAGTTATACAATACATCAGTTGGTAATATGTTCTAGAAAGGAAA
The DNA here is from genome assembly GCF_002837175.3 of Physeter macrocephalus. Lineage (NCBI taxonomy): Eukaryota > Metazoa > Chordata > Mammalia > Artiodactyla > Physeteridae > Physeter > Physeter macrocephalus. Next base: position 157,722,875 of record NC_041221.1, read on the forward strand.
ATAAAGAAGAGTAAAGGAACCAGAGACAGAATATGGTTGTGATTTTATATAGATGGTTAGAGACATCCTATCTGATATAATATTTCAGCAAAACTGTGGAAGGCTGTGTAATGGTTAATTTTATGTGTCAACTTGACTGCGCCACAGGGTGCCTAGTCATTTGGTCAAACATTATTCCGGGTATTTCTGTGAAGGTGTTTTGGATGAGATTAACAGTTGAATTGGTAAGCTGAGTAAAGCAGATTGCCCTCCCTAAAGTGGGTGGGCCACTTTTAATCAATTGAAGGCCTGAGTAGAACAAAAGGACTGACTCTCCCATGAATAAGAAGGAATTCCTCCTGCCTGACAGCCTTTGAGCTGGGACATGGGTTTTTCCTGCCTTTGGACTCACACTGAAACATTGGCTCTTCCTGGGTCTTGAATTGGAAATTATCTACACATCTTATTTGGTTGTTTCTCTGAAGAACTCTGACTAACATAGACTGTGAGCAAATGAGACATTGGGATGTGGACAGGAAGAGAGCTTCAGGCAGGGGGAAAAGAGGGTGCTAAGGCCCTGAGTGAGTGGGAAGGCAGAAAAGAGATGTGAGGTTGTGGAAGTAGCTGAGGCAAAGCTACATAGAGCCCATAGGTCATGGTAAGGGACTTCGCTTTAATTTTTATAAAGGTAGGTCTTTTGAGTGTTTCAAGTAGAGAGATAATTCAAATGGATGCCTCTGGCTCTTATTTTCTGAAATGGGGAAGACTAGGGACAGTAGATACGAGCTATTATGAATGAAGTTAAATGTTTGGTTCTGCAAATGTTAATTCTGAGATTTCTTTTGGACCCCTAGTCACCATTATATATCCAGCTGATGGAAATATTTCTGCATGTAGGGGAGGTTGAGGCTGGAGAGGTATAAAGATGGTATTTAAAAATGTGGAACTTGATGATGATGATATAGAGAGTTTACTATGGGACAGGAACAGTTTCAGTTCTCAGAACAACCTTGTAAGGTAGGTATTATTAATATTTCCATTCTATGGATGAGGACACTGAGGCAAAGGAGGTTATGTATCTTCCCTATAACATACTTACACTTAGTAAGTTATGGAGTTGGGATGCAAACTCAGGCAGACTGACTTCTAGAATCATGCTATGATGCCTCCCATGTGAGGTTCTTTAGGAACTGTGTATACTTAGAGAAGAGCTCCAAGGATTGTCCTAGGATAATACAGTAAACAAAGGTCAGGAAAATGAGGAAGAACCTACAGGGGAAACCAAGAAGGGGCACCAGTGAGGTCTAACGAGAACTCAGAAAATGTCACCTAGGAAGCCAAGGAAGGAGCATATTTCAAGTGAGTGAATCATCAAGTCACCTGCCCCTGCTGGGGCACGTATGGTGAAGACTGAGAAAGGGTCACTTGGTTTTCCACCGTGGATTCTCTTGTTCAGCCTGATTGGAGATGTTTCAAAAGAAAATGGGCCCTGTCTTGGTTTCCAAATACCATTCTCCACTAACACGAATGAACCAGGGTTCCTTGGAGAAATATCTGATTCTGGGGCTGGGGCGAGGAAAGTACAAGATGAACCCGGAATATGATGTGGCAGAAAGTGAGGATGTAGTTGATGACTGATGTTTCCAAAGGACATAGGAGCAAGTTTGAAGAGACCTCCAATAGCCAAATACGAGACAATTTGAGCACCAAAATAATGATAGCAAAGGATTTTAACCTATTGAATATGAACCCATGAATTCAAATTGGTGTAATTAGTTAACTAAACAAATTAAAGAGAAATCTCTTTCTCACGTTTGTCTTCTCCAAACAACTAATAAATGTAGAAAGACTAATAGAATTAGAATTATCATTTGGCAATTGTAATAATGATAATTGGTTCAAGCAAAAATTATTAATGGATATAAAACCCAGTGGGTGAGAGTTTAAGGAGTAACAGAATATTTACATAGTCTCAATTTATCTTCTTATAAGACTTACCAGTTACAAAGGGTAAAATATTAACTTTGCAGTAGAGAATCCTGGCTGACACCACTTTATCCAATTAGCCCCAATCATGGAACTAATCAATAGGGTGTACTTCCTGATACAGTGCTCTAAGAAGAACTTTACATAACCTTATCACCTCTGAGGTGCTCCTGCCAGAAGTCCATAATATGAATCTAATAATGAGGTACCATCACACAAATCCAAATTAGAGATAATTCTCTGTATAACTGGACTATACTTTTTAAAGATGTCAAGTCTTGAAACATAGACTCAACAAATGTTTAGATTAAAGGAGACTAAAGTGATAAGACAACTGAATGCAATGCATAGTCCTGGATATTCTTTTGCTATAAAAATTATTACTAGGACCATTGGGAAAATCTGAGTAAGGTCTGTACATTAGAGAATAGCCTTGTGTTTGTGTTTTTGTATTTTAATAATTTGATATGCCTTAAAACATATTTGATATGCTTTAAAATAACATGCTTGACACTGGTAAAGTGTCTAGGCAGATATTCTTCATGCTTGCTAAGTGTTAAATATTAATTATTGTAAACTTATTATAATATCTGTTGATAATATATCTGTTCATATCATCATCAAGCTTATTGAATATCTGCTTTTTAGATTGAACACTGCCCTTAGCCTCAAGGATACAAAAGATATATGATGGGGTCATTACTTTCAAGGGTTTTAACACTTTATTTAGGAAGAAAGGATGCACATATAGATATTTAAATATCAATGCAAAATAGCATATAGTAAGTGCTGAATGAATGTTGCATGCATACCATACCATAAGAATTTAGATAAAGTAGTTAGACCAAGGAATGAGAGAATGAATTGAACAAGGAAATCGAATTCTGCTTAGTGTGTGGAATTAGCTAAATTGCTTTTCTTTTCTAAGCCCGCATTGTCCATCTGTGGCATCGAATAATAATAATACATGCTTCATAGTTTAGCTGTTACCCTTCCTCACCCACCATGGTGCCCTCCATGAGGGCAAGGCCCATGTCAGCCTTGGTCAGTATTATATTGCCACTTTATCCAATTGAAAAATTATATGTGGACTGCATGAATGAAATTTATGAGAATTAGAAATGGTTTTTAAAATTTGATGTCTTAATACTGAGGAAGAGAATTGTTATATAATGAGGATATTCCAAGTGTAGCATCTGGTTGATAATAAGAATAATAATTCTATTTATTAAGAAGCTGCTGTCATTACCATCACCAAACTCTGACACTATCTCTGAGAGTCTTGAAGTAAAGGTGATGCTTCTAAATGTAAAAGAGAGGAGCCAACAGGCAGAAAGAATCTTGTAAACAAAGTTCTTCAGGGAGTAGAGACTGTATTTATTTATTTATTATTAGAGTATAGTTGATTTACAATGTTGTGTTAGTTTCAGGTATACAGCAACGTGATTCAGTTATGCATATATATCTATTCTTTTTAAGATTCTTTTCCCTTATAGGTTTTTACAAAATACTGAATATAGCCTCCTGTGCTATACAGTAGATCCTTGCTCGTTTTCTGTTTTATGCATAGCAGTGTGTATCTGTTAATCCCAACCTCCCAGTTTATCCCACCTCCCCTTACCCCACAGGTAACCACAAATATGTTTTCTATGTCTGTGGGTCTATTTCTGTTTTGTATATAAATCCATTTATATCATTCTTTTTTTTTTAAGGTTACACATGTAAGCAATATCACGTAATATTTGTCTTTCTCTTTCTGACCACTTCACTTAGTGTGATCATTTCTAGGTCCATCTGTGTTGCTGCAAATGGCATTATTTCATTCTTTTTTGTGGCTGAGTAATATTCCATTTTGTGTGCGTGTGTGTGTGTGTGTGTGTGTGTGTGTGTACACAACACATCTTCTTTATCCATTCTTCTGTCAGTGGACACTTAGGTTGTTCCCATGTCTTGACTGTTGTAAATAGTGCTGCTCTGAACATTGGGGTGCATGTATCTCTTTGAATTATGGCTTTGTCAGGATATATGCCCAGGAGTGGGATTGCAGGATCATATGGTAGCTCTACTTTTAGTTTTTAAGGAACCTCCATACTGTTCTCTATAGTGGATGTATCAATTTACATTCCTACCAAAGTGTAGGAAGGTTCCTTTTTCTCTACACCCTCACCAGCATTTATTATTTGTAGACTTTTTGATGATGGCCATTCTGACCAAAATGAGTTGATACCTCCTTGTAGTTTTGATTTGCATTTCCCTAATAATTAGTGATGTTGAGCATCTTTTCAGTGGAAGAAGTAGAATGATGCAATTTATCCAGTGTAGCAGTGGGAGTTAAATTTAGAGAGGGAGGTAGGGTAGACCTGTCACATCTTGAATTTTAATTGAGGAGATTGGACTTTATCCAGTGTCTAGTGAGGAAGCATTAGATTCTGAGTAGGTGATAGATATATCATAAGCATCGGGAAGATCAATTTGATAATAAAATAATGAAATTATCAGAGGTACATTTTATTATTTTAATGTAGCTCTATAGCTACCTACTATTAAATATATTTGAAATTTTGATATTTTGCCAATAACAGTTGCTTTTTAAACATTGTCTTTATGTTAGATAATTATCTTGCCGAAAACTGAGATACACCAGGCAAATCTTGAAAGTGGTTTACCCTAGAGGCTAAAGTGGGTTATGTGTAACCCCTGGCATACTTTTATTTATTTTAATTGTGACTGAGATATTCAGGACATTTATACTGACCACTGTATTAATGACTATCATAGTTAAGTTTACCTGGAAGCAACAGGTATGCCCAAGGAAACTTATTGCTTTATAAAAAGTTCATCTCTGAGTGTCTTCTGGACACAATGAAACATTTAGGGTCTTGGTTATGTCTCAAGAGTATAGCAGAGTGTAGTAAATGGACTTAGAAAATGCAAAATTGCTACATTTCAGATGGTTGTCATAAGTCATTTGTTACATGCTGACTGCACCCATAAAATACTTCAATTTTGTATATTTCCTTAGGGAATGCCTCTCTTCCACATACAAATAAGACAGAGGTTGGTTTAGGAAAGTCGTAGCAGATGATCAAGCAAGGTGGAAAATGTGAGAAGGATGCAGAAACTGGGAAGTTTCTATCATGCAAATGTTTCCCTAGTTTTGCCTATTTAGAGGGAGAGGCCAACAGAATTCCTGTCAGAAACTCCTATCTGATATGTTTCTAAGGACCTTATTGGCTTTCTTGGTGAATGCCCATTTGCAAGTAAAATATTCAGTTGGTTCATCTTTCTAAAGATTGCACAGGGTATCTGTGTTATGTAGCCAATGGAATATGTGGACTGATTGCATATTTTGATGTGAAATTATTTAGGCTTCTTTCAAATTACTGCCTCTGCCCTGAGTCCTGGAGCGTGTGAGATTTTGTGTGCACCGTATAAGAATGGAGTCTCTATTTCTACAGCCCTCTGGGTCTTCTGAAAGTAGCCCCCACTGGACTTCAAAGCCAAATGTTCTAGTGTCTCGTCTTCTGATTGCAGGATCCCCAGGCTGGGGAGCCTAATGTAGGGCTCAGACCTTTTGCTTTTTGGGGAGAACCTCTACAATTGTAATTATCCTCCTGTTTGTGGGTCACCCACCTGGGGGTATGGGTGTTGTCTATACTGCAACTCCACCCCTCTTACCTGTCTTGTGGTTCCTTGTTTATATCTTTCATTGTAGAAGATCTTTTCTGCTAGATTCTGATGTTTCCCATCAATAGTTACTCCGTAAATAGTTGTAATTTTGGTATACCTGTGAGAGGAGATGAGCTCAGGGTCTTCCTACTCTGCCATCTTGGCCCATTCCCAATTTTAATTAATTTTAATTCATTTCCTACAAAGGAAAATAATTAGCATACAATAATGTCATACTTTAATATACATCTTCCTGCTATGAGAAAAAGCCCATGAATATAGTTTAAAGACTACCTTATACTGAATTCTTTTGTGAGACAGGGAAGCATCATTACTTTCTATTTTAAAGACCTCCTTCAAGGAGCCCCCTGTTGCATGGGGTGGGGCTCATGTTTGTAGGGGGAGGTGAGAATTCTCAGGAGGCAAATTTTTCGCTTGGTAGAGAATGATTCTCTTGTATAGGACTTAAATCTCAAGTCTGCAGTAGGTGATATGTGACTTAAGAGCCTTAAGGGAGATGATTTGTCACTGAATGTCAAGTGCAACTCTTCAGAGGGACTAGCAAGTGAAGTGGAAAGATATCATACTATGTGCCATCTTTGTTCAGAAGGATTCTAAATGAGCAGTTGTTCTGAAGTGGAGTTGTGGGTTTAAGAATGGTTTGGCCACTTATCCAGAATCTTGAAACATGCCACAGTGGCCATGTTTTCATTCCTTGACAAGAAAATAATGAGAAATGTTTTAGATTTTTACTTCTTTTGCAAGGACGGTTTTCTAGGAAGCTTGATTTTGCCAGTCCTGCTATTTTTGCTTCTGTCTTCATAGAAGTTACTGTGGTGGCAGATGTCTGGTGAAAGTCCAGTAATTTGGCTCCTATTGTATATTATATTTATCTCTAAGGTAGCTTATCACTTTTTATATCTTAGGGGAAAATCAAGGTTAAAGGAATAAAGGACTGCATTTTCTTCTATTAATTCACATAGGTAGTTGCCCATGGGTGTTGATGCATCAGTAGCCATATAAGAGTGTTCGTTTCACCTGTCTCATTAACAGTGTACAAGACAAGAGCCTATCATTGTATAGAGTGCATAAAATGTGTAAGTACATTTTGGTAATTTTATTCAGCCTTATGTTTGTTGCTGGTGTAAATGGATGTTAACATGATATACTCCTAGTTGAGAAGGTATGGCCTTCTTACTGATTAAAACTGTATCTTTTCTACTGTCATCTTGCAAATACCAGGAGTTCCACCAGTAGAGGTACTTCCATTTGCAGTATTCATTGTGTTTTCAAGTGGTTTTTTAAGATGCAGTTAGAGCAGTAATAAACAACAAAACATTTCCTTTAAGGTGGGAGTGGTAGAGCCCATGAAAAAGCACTGAACACGATTTTTGTGGTAGGTGAAAGGTGTCAATGATATTTCATAATTTTGCCATTTGTCATCATTGCACTTGGAGTGCAGGTGTCTATTTATCTATCTAAAGAATGTTTGTGTCCCCCAAAATTCATATGTTGAAACCCTAATGCCAATGTAATGGTATTAAGAGGTAGGGCCTTTGGGAGGTAATTAGGTCCTGAGGGTGGGACCCTCGTGAATGGGATTGGTACCCTTATAAGAGGAGGCCAGAGAGCTAGTTAGCTCTATTTTTGCCATGTGATGACACAGCAAGAACACCACCATCTGTCAACCAGGCAGAGGGCCCTCCCCAAGAACCCAACCATATTGGCACCCTGATCTTAAACTTCCAGCCTCCAGAACTTTGAGAAACATATGTTTGCTCTTTAAGCGACCCATTCTGTTATAATTTGTTATAGGAGTCCAAATAAGACATATATATATATATTAGCAATCCCTCAACTTTAAACCTATCCTCTTTATGTATACATTTTGGGAGTTTTTCATCTAATTCTTAATGGTTTGGCAATGAGCCGCAGTAGTTTTAAAAGAGAACAGATTATCTGACAAATGCACATGGGATGTTAGGAGCACTATGATCCCCTATAAAAAGACACATAGTGTTCACTAAGGGGGCTTGTATTATGAAGATCAGTAATCAGCCTGTGGTTAAAAGAACATGCAATATGAATAAGTGAAATTTCTTTTTGCCTACCTTGGGACTGAGTAAGGTACAAAGAACTGAGATGGGAATAAAATTATTCTCTTATTTTTTATTTTTGCACTACATATTTGTTTACACAAAAAAGAAAAGGGGAAACATAGAATTATTAAGATTCTGTCTTTAAAATACAGGCTCAGCCAAATGAAAGAACGAATGTAGACCCTGAGCATAGATTTCCTATAATCCTGGCCCAAGTGTTGAGGCTATAAATTATGTAAGTAGCCACATAACAAAGCAGCATGAAGCCCAGGTATGCTTACAAAGGAACATTCACACCAGGCGCTGGCAACTTGAACCTAATTTCTACTGAGACCCAAATGACTGATGAAAGATGATTGCTGGCGGGTATTATTTCTTTATCTTTAAAGAGTGACATATTGTGCAGCAATGCAAAATATCCAAAAGCCACTGTGGATAAGCAAGCCAGATCTTATTTTGCTATCCAAACTACCTGAAGCTTTGTGTGCAGACCTGGTTTATCAGCTCCCCAAGCAGATTGGGCCCCTTAGGGCACTCATCTGATTATGGGTAATGTAATCATTGCTTCCAGGGGGTTGTGAAATTTGACAAGCCCTGTGGTACAATGGTCATTACTGAAAGGGAGGGTTTGACTGCAATCTAACTTCATGGTTTCCATAACTTTTTTCTTGTTCCTAAAGCAACCTGAAACCTACCTGGTTCCTTTTTTTTTCTAATCTGTGGCTGAGCTCTTCTTCCCAGCCCTCTCACTTTTTCCTTTCCTTTCCCTTCTCTCCTCTGTCCGTGCCTCCTCCCCCTTTCTTTCTTTCCCTTTCTTTTCTTTCCCTTTCTTTTCTTTTCTTTCTTTCTTTCTTTCTTTCTTTCTCTCTTTCTTTCTTTTCCTTTCTTCTTGTGAGAGAGGAGAAGAAACAGACACTAAGGATCCTTTTTCAGAGGTAAAGATGATTAATTAATGTTGCACTTGACAAGTTTAACACAAGAGCACTCACCAGACAAAACTGATTAGCTTTAATACTATAACAGTGCATCAGGAAAGCAGAATGTTTCATTTCCCTTTGCCTGAAAATCCCTTGCTTAATTTTCTGTTATTTCAGTTTAATAATAAATCTCCATCTTGAGCAACATTTTGCTGTCCCCACCCTCTTTTTGTTCTTAGACTGCATGTTGAAGAAGATGGTCATATATTACAATCAATTTTATGAATGTTTTAGACTAGAATAATCACACATAACCATGAAATAAGCTTATTTTGTTATTCTTACAGAGGAAAATAAGTTCTGGTAGATTCTTAATATTTAAGTTGCATAGAAATATAGGGCATTTATTTTTAGGGTTAAGTAGATGCTAAAAATGGAAATGAGTAATGTATTCATGAACATTACCAGTATTTATAATATTGGCTAGTAAGGCCTGTATAAAAGTCTTGATTATGTTCATAAAGATATCAGAGGAGAAAGAAAATAGCCTTGTGTTTGAGTTTTATGCTTATGCTGATCAGGATTCTCAATCATCATGTAAGTTGTGGAATAATTTTACATTTCCTCTTTTGTATGGGCTCTTATTTATAAGTAGAGGCTTCCTTTTCCTGTTTCCCTGTCAAAGTAACTTACAGTCTCATTGTAATGTAGCAAGCGGAACTAACTTGGAGGCAAGACAGTTTTCCTAATAAGGTATTAAGCAACACAACGTAACACATTTTACAAACTCTTCCAACTGTCAAGATTCTTGTAATGAATCAAAATGAGAAACACACAATTGCGTTATTAATTAAGAATAAAATTGCATTTGCTGAAACATAAAATTATTTTACATCTTTAGGAAAAATGTCTCAGGAAAAAAATGATAGTAAATTTCAATTAGAAAATAAATACCACACAATAAACTTAGTTGTTGTAAAATGAAATATACATAGCTTGACTGCTATTTTATTGAATGAAGCCATGTTTGAATGTTTGCCTCATTGTCAAGGGGGTAACTGGTTTCAGGAGGGTGCTGCTGTGAATAAGTCAAGGGATGTTGTATAAATGTAGATTTTCTATTCCAGAGCAAAGTTTGGAAAACAGTTTCTTGATCACCTATCAAATTCAATGTAATAGTCTTGATAAGCATTGGGTGGAAGATCACTATGACTTTGACATGTGTCGTGGGGAGGTTAGTGTTGCTTTTTCAAGCTCTTCTCTGTCTCTGTGTTGAATCACTCTTTGGAAAGCTCATACCCAAATATCGTGGACTGTTCTAACAAAATACCACAGACTGGGTAGATTAAACAACAGAAATTTGTTTTCTCACAATACGGGAGGATGGAAAGCCCAAGAAAAAGGATCAAGGTTTTTCTCTTCCTGGCTTGGCTTCTGGCTGTGTCCTCACAAGACGGTGCAGGAGGGAATTGAAATATAGGATTAATGACAAAATAGATTTAATTAGGGACACTGGGATTGAATAAACAAAATATGAGTCTGGTGCAATAACTCCCGAACCCTCGAGTGGCTACTCATGTCACATAAGATAAAATCCACTCTTGTGTAAGAATGAAGATTTTTATGATCTAGCCTCTGTTGATAGCTCTTATTTTACCCTGTTCACCCTTTGCTCACTCCAGCCGCTAGCTCTTCTGTCTGCTCCTTGAAGAACCCACAGTTTTTCCTGCTTTAGGGCCTTCGCAAAATCTATTTTCTTTTTTGACTGTTCTTTTTTTTTAACATCTTTATTGGAGTATAATTGCTTTACAATGGTGTGTTAGTTCTGCTTTATAACAAGGTGAATCAGCTATACATATACATATGTTTCCATATCTCCTCCCTCATGCGTCTCCCTCCCTCCCACCCTCCCTATCCCACCCCTCTAGGTGGTCACAAAGCACCTAACTGATCTCCCTGTGCTATGCGGCTGCTTCCCACTAGCTATCCACCGTACGTTTGGTAGTGTATATATGTCCATGCCACTCTCTCACTTTGTCACAGCTTACCCTTCCCCCTCTCCATTCCTCAAGTCCATGCTGTAGTAGGTCTGTGTTTTATTCCCGTCCTACCCCTAGACTCTTCATGACATTTTTTTTTCTTAGATTCCATATATACGTGTTAGCATACGGTATCTGTTTTTCTCCTTCTGACTTACTTCACTCTGTATGACAGACTCCAGGTACATCCACCTCACTACAAATAACTCAATTTCGTTTCTTTTTATGGCTGAGTAATATTCCATTGTATATATGTGCCACATCTTCTTTATCCATTCATCTGTTGATGGACACTTAGGTCACTTCCATG
>NC_041221.1:157735003-157735390 GCF_002837175.3 Physeter macrocephalus
AGTTTGATAGGGATTTCATTGAATCTGTAGATTGCTTTGGGTAGTATAGTCATTTTCACAATGTTGATTCTTCCAATCCAAGAACATGGTATGTCTCTCCATCTATTTGTATCATCTTTAATTTCTTTCATCAGTGTCTCATAATTTTCTGCATACAAGTCTTTTGTCTCCTTAGGTAGGAGACAAAAGAGAGTTTGTCAAAAGAGAGATGTGGCACATATATTTATTCCTAGATATTTTATTCTTTTTGTTGCAGTGGTAAATGGGAGTGTTTTCTTAATTTCACTCTCAGATTTTTCCTCATTAGTGTATAAGAATGCCAGAGATTTCTGTGCATTCATTTTGTATCCTGCTACTTTACCAAATTCATTGATTAGCTCTAGTAGT
>NC_041221.1:157736716-157736955 GCF_002837175.3 Physeter macrocephalus
TTCCATTTGCATGTAATATCTTTTTCCATCCCCTCACTTTCAGTCTGTATGTGTCCCTAGGTCTGAAGTGGGTCTCTTGTAGACAGCATATATATGGGTCTTGTTTTTGTATCCATTCAGCCAGTCTTTGTCTTTTGGTGGGAGCATTTAATCCATTTAAATTTAAGGTAATTATCAATATGTGTGGTCCTATTACCATTTACTTAATTGTTTTGGGTTGTTCTTGTAGGTCTTTTCCT
>NC_041221.1:157738393-157749954 GCF_002837175.3 Physeter macrocephalus
CCTGGCTCACTCAGGCCAGGGGGAGGGAGGGGTACGGATGCAGGGCGAGCCTGCGGCGGCAGAGGCCGGCGTGACGTTGCACCAGCCTGAAGCGCTCCATGCGTTCTCCCGGGGAAGTTGTCCCTGGATCCCGTGACCCTGGCAGTGGCGGGCTGCACAGGCTCCAGGGAGGGGAGGTGCGGAGAGTGACCTGTGCTCGCACACAGGCCTCTTGGTGGCGGCAGCAGCGGCCTTAGCGTCTTATGCCCATCTCTGGGGTCCACGCTGATAGCTGCGGCTCGCGCCCGTTACTGGAGCTCCTCTAAGCGGCGTGCTTGGCTCAAAATAAAAGGGAAAAAAAATAGAAAGGAAAGAAAGAAAGGAAGGAAGGAAGGAAGGAAGAAAGAAAGGAAGGAATAAAGAAAGGAGGAAAAGACGGAAGGAAGAAAGGAAGGAAGGAAGAAAGAAAGGAAGAATGAAAGAAGATAAAGTAGGATAAAATAAAGTTATTAAAATAAAAAATAATTATTAAGAAGAAAAATTTTAAAAAGTAAAGAAAACAACAACAACAACAAAAAACCGGGACGGTCAGAACCCTAGGACAAATGGTGAAAGCAAAGCTATACAGACAAAATCTCACATAGAAGCATACACATACACACTCACAAAAAGAGAAAAAATAATATATCTTCCTCCCAAAGTCCACCACCTTAATTTGGGATGATTCGTAGTTGCCCTCCACACCCTGTTGCTGCGCTCTCCCCCGTGGCTCCGAAGCTTCCCCGTCCGCTGCCCGCAGTCTCTACCCGCGAAGGGGCTTCTAGTGTGTGGGAACCTTTACTCCTTCACAGCTCCCTCCCACTGGTGCAGGTCCCGTCCGTATTCTTTGTCTCTGTTTTTTCTTTTTTCTTTTGCCCTCCCCAGGTACGTGGGGAGTTTCTTGCCTTTGGGGTGGTCTGCGGTCTTCTGCCACACCCTGTTGCTGCGCTCTCCCCCGTGGCTCCGAAGCTTCCCCGTCCGCTGCCCGCAGTCTCTACCCGCGAAGGGGCTTCTAGTGTGTGGGAACCTTTACTCCTTCACAGCTCCCTCCCACTGGTGCAGGTCCCGTCCGTATTCTTTGTCTCTGTTTTTTCTTTTTTCTTTTGCCCTCCCCAGGTACGTGGGGAGTTTCTTGCCTTTGGGGAGGTCTGAGGTCTTCTGCCAGCGTTCAGTAGGTGTTCTATAGGAGCAGTTCCATGTGTAGATGTTATTTCTGATGTATCTGTGGGGAGGAAGGTGATCTCCACGTCTTACTCTTCTGCCATCTTCTCTCTGTCCTTTTTGACTGTTTTTTACCTGATTTTTGTACAGCTTCTTTCTTGTCATTCAGGTTTAAGCTCACATGTCCCCTCCTCTGAAAAAGACTTTTTGACTACCTTATCTAGGTAGGATATTCTCACTCACCCCACTTACTGTCTCATCCATTGCTAGATACCATCACCGCTCCTCACAGCATTAACACTATTTGAAATTATGCTGTTTATTTGTTGATATTTTTGTTTTCCCCCTCCCCATCCATTTGTACTTCTCTTGAATATAAGCTGTATGAGGGCAGAAGTCTTGTCTGTCCTGCTCACACTGTTCTCCCCAAGACCTAGAATATATCTGCCACAGAATGAACACTTCATCCACATTTCTTGACAGGGAAATAGTCGAATAAAGAAATTTTTAGAATTGCTTTTAAGTTCTAGTATTACTGAATGTTATATATATTCAGGTATATTTTTGGATGCCTCCCTCCTCTTTGAATGTGACCCCCACGCCTCCCTGAGAAGATGAGGGCACAGTACACCCTTGAAAATAAAGTGTTGGAAATATATTTGTATTCCTTTATCTCAAACCACTTATTGAAATCCAAGAGAGAAGCTTAAAACACAAATCCTATTCTTTTTCAAAAAACACATACTCTCATATCTTTGTGAATGTGTCACCTGAGATTTCAGACTTAAATGAATAATTGTTTCCTATTCTTATTTTCTAGATATGAAAATATTTTAAGAGAAAGAATATCCACATCCCTCAGCTTGAAAGTGCATTACTGATTCCAAAAATACTTGCAAAGCAGAGTAATAGATAAAAACTCCACAGAACTAGATTTTATTTGGCAGTCTGAGACTTTTTTCAATGACTGCACAAAAGCATTAAATAGAAATGGCCTAGGGATAGGCATTGAATCAATATGCACCAGTAAGTTTGTGAAATCAATTTTTTGCTCCTCGGATACAGGAAAATTGATGTAACCGATGCTGTGTAACTTCTATTAATTGCCCACAGTGACAGAAAATTTATCAATTATTTATTGACTTCTTTGAGACTATGGGAAAATGGCAATAGCTCCAAAGTTAAGCATATAATATAGAAACCTTCCCTAGCTGAATGAAGGTGTAACTAGAAACAGATCAGATTTTTAAATGTGTGTCTTTGTATTTGGTTTCACATATACACATCTCTCTCCCAGTCATGTCCTGCCTTAGAAGTTTGATATCTTAGAGATGTCTATCCGTTAAGGTTTATGATAGAATCCCTGCTAATAACATTAGTAGTAAACATTTTCTGGTACTTACCATGTGCTAAGCATAGTGCTAATCAACAGTCACAAGGATTGGTACAATTATTACCTTCAGATAGTATCAGAAAAAGAACGTATTCTGCTACAAGCAATGAAAAACCTAGGTAACAGAAGCTTAAGCAAATGAGATTTAGTTTCTATGTATAGTGTCCAGGGCTGGTGCATTTGCTATGTGATGTTGTAAGAAATCCCTCGATCTCCTTACTTCGCCATCCCACCCATGGTGTGTGATGTGCTTCCTCATCCATAGTATGGCTGCTGTTCCTCCAGGTGTGGTGTCCACATTCTAGACAAGCTGTAGCAGGGAAGCATGAAGAACAAAGGACCAAAATGGAATGCCAGCTGACCTTGCCCCTATTTGAAAGTGTTCATGGAAGCCTCTCTCAGGAACTTCCTTTTACTTCTCAATGCCTAAAGCTAACACCGGGAAAGCTGTGTATTAACTGGGCACATTGATGTCCAAAACTAATTGGCCTTTATATCTAAAGACAAGGGGAGAATAGAAAATGAGTAAACAACTTATAGCATCTGCCTTTGAAACTTAGACTAAGGTTAAGTGACTTGCAGAGTCACAAGACAAATGAAAGGAAGGCACACCTGGGCTTCGGGCCCACTGCTCTCTGAAAATTAAGGAATAATGATTCTGTTGGTGTGTTTGCTTTTTGAGTTGAAAATGAAGTTGCTTGACAAAGAACATGATAATTGTTGATTTTAAACACTCTTTGGGATGGACAAATTTGACTTATTTGTTATTGATCATGATAGAAGTAAAATACCTTACTTAAAACACTGGTAATAGGCCCCAAATTAGAAATGCAACTTATGAATTTGACACTATATCTTGTTTCACTCTAGGCATTCATTTTTTTCCACTGTGAGGTGCACAGGTATGGCGAATAAGTTTATGTAGTCTTTCTTTTTCTGTCTTTAAAAATACATGCAGTTTAATGAAATAGGCTAAATTTAATTTCTAAAAGTTTTTTCCTATTTTATTTTTTTAATTTAAAAGCAGTAATTGCCAAAAACATTAAAAATGATCTAAATGTTCTAGAATAGAAGACGGATTAGTACAATCAGACTGCTTTTGCTGTGCAGATGAGGATTAGCTGGGCTGAGGGAGATTAAATGTCTAGTTTAAGGTTACTCTGGTATTAACTCATAGAGCCAAGGTTTGACTCATATTTCTTTTCTCTTCTCTAGATTTGCTTGAATTTTATTTACCTCATTCTTTTTAAAAGCTTATTGTTTCTTTACTGTTTCTGTCATTTAAAAAAATGTTTAATATATTCTTTTCTAGGTGCTCAATTAATGTTAGTTGAATAAATATAAATATTCAGTCTGGTTATTGTTGGTATATAGGATATATATGTATATATACATGTATGTATCTCATGCTACATTATACTTTTTAAAAACTATAACCACTTAATTGAGATAGAATTCATTTATCATACAATTCACTCGTTTTAAATTATACAATCCAAATTATATTCACAGACTTGTACAGCCTTCAATAGAATTAATTTTAGAACACTTTCATCGCTTCAGAAAGTAACTTCATTTCCATTAACAGTCACTCTTCATTCTTCTATTCCCCTCTCTCCTTCCTAGGCAACCACTAATCTTTCTGTTTCTGTAAATTTGCCTATTTTGGACATTTCATGTAAATGGAATCATACTATATGTGATCTTTTGTGACAGGCTTCTTTCACTTAGTATATATTTACAAGTTCATCCCAGTTGTAGCATGTATCAGCACTTCATTCATTTTTATGGCCTAATAATACTCCATTGTATGGGTATACCACATTTTATTTATCCATCCTCAGTTGATAGACATTTGGGTTGTTTCTACTTTTGGGGGGTAGTATGAGTAATACACTCATGTACAAGTTCTTTTGTGGATGCATGTTTTTATTTCTCTTGGATTTATACCTAGGAGTGGAATTGCTGGATCATATGGTAACTCTACATTTAACTTTTTGAGAAACTGCCAGATTGTTTTCTGAAGTGACTGCACTGTTTTGTATTTCCATAAACACTTTGTGAGGGTTCAATTTCCCATTGTTTTAATGTTGTTTATTTTTAAATATGTGCTTTCCTGCAAACACTGTATAAATTTTGGGGAAAGAAAAGCCATTCTCCTCAGAAAAAAATCCAGATTGGTCAGGAGAAGATTCTGACTAATGAGATCAGTTAACATCAAGAATGACTGGAATCTTCCAAAGAGGGTATGAGAGGGAGGGCTATGAAATGCCCAAAGACATGCTTGAATAACTGAGGACAAGGATTCATACCTGAAGACTATCTATGGTGTTTTCATGTTTTCAAGAGAGGTAGAGTTTGGTTTAGTTACCTTATGTCAGAAAATTCCCTATGAAAAAAACACCTTGAAATTTTGTAGTGTATTTTTAGTAGCCTTGAATGAGTCTAGAAATATTATTGATTGAAGTTAAGCAGAGATGAGGCCTACAAATTTATATTTAGTGAAATACTCCAAATGTGTCCTATAAAATCTCAGCATTTTTTTTTTTTTTTTGGTGGTGGTATGTGGGCCTCTCACTGTTGTGGCCTCTCCCGTTGTGGAGCACAGGCTCTGAATGCACTGGCTCAGTGGCCATGGCTCACGGACCCAGCTCCGCGGCATATGGGATCTTCCCGGACCGGGGCACGAACCTGTGTCCCCTGCATCGGCAGGCGGACTCCCAACCACTGCGCCACCAGGGAAGCCCAAACTCTCAGCATTTTGATCAGGGTTTTATGAAAATTTCCTAGAGAGAATACCTTTAGACGCAGGCTAAAATTCATTTTCAAGACCCACTGTTGGAAGCTTGACCAGTTGGATTAAGTTAAAAGAGCTTTGGACAAAATGGCATTTAATGAAATTCAAAATGCAGAACATAGTCACATTGCATATTTATTAGTAAAAGCCTACCAGGAAAGAAAAACTTTATCTCTAGATGCATTGAGATCTGTCAGTGACCAAATTGTATGTTTGGATTCTTTGAAGTTTGAGATGCTACAAGGTTATTTTTTTGCCGCGAGATAGAAAAGAGCATCAGCAATAACAAATAATAGAGAATTAATAATCTCAAAATAATTTTGTAATAAGTATATAAACAGATAATGTGGTATAGTGTTTATTTTTATCTATAAATATTATATTATGTCATAGTATGCTAAAGGTAAATTCCTCCATTAGAACATATATCGTTTCAGGAGAAAATCTCTCTAACAAACAGAGATCAGAAGTTTCCTTTGTTGTTATTTTTGCAAATCTTGTCACCCATTTTCCTATTGGATTTTTACAAATTCATGGAGTGACTTTTATAATAATGTGTCACTTAAATTAGAAAAGTACCTTTTCCTCTCCATCGTTGGTTTAAAACACATTTCCCAGTTCTTTTTTCTTTCATCAGAAGACAATTAGGAAGATATCATTCACAGTGTTATGTCTAGCTAGCCTTCCTCCTTTTATCTATGGCCTCTTTTAAACACCCCTTTGAGGCACTGAATCCATTTAATACCTTTGCTATGAATGCACACTAACACCTTGTTAAGTAAGACCATCAAGCTTTTACCATTTGCCAATTTTTCAGGCCTTCTGGTGTATATAGGCTAAATTTCACAAACTGATTGAAAAGTAATCCTTAGTAACATGATTTTAATGGTAACAAATTATATCCATGACACTCCAGTATAACAGTAGAAATCATCAACACTTAAGCTTGGGGTCCAGGATATATACTATATTCAGAAGAAATTAAAAACAGGTATTTCAATGTACATTTCATTAGTGATGAATGAAATACCTAATGTATATAGAAATAATTGATTAAATTAGTACTTAGAGGAGAGATGGAGGTGGAGTTAAATGTGAGTTACTTAGGGGAAAAATCCTTTTCTTTATAAGTCTTGGGAATACCAAATAAATAGCACAATCAATAATTTAAAACAGCATCAATGCACTGAATAAAAGGAAAATGGCCAAGTCCAGTTATGAGATGTTTCAAAGTAAATAGAGCCATATATAAGAGGGGGAAAAAAGTAAACATGTAGATGTTACTGATGATTTCAGTGAAATGTCATGTTGTGGGTACTGTTCTCTTGTGTTTGGGGTGTATATATGTGAAATGAAAGCCAAGGAGAAAATTAAATATGTCATTCTCCCACAGACCTCCTCAAAAAATGTTTTTGGTTAAGAAATTGTTCTGTAGCTCTTGATGTAATTTCTATTTATATTCTATTATTCATATGCTGTCTTAAGAAGAGGTTAATTTTAATAATCTACATAATGAAATTCTAAAGTTATTCTCAAATAAATCACTGCCCATTATGCATGATAATAAGAGATCACTTAAGATTACCGTACAGTATATGGAATTCTTGGAAATTCTTCTAATTCACTTTTATTTTATAGATCCAGTTAACTACTGTGATAGTAAGCGATGGCTGTTCTTGGCCTTTCATTTCAGAAAATGATATGTATTTAACTGTATCATCTTATTTTTATATAGGATTATCATGTAATTTATCATACAAACCACGTCACTTTCTGAGAATAAAATGGGGGGAGCACTGTTAATAATTATGCCAGAAAAATATGAGTAGGACTTAGGCAAACTGGATTATATGGCCACTATCTGTATAAAGATTTTAGTCCTAACAGAACTTCAAATTTAACTTGATTTGTTCAAACTAAAAACCACCAAAATGTTCACCAACTGTAAAATGGATAAATAGGTGCTTATATAATAAACTACTTATATTTATGTAATGCTGTATTTATACAACGGAATACTATAAAACAAAGAAAAAGAATAAGGTACTGCTATGTGCAACAGCATGGATGAAACTCAGACATAGGTTGAATTGAAGAAGCAAGATACTCAAAATGGATGAAACTAACATATAGTAATAAAAGTGAGCATATTACTCTTTTTATGGAGTGTTAATAGAACAGAGGACCACCTAAGATCCTAGAAATATTGATCTGGTTGGTAAACACTTATTTTTACATGTGTAAAAATTCATTATCTTATGACTTGGGCACTATACTGCATTAAATAAATGAACAAATATAAAACAGAAACAGACTTATAGATATAGAAAAGAAACAGATGGTTGCCAGAGGGGTGAGCGGTAAGGGGATTAGTGAAATAGGTGAGGGAAATTAAGAGGTACAAACTTCCAGTTACAAAATAAATGAATCACAGGATGAAATGTACAGTGTGGAGAATATAGTCAATAATAGTGTAATATCTTTGTATGGTGACAGTGGGTAACTAGACTTATCCTGGTGATCCTTTTGTAATATACAGAAATATCTAATTACTATGTTGTACCCCAGGAACTAACATAATGTTGTAGGTTATTTATACTTCAAAAACCAACCTAACACACAGACTTATAGAAAAAGAGATCGGATTTTTGGTTACCAGAATTGGGAGGAGGGGGAATTGGCTGAAGGTAAGCAAAAAGTACAAACTTTCAGTTATGAGATAATTAAGTACTAGGGATATAATGTACAACATGATTAATGTAATTAACACTGCTGTATGTTGTATAGGAAAGTTGTTAAGAGAGTAAATCCTAAGAGTTCTCATCACAAGGAAAAGCATATTTTTTTCTTTTCTTTTATATCTATATGAGAGAATGGATGTTAATTAAACTTATTATTCATGATGTGTGTAAGCAATACATACAGCACCTTAAACTTATACAGGGCTGTATGTCAATTATGTCTCAAGAGAACTGGAAGAAAAAACATAATGTTAAACAAATATAGAGAAGAGATGGTATTCCTAGGCATACAGAACGCTGTCATCAGGCTAAGGTACACAGATGCTGGTCACACAAAAAGAAAAAGAAAAATGAAGAATATGCTTACTGCCTGGCCCTCTGTCAGGTGAAATCTCCATGCGATACCTCCCAGAGATACCTTACCAGCTAATCTTAAACTTCTGGAGTCAAAGATGCTCCCTGCTATTCTTTGAATCTAGCTTTGTTCTTTCCCATATTTATGGATTTGCTCATGCTGAATTCTGTTTCTTAAATACCCTTTCCCTTAATAACTGCCTGTCAAAATCTTCCTCGTTCTTCAGAACCCCGCTCAAATACTTACTGTATGATTTCTCCCTCAGTCACACTTAGAGGCCTTGCCTCTGTTTTTCATTTTATACCCAACTTTGGTCCATGTATCTTTTTTCCACTTTTTAAATTCTTCATTCAGCGGACACACTGGGCATTAGGCTTGGAGAAGAGAATATGTTGGTGCATGGGACCAAGGCTTTGTTCTGGAGAAACCCATAATTAGATAATCGTCCTTTCCATAGTATGCCTTCTAATGTAGGTATTTTGTGTCCCTATCAAAAGTCCCTCTACTGGATTAAAACTCCTTAAAATTGGGGGAAAGGGAAGAGGGGAAGGGCAAATCTTATTCATCTGTACATTCCCCATAATGCCTCAGCAAGAGTAAAAATAGATACTAAATGCGGTGAATTGAAATAACTTCATTTGGTTGAATTGCTTGAAAATTTTATGTGGGAAAATATTATAATGGATTTCACAATTTGGCTAACAATAGGTGGCTGATAAGATTTGTTAGTGCTTTTAATAACTCAGGTTCATTGTAGAGGAAATACACCACCTATAATTTAAGCTTTTCCCCAATAAAATGACTTCCCAAGGTTTCAGCAGAGCCTGTGTGAATTAAGTTAATGTGGTGCAAATGATTTCTGCTTCCATCAGTTTTAAACATGACTCCTTTCACCATCCGGGCATAAGACAGATAGGATCTGTCAGGAAGACCTCTAGGAGGTGAACTTTTGTACTCCATACTACTTTGTTTCCAATGTGCCCATGTATTATCCTGGGCATGTGAGTATCTTGTGCCAAATTCACTTTGAATTAGATTCAAGTCACTGAACACTTTTGGGGAACTAATTTATAAATTTCAAATTAGATGGTTTTGTTCTCTTAGGACTTCCCTTATATTATTATTTATCTTCAACTATTATTGAGATTCTTATTAGTTTACATCAAAGATGATCTGTCAGATACAATGATATTCTATTCTACTCTATTATGTAATGCTTCAGACTTTCTTAATTCCTTATACTCAGCGTTATATTTAGTTGGAATCCCAAGTTCTATGTTTGTAAAAACTCACATACAGATGTGTAACATTAAAAATAAGAACAGGTATACCTACACATTTGATTCAATATACAAATCATTTAACGAGCAAACTAAATTTCATAGTTCCTGTTTATTTTTCATTTTGTAGATACAACTATTCAATATGTTTTATGACAAAATATGGTCATGAAAATGATCTTTATCTGGGAATTTGGTGTCTTGCCCTTATAAAAAATATTCTACTTTTTAAAAAAGTAGGTGGATGGAAATTTCACAAAGAATACTTACTAAAAACTGTGAAGTCCCTGTCAATGGACATATTACAGCAGAGGGTGTGTAATCATCTGTCAGAGAAGCTATACAGATAGTTGCTACATTGAATAAGAGGTTGGTCTTGATGATCTCTTAGAATACTTACAACTCCACATGTCTGAGAAGAAAACAGATAGGTGTCCCAGAATTGAGATCTTTAAACAAGAATGGCATATATTGGCTAGGACAATACTACTAATAAAGGCCCCAATTTATTGAGCACATACTATTTTCAAGGCACTTGCTAAACAGATTTAAATTGCTCTATGATGATCTTCATAAAATAAATACCAAGTTTACATTTTTTCACAAATTACAATAAATCTAAGTTGATGGCCTTACTTCCAAAATTGGCCTGAATTCCAACATCAGCCATTTTCCACTGGTAATCTTTTTTCTTCCTTGTGCAGTGCATGAAAATGAGAAGGGTCTTTGTTTTTAAATCCACATTTGACAGTTTGGATTTTCCTCTTCCCTGGGCCTGTGTGGTCATATAAGTGTGGGCATTTCCACTGGTTCATCTCTACCTGTAGGACAAATCTGTCAGAGGGCCTCCACTGAGATGCCAAGACTAGATAGTCTGGTTTTCATTTTCACCCCAAACTTAAACTCTTGCTGTGTCTGCTACCTTAAGAATGTGGCTTTTGGTCTGGTTCAGGGATCCTCTAAACACAGTGTCAAATTCCAGGATATCAACACATCTGGAACCTCTATTCTTTGACCTTTGATTCCCCAAGTGAACATTCCATCACCATAGGCTTAAAGGCCTGTTAAGATTTGACTTCTTGACCTTTTATGTTACGCTTTTTTTTTTTTAATCGACAGGGGGAAATGAAGGGAGGGCCTATTTTATTTTATTTCAATAGCATAGTCAGGGAAGGCTTTATGCCAGGCAGCAAGCCATGGGGAAAAAATGTGCTGAGCAATTTCCCTTTGGTAGACTGGAACCACTTTGCAAACATATTTTGTTCTATTTTCTTATTTTTCTTTACCTTTTTTTATTTTTAACATCTTTATTGGAGTATAACTGTTTTACAATAGTGTGTTAGTTTCTCCTTTACAACAAAGTGAATCAGTTATACATATACATATGTTCCCATATCTCTTTCCTCTTGCATCTCCCTCCTTCCCACCCTCCCTATCCCACCCCTGTCGGTGTCACAAAGCACAGAGGTGATCTCCCTGTGCTATGCGGCAGCTTCCCACTAGCTATCTAATTTACATTTGGTAGTGTATATATGTCCATGCCACTCTCTCACTTCGTCACAGCTTACCCTTCTCCCTCCCCATGTCCTCAAGTCCATGCTCCAGTAGGTCTGTGTTTTATTCCCTTCCTACCACTAATCTCTTCATGACATTTTTTTTTCTTAGATTCCATATATATGTGTTAGCATACGGTATTTGTTTTTCTCCTTCTGACTTACTTCACTCTGTATGACAGACTCCAGGTCCATCCACCTCACTACAAATAACTCAATTTCATTTCATTATATGGCTGAGTAATACTCCATTGTATATATGT
>NC_041221.1:157754325-157754545 GCF_002837175.3 Physeter macrocephalus
TGTGTGTTTTTCTGTCTTCTCATTTTGCTTATCTTACTGTGTTTGGGGTCTCCTTTTTGCAGGCTGCAGGTTCGTAGTTCCCGTTGGTTTTGGTGTCTGTCCCCAGTGGCTTAGTTTGGTTCAGTGGGTTGAGTAGGTTTCCTGGTTTGGGGGACTAGTGTCTCTGTTCTGGTGGATGAGGCTGGATCTTGTCTTTCTGGTGGGCAGGTCCACGTCTGGT
>NC_041221.1:157755288-157757091 GCF_002837175.3 Physeter macrocephalus
ACGGATAAGTGACCTGGAAGATACAATAGTGGAAATAACTACTGCAGAGCAGAATAAAGAAAAAAGAATGAAAAGAACTGAGGACAGTCTCAGAGACCTCTGGGACAACATTAAATGCACCAACATTCGAATTATAGGGGTCCCAGAAGAAGAAGAGAAAAAGAAAGGGACTGAGAAAATATTTGAAGAGATTATAGTTGAAAACTTCCCTAATATAGGAAAGGAAATAGTCAATCAAGTCCAGGAAGCACAGAGAGTCCCATACAGGATAAACCCAAGGATAAACACGCCAAGACACATAATAATCAAACTGTCAAAAATTAAATACAAAGAAAACATATTAAAAGCAGCAAGGGAAAAACAACAAATAACACACAAAGGAATCCCCATAAGGTTAACATCTGATCTTTCAGCAGAAATGCTACAGGCCAGAAGGGAGTTGCAGGACATATTTAAAGTGATGAAGGAAAAAAACCTACAACCAAGATTACTCTACCCGGCAAGGATCTCATTCAGATTTGATGGAGAAATTAAAACCTTTACAGACAAGCAAAAGCTGAGAGAGTTCAGCACCACCAAACCAGCTTTACAACAAATGCTAAAGGAACTTCTCTAGGCAAGAAACACAAGAGAAGGAAAAGACCTACAAGAACAACCCGAAACAATTCAGTAAATGGTAATAGGAACATACATATTGATAATTACCTTAAATGTAAATGGATTAAATGCTCCCACCAAAAGACACAGACTGGCTGAATGGATACAAAAACGAGACCCATATATATGCTGTCTACAAGAGACCCACTTCAGACCTAGGGACACATACAGACTGAAAGTGAGGGGATGGAAAAAGATATTCCATGCAAATGGAAATCAGAAGAAAGCTGGAGTAGCAATTCTCATATCAGACAAAATAGACTTTAAAATAAAGACTATTACAAGAGACAAAGAAGGACACTACATAATGATCAAGGGATCGACCCATGAAGAAGATATAACAATTGTAAATATTTATGCACCCAACATAGGAGCACCTCCATACATAAGGCAAATACTAACAGCCATAAAAGGGGAAATCGACAGTTACACAATCATAGTAGGGGACTTTAACACCCCACTTTCACCAATGGACAGATCATCTAAAATGAAAATAAATAAGAAAACACAAGCTTTAAATGATACATTACACAAGATGGACTTAATGGATATTTTTAGGACATTCCATCCAAAAACAACACAATACACATTTTTCTCAAGTGCTCATGGAACTTTCTCCAGGATAGATCATATCTTGGGTCACAAATCTAGCCTTGGTAAATTTAAGAATATTGAAATGGTATCAAGTATCTTCTCTGACCACAACGCTATGAGACTATATATCAATTACAGGAAAAGATCTGTAAAAAATACAAACACATGGAGACTAAACATTACACTACTTAATAACGAAGTGATCACTGAAGAAATCCAAGAGGAAATCAAAAAATACTTAGAAACAAATGACAATGGAGACACGACGACCCAAAACCTATGAGATTCAGCAAAAGCAGTTCTAAGAGGGATGTTTATAGCAAACAAACATATCTTAAGAAACAGGAAACATCTCGAATAAACAACCTAACCTTGCACCTAAAGCAATTAGAGAAAGAAGAAAAACCCCCAAATTTAGCAGAAGGAAAGAAATCATAAAGATCAGATCAGAAATAAATGAAAAAGAAATGAAGGAAACAATAGCAAAGATCAATAAAACTAAAAGCTGGTTCTTTGAGAAGATAAATAAAATTGATAAACCATTAACCAGAC
>NC_041221.1:157759541-157797679 GCF_002837175.3 Physeter macrocephalus
TAGTGGTAGGACGGGAATAAAACACAGACCTACTAGAGCATGGACTTGAGGACATGGGGGGGGGAAGGGTAAGCTGTGACGAAGTGAGAGAGTGGCAGGGACATATATGCACTACCAAATGTAAATTAGATAGCTAGTGGGAAGCTGCCGCATAGCACAGGTAGATCACCTCTGTGCTTTGTGACCACCGCGAGGGGTGGGATAGGGAGGGTGGGAGGGAGGGTGATGCAAGAGGGAAGAGATATGGGAACATATGTATATGTATAACTGATTCACTTTGTTGTAAAGCAGAAACTAACACACCATTGTAAAACAGTTATACTCCAATAAAGATGTTAAAAAAAAAACCAAAAAAAAACTGAATGAACCCCCCCCACCAAAAAAAAGAAAATATTCTTGAAGGATAAGGAAAACCTAGAACTTGGGGAGAGAGGCCTGAATACCCTCTTGTACATTGGAGGGAAGCGGGGGCGGTAAAGGAAGTTTACAACACATTCTATTTTGTTCCTTTCTACTAAATGTATAGTAACAAGAAATAATTTGTCAACAGATTATCCCACTGAATGAACTTCTCAAGAAATTTTCTGTTATACTCCACAGATATTGAATTAAATACTTACAACAACATTACAACATAGGAAGTTTTGCCCCATTTCGTAGATGTGGTTGCTGAGGCTTAATAAAGGGAAGCAACAATTCAAAGTTCACACAGCTAATAGGTAGGGGAACCATGATTTAAGATGTAGTCTATGTGATTGGAAAGCTTGTATGCATAGTCACTAGAGCTTACCACCTCTACAGTATCAGTATCCTAGTCATGAACAGTTCACCCAGAATATTCTGAACAACTACGTAGGAGGTTCGTAAATCTTTTTCCGTATGTGAACATAATGAACACATTTGTAATAATATAGCATGGTTTATATTAGAGTCAACTCCAAGTTCAGTTAATTCATAAAAATTAGTAACTGGAGCAACTTGTCAAAAGCTGTGAAGTGTCTAAGATTTTAGTCTGTTTACAGGGTAACAAGTTAGCCTGCAACAGTTTCGTGGATGTTTGCAGAAGACAGGAGGGGGCAACCTAAGTGGTCCCAGTTTGATGTGCACACACACAGTGGGTTTCTTTACAAGACAGAAACTCTGAGCTGAGAGAACCCACATCTTTTATAATGCGCAGTAAGACTTACTGTCCTTTGCTCTGGATAATGATGGTCTCTCTGTCTCCCAAAGCTGTTCACTATACAAATGCCTTTGACATGATTACTCAGAATGAAAGGGCAGTCAATGCCTTGCTTATAAGATGTACAGAGATATAAGAGATCCATGGAGAATGTTCTCCCGACTTTACCGCCTAGAATGAATAGATTGAAAAGTTTGTTCAAATAAGTGTTCAGTTTGGTGTGAACTCTTATTTTTCTGTATCAAACTAACTTGTTGCTTTGGAGTTGTGTGGACACTGCCTAATTATTTTCTGTTTAGTAAAGCATACACTTGTTGGAGCAAAAATTCACAATTGTAGATCCCTACAAATGTCCCATACGTAAATAAGTGATGAGGTTTGGGTTTAAGGCAACGATTAAATGGGCTCAGTGTTGGAGACACAAGCTTGAAAGCTGAGGACTGTGGTAAAGGACATGTGCATTCCATTTAAAGGGAGCGGTGGCTTAGGTTGGTTAGTTGTTCCTAGATTTTCCAGTTATTTAAGACAAGTCAGAATCCAGTGTGTATGTAAAACCTCCTGATTTTTCAAAGTAGGCAACTTAATAGTTTCAACAACAACCTCAGCAAAAATAATAACATAAAAATAAAATAAATATAATTTTATATATAATATTTTTATATATAAAATATATATAATACATTATATATATATTTTTTGTATGATGCATATTTCATACAGAAATGTATACAGATTAGATTTGGCCTGTAGATTCCTTGTTTTCATCCTCTGATTTAGCATTTAACTAAGAGGAGAAACAGGAGAAGTGAAATACAGTTCCTGGGTCCCCTAGATCTGAGAACATTCATCTGATTTAATGGTATTACAGATGATTCATGTAAATTGAATATTCCTAGAGATAATCATTTTAATTTCTACTATTCATTAACTTTCATTCTTTTCTAGTAACACTATAAAAAGGACCAGTGTGTACATTTTTTCCTGTAGTGTTTGAATAGCCGTGCCTTAAAAATTACTGAATACAGCAACACTTTTTAAAAGAAAAAATAAAGATCATCTCGTGTTGCCATGCTATTTTTTTCTTCCATTTTTGGAAATGCATCAGCTATGTATGTTTCGCATAGTGGTCTCTATTTGAGAAGTCAAATTCAAACCACTGGTTAAAAATGACAAGGCATCTAAAAGAATGGATCAA
The DNA here is from genome assembly GCF_002837175.3 of Physeter macrocephalus. Taxonomy (NCBI): domain Eukaryota; kingdom Metazoa; phylum Chordata; class Mammalia; order Artiodactyla; family Physeteridae; genus Physeter; species Physeter macrocephalus. The sequence goes on from NC_041221.1 coordinate 157,761,917, forward strand.
TTTTGACTTATCCAAGTGATTTTACTGAGCTGTCAGGATTAGCCTTCTTCCAATGTGATTTAAATAGTACCCGAGAGAGAGAAACCATGTATTTCAGGCAAAAAAACTTAGGAAGAGGAAGGATGTTGTTTATAATGGAGAATGTGATGGAGGTAAGGTCCTATGTGTATACAGAACTGAAGATTTTTTGAGGCGAACTCACATTGTTAAAAGCCTCGTATTGTTTTTATATTGTTATATATATTTCATATATATATATATACGTAAAGTGCATGTATCATAAACCCCGTATTCTAATTTGTGTATAATTTAATATTACATATTAAATTTTATATAAATGAATAAGACAAATAATGTACAGAGTGATCCTAGGAAAGGTAGTTCCACAAATGAGAAAATTATGTTTGCAATTGGAAAGCATGGAATTTTTCTATCAGATATATTAGAAAAATGAGGAAGGCTAAAAGGTACAGAAATTTTACTGAGAAGGGTGAGCCTTGAATTCTTGTTCCAATTTTGTTACCAATTTGCCATCAGACCTTGGGAAAGGTATTTCAATTGTTTAGATATAAATTTTCTTACATGTACAATGAGTGGGTTGAGGTAACTGCCAATTTGCTAGACCGTTGGGTAGTTGCAATCTTCTGCTGTGTTTATCTTGATGCCTCTCAAAATGCAGAGTGAAAACAGTTGGTCCTTGGGCATCTACTGAGTTGCACTAGAAACGCTAAAGTAGAGATTTCAAGTACTGTCTGCTCCATGGGCTATAATTGTTTCAAAGATAAATTTTATTTGATCCATGTAGGGTGTTCAGTTTTTTAGAATTATTTGATAAGATTTTGAAATTAGTAGATTTCATATAAAAAACAAGATTTGGGGGTTCTTTTTAAAAATGGGCAAAATTGTGTCCATATTTCTGTCTGCTAACCATCGGTCCAGGCCAGGTATCAGCTGGCCCCCTTAAACGGGTGAGTGCTCACCCATTCTGAAATCATGAATTTTAAGAACCACTGGTATAGGCATGGTAAATATGGTACTTTGGGAAGCAAATATAGGGACATCAGACAAAATGGTGAGCATAAGAAGGGATGGAAAATGTAGACTAGTTGGAAACATATTAATCAATATTATTTGAAAAAGGCTTACATTAGAATCATAGACAGGTGGCATAAAAGTCACTAAAAGGAAGTATGGTTCAATTTCAAAGTTGAGGGATCATCTTCAGCATTCATTAATTTAACCAGTGAGGAAACTGAGGCCAAGATAGGTTAAGTGATATGATATGTCCAAGATCATACAGTTCAAAGACAGGATTGGAATCCATTTTTACTGACTTCTGGTCCAATTCCTTTTGTACCACTTCTTTTTTTCCCTCTTTCAAGTCTCCTTCTAAAAGAAGCTCACCTCCACTGAGACTTCACACCACACTGACTGCTGGGCCAAAGTGTGTCAAAAACTGTCTATAAGTCCTTTCAGGGTTGAGCTCTAGAACAGAGAAGCATTCAGAATTAAGTGCCTGGCATAGAAATGTCACCCTAGAGACTTTGTTTTGGAAGATGGGAAGATTATTTACTCCAGACAAGTTCCAACATTTTAGCTTAAACTGGATGGCCCTCCTCTGACATGTGAGAAAGGCAGACAAACCTCATTATATCCCATTTGAAAGATGTATATAATGGGTGGTGATGGATGGAGGAAGGAGATTTCTCTGTTACCATAAGGAAAGCCACAATTAATCACATGAAATAATTTCCTTTAATAGGAAGACATCTTAAATTATGGGTCAAGTATTGGCTAAAGTTTAGGCGACACATTTCTCATTAGTTTCCCAAACTGTCAACATGGGCTTGCTTTCTTCATTATCCATTCTCTATTTTGGAGTTCAATCAGGATGGTAGGCTATATGTAATGTTCTACAGAGTTTAATAATATTGAAGACTGCTTAATCACGCAGAGTACAGGTTCTCTTGGAAGAAAATAACCTCTGCTACTGAAACTGGAACTTTTATCTATATTGTTAAAAGTGGCTTGAAATGATAGTGCCCTAAAACCACCTGCTGTTGTATCAAGTTATTACATTTAGGGATCACATGGTTGACATCAATTTTATCGAAAATAGAGAACTGCCATTTTTAAACAAATGTAATGGCAGGAGGTAAGCAGTTTTAAGGGATTTAGAATTTAGGTATTTGTTTAAATAAACCCAAATTGTAGGGTAAGAATTAAACATACTTAATTTTACCTTGAAAAAGCCAAAATTTAAGGATGGCTCAATCTGTTATCAGAGATAAGCTGATTTCTCTCTGTATCAGGGCGTGAGAGGACTTCTCTCTGACTTAAACATAAGAAATAGTATTGCAGGGCTTCCCTGGTGGCGCAGAGGTTGGGAGTCTGCCTGCCGGTGCAGGGGACGCGGGTTCATGCCCCGGTTCGGGAGGATCCCGCGTGCCGTGGAGCGGCTGGGCCCGTGAGCCATGGCTGCTGAGCCTGCACGTACGGAGCCTGTGCTCCGCAACGGTAGAGGCCACAGCAGTGAGAGGCCCGCGTACCGCAAAAACAAACAAACAGAAAGAAATAGTATTGCAGATATGGGAGGAGAAAGTATATATATTGCTTTTAGTATATACTTCACAGAAACAATAACCAGAATTTAATTTGCATGGTTGGAATGATCTTTCTCTTATTATGCACCAAAGAAATGGCTGCTACCTTGCACATTGTCTGGAAATGTTGTACATATGGAAGAGAACATATTTCATTTATAATTTCAGAGAACATCTTGCACAATATTCTTTCTTATAATTTTATTTTCAGTCAGGGTTAATCATCATCATCATGAAAAGTTATTAAGATTCATTATTGTTATTGCAGGCTGTTATTAGTCTCATTGCCATTTCCAAGGGAAACAGTTGAAATATCTATTAGTGCAATAGTTCTCTCATTCATTGGCTGTTGGCTTTGCCAATCTAATCCTCAAAATAAAAAATCAATCAATATCTGAATATTTGTTTTCTCTTAGAGTTGCTGTCTTCATTATGGAGTTTTTAGTGGGACTCTTTATGGAGCCAGAAGATAGAGAGATATTTTTTTAGTTTCATTTAATGAAAATTAGATTGTAAAACATACAGGTTTAGAATTAACTTTATTTTATAATAATTGGATATTCACAGAGTTAAAGGCCCTGAATATATTGGTCAAATGGTATTAGTATATTCCTAAGATAGATATGATGGCTAACTTAAATTTTATCAGCATTGTCAAATATTGGATCCAAAGTCTCTTGGTATATTTCTGATAAAACTGTATGCTGACATATTGATGGATGATTTATTATATGAAATTGATCCTAAAATGGTACTTATTTTTACAAACAGAAATTGACTTGAAATTTGTTGTGCTTTGATCTTTGTACTTTAGTTAAAAGATCATATTGCACCTACTCTTTGCTCTTTAAGAATACCAAAAAATTAAATTCTGCTATGATCCAGAATGTTTCTGTATACATTATTAAAATATAAAATAAAGGTCTGGGATGAGTTCAAGATGATTTGATTAAATTTGATTGAATGTTATTTTTCAAGGTGTTTTGTTTTGTTTTATCTGAGTTGTTTTACCAAATCTTACTTTATATTAATTTATTCTGGTTTTCTGTCATGAGCGTGTTTTTCTCCCCCGTCTTTTGACCTTTGAAATTTGAACCTATTTTATTGCAACCACATTTATTTTATATTAAGTTTTCATTACGGAACTCCCCTTCTACTGGAGATTTTATGGCTTCTGTTCGTTGTTGCAATTATTTTTCTTCAGAATGTTTTTCAATTTTCTTTTTTCAAGTTGATAGATGACTTGCCTTTGAAATTTTATTTTGGTATTTCACAGAGTTCCTACGCTTGCTTTATCTTTTAAAAATACTACATATGGAATACAGTTTTCTTTCAAAGACATAATAGATATGAAAGCTAATTGTGATTTCAAATACTAACTAGCTATTTATACTATGCCTTCATTTATGTAGAGATATTCAGTGAATATATCTTTCTTACTTTCTGTTGAAATATAAATTATAAAATATACTCACCGTCTTTGTTAGATCCATCTATTTTCCTGTGCTTATTCTTATAAGAAAAGTAAAACAATGAAGAAACTTAAAGGGGAGGAGGAAGAAGAGAGCAATTAATGATAAGAGAATTAAAAATATTGACTATTGAAAAGATAAGCATGTTTCACATATAAAAAGATAGGAAATGATGAGAAATGAAATGTGGAGGAGACTAATAAATATTTCTACAATTTTGATGAAAACACAGAGAGGAATAAAACAGTTGCATTACTCCTCATAGATCGTTTGTGACAATGCACGGGCTTCTGCATCAAGATGTGGCCACTGATTATAATTAGTTGAAGACTTTATTCCCAACTTCCCATCTTTCAAATGCAAATTAATGATTTCTATGACAGAAATAAAAGTCCTTGACACTCTTGAAGAAGGACTCAAGTAAAATGAATAAATTAGTAGAGATGAAGAGCCTAAAGTAAGTTATCAAGGAAGGATTCATAGATCCTGCTTTTCCAATAAAGCAGAAGGAACTGTTGGAAGATAACACTTATTTCAAAGGACCATTTTATTATGGGCAGGTAAAATCATAATTTACAGTCAAAATCTTGTAAAGAGGAATGCCTGTGTGAGGATGGACTGCTTCCAGAATATTTGATTATGCATGGCTCTACCTTCACACCAAACATTACATATTTTCACATTTATAGTTATTTCAGAAAAAACTCCTAAAATATTATATTACTACAATCAATACTTTCATTATTTCTTTATAACAGCAGCATGTGCTGTTTTTTTTAAAAGGCAAAACCCCAATTTAATTGCTTTTCTAGGCAGGTAATTATCTTTCCAGTCTTGTCTAACTTATGCTTGATGTTAATTTGATTGAAATATTTGCAAGTTTCTTCTACCCCTCCCACACAGTTTTTCTCTTTTCATTGTGTCTGTGGCAGATTAAATTTCTATGATTTATCTTTGTTTACTTTCTCTTCCTATATGTGAAGTTTTTTCAAATATTTCAAGTGAAGGTTAGGTAACTTCAAACGTTGAGAAGTTTCCTTCTAGTAGAACAAGCAGACATACTTGGGAATGACTGACAAGATTTCTCAAGCTTATTCCAAATGGTCTAAAAACAGATGCAAAAAAACAAATAAGTCCACAGACCTTACTCTTTTAAATGCAAAATTACTTTTACTGTGTCAGAAATAGTTCCTTTAGGTATTTTTCACATCTGGCTCTTATGAAGAATAGTAGTGAAAATGAAAACATATTCTATCATTCCAAAGAGCCACCATTTGGTAAGTACCTACGAAGTGTCAGGAATTGTGAAAGGCATTTTATGCATATTATTTTATTGAATTCCCATGGAGTCCCATTTTAAATGGCTATTATTCTATTTTTTAAATAAGTTAAAACATAGAGAGGAGTTAATGTTACTTACCCAAGATCACATAGGCAAAAAACTTTATTTTTAAAAATGTATATATATATTTTAAACTAAGCCATTATGATAGCAAAAGCTATGCTAATTCAGCTGAAATAAGATGATTTTTAGAGAAATAACCTTATATAGTAAATACCAATGGAGGAACTTTACCCATCCACAAAAATGTATATAATATCTTAAAAGGCTGAAAGAGTTTGAATGTGGTGGTTGTATAGTTGTTCTGGTTATCTATGGCTGTGTAACAACCATCTGAAAAGTAGTATAAGCAACAACCATTGACTATGCCCATAAGTTGGTAGATCAGTAGATTAGGCAGGGCACAGTGGGAATGACTTGTCTTTGCTTCGTGATGACTTCGGCTTACACTGGGGTGCCTCCATTGTGACCATATGCCTAGTGCTTCAGTACTAGCATTGACTTTATTCCTTAGTTCTTTTCCATATCATGTCTCATGGATCTGGAACGTCCACTGTGGCTTCTCCACTTAAATGTCTTATGGGAATGGAATGATTAAAACTCATCAGGCATCTTTCTTTTCTCTATAGTGCCTTTCTAGATAGCAAGCTTGGACTTCCTCACAGCATGACTTTCTCAGAGTAATTGAACTTACAAGCCAGCTGTCTTATCCCAGAGCAAGTATTCTAAGAGGTGCAGGCAGAAGTATTCTAAGAGGTCCAGTGCATTGGAAGGTCTCTAATGAACCAGTCTTGAAAGTCCCAGAATATAATTTCCAGGAACATGCTGTTGATCAGGGTGTGTCAGCTTCCTGTGGCTTGAGTAGCCATGGATAATGGTTGAACTCAAGCTATTTTGATAGAACTGCACTAAAGATATCCTCCTGTGAAGGGAAATGGCCCCATCAGTCAGAGTCTGAGTTGGGATGCCTAGGTGGGGGACTTAGAAAGGCAGAAGAGATGAAACAGGAGCTCCCAGGTCAGAGATTTGTGTGGGCTACAGCATCCTTCAAAGATTGCCAGCAAGTTAGCCAGAGAAGCAGTGACAACCAGCCTAACATCAGATCATACTTTTGTCTAGTTAGGAAATGAGATGTTGCTTGTGTCCCCTTATCTACCTCAATATTCCCTACAGGTGCACAAGCACCTAGGTGGAGAGGTGCAGACTGCGCCTCGCCCCTCCCCTCCAGCGTTAATACCTTATGTCAGAAATTGGTGCATGACTTACATATAGCCATTTTAATTTAAAAAGTTATACTGATTGAGTATATATTATATGTATTTATAATACATATTTATATGTATTTATTATATATTTCCTACTATGCATTACAGTACTATATAATGTTATATACCATATATAGTAATTGGTATATATCATTATATATTACAATATATATGCCATATATACTTTATTACTATAGTATACATGTACTATATATGTATTATATATGAATATAATTTATATTTTAAAGTCTAAATATATTTAAAAAGTCACCACTCTGATTTTTCAGTTCATATAGCTGAATAAGGTCAGATAAGAGGATTTAGCTTCTACTGTAGTTATGGGTTTGGATTTAGGAAACAGCATAACCTCTGGAATTGCTGCTGACGTTTTGGGCCAGTTTTATTTTGCAGGATGTTGGGAGGAGGTGTGTATAGAGAAAGAACTATTTCATAGAAAAAAATTAAGTAGTATGAGCAGACACAGGCTATATGAGGGAAAGAAGGAAGATGCCAGTTTATGACTATTTTCTGGTTTCTGGTTCAAAGCCTTCATGAGGATTCAGCCTTATTTCCTGATCTTGACCTCCGTTTAGTGATCGTGTATCTTTAAATGCAGTCCATCTTTTTCCTCAGCTACATGACAATAATGTCAATTAGAAACATCTTGAATAAGACCTCAGGATGTCCATTAGAAATTTCTGATAGACATCTCTCTAAAGATGTATTTAGTTTGAGGCCAACCTATTGCCTGAAAACAACTTATCTGAAAGGATATGACATGGCCAAACTACTGCTACATCTAAGATCATGTAATATCTATAGAAATGGAAAAATGTCATTTTTCATTCCTAGAAATGATACCTATCATAAAGTGTTCTCTTCATCCTTTTTAAGGATCCGTCTATGATTCAAATGTACCAAAACCTATTGAAAAGAAATTCTTTTATTTAATTGTAATCGTGCTAGCCAATCAAGGAGGTGGGAAAAAAAAGAAACATATCATTGACATAAAAAAGTCAGTCTCCCAACTCTCTAAACTGTTTTCCTTGTTTCTTTCCCTTTGTTCCTATTTACCATTACCTGTTGACCTCCAAGCGTAGTGCTGGTATTTATCTTTTGATGAGGTTACTTTATTTTAAACCCAGAGACTGGAACAAACCATTATTCACTAATAAGTATCATTTATTTTCATTCTTACTAGGTGAATTCTTATTAAATTCTTACTAGGTGAATGCTTATTAAATTGAAATAATAAATACACTTGAGGACTGGCATATTGCAGAGCATTTTTTTTTTTTTTTTTTGGTGTTCTTGAGATGAAAACATTTATAAGAGCATGCAACCCCTGGATTTGATTTTCCCTACTGCTGCTCATGAGTGCCCTTGGGCAATTATCTCTCAGCTTGCCATGACTGTGTGTCAGTTGAACTCCAGAAGCAGCTAGAAGCTTCTGAGCCTTGGAGTTCTTTAGATATCCTTAGATTGAAACTGTTAACTTGAAGTAACAAAATTCGAATTGTGCCTCCATTGAGTGACAGTTAGGATATTGGTACTGTTGACCATTTGGGATATTAAAAAGGCATATTCCTATATATTAGACTGGCTTGAATTATCTTTCAAGATAGAAGCTCAGTTCCAAATGAATGTTGCATGCTCTTTAAAATATTAAAGATAGGCTAATTCATGTCAAGTAAATAGGATATGGAAATAAGAGAGAATATCTCTATCTCTATATCCATCTCTGTAGAGATATAGGTATATAGATATCTATCCATTACATATATATAGAGAGAAGGATATAGATAATACTGAGGTATTTTAAACTTAGTGATTTTTTAAAGGACTTTGAGATCTTTTAGAAATGAGATTATTGGGTTAATATTGATAATAATACCAATAACAGTAGCATTAGCATTTGTGCGGGACATTGTTACTGGATGTTCTGAAGTCATTAGGTCTCATCTCCATTTTAAAGGTAAGACGCATATCAGAGAGATTAAGTACCTTGCCCAAAGCACTCACTATGAATGGCAAGGACATTAATAGTGAACTATTAATCTGAACTAAGACTGGCTTTAGTCCACAGCCTGTGGGTCTTCATTACACCACAGTCCCTACACCTAATGAGCTTTGGTGCCTCTTGAGTAGACTGGGAGATAGGAGAGATTACATATACAATTGAAGTAAAGTATGGTCAAAGAGCATTGAGGAAAAAAAATGGAAATTTAAATAGATAAAGAATATATTAACTAGGACTATCTACAAAGAAATATTTTAGAGAAGGAAGAATTTAAGTTTGTTGGTGGGGTCCCTATGATTACAAGTAATTGGTTATGTGATCTTTCTCCATGGCATTACAAGCAATTTGACAGAACACTGTGGCTATGGACATGGCGTCATTATTCCCAACTCAAGATAGAAAAGCATCTGTAAAAACTCCTTTGCCACCTTCTCCAGCTTGAAGATGGGAAAGGGGGAAAGGAGCAGAGTATGTTAGCATTTTCTCACAATTGTTTGTAGTCCAAATGAATATATTTAACTGATGTATTAGAAAACTTTGGAACTATGTTATAGCAAGTATTATCTAGAATTATTGCTCTTATCATTCAAAACTCAAATGTTATATTACAGAATTCAATTAAAGCCTGCATTTCTTGGCCTGGTAGAATTCAGTGAATGTACTTTCCTCCAACAATTTTGTATGTTTAGTGTTTTAGTGAAAATTCAAGGGCATCTAATTTTTTGATGTGTCAAGTCACTGGACTGGATAGATTATTGGATATACATCTAGGCACTGGTTTCATTTTCTCTTGGTTATCCATATTTGTTGGACCATTTAATTGCTCCAAATAGTTCTCGGATTGTATTCTGGAATTTTGAGATTTTGATTTCTCTTAAATGGCTCTCCACACTGAGCACAGTTGAAAAGGGATGCAGATAGAGACTAGGTATGTTGCATTTACTATGGTGTGTTGATTTTCAAAGAAGGAAATTATCAGAGGAAGAGCCACTGGTGACTTTACAACTGCCCTGTCGAGTGAGAAGCCACTAGCACAGTGTGGCTGGACTGAATTGAGACATACTTGCAGAGTACAATACATACTGGATTTCAGACAGTCCCCAAAACAGTAAAATAGCACATTAGTAAATCTGATATTGATTATATGTTGAAACTATAATATTTTGAACATACTGAGCTATGTAAAATATATGATTAAAATTAATTTCACCTGTTTCTTTTGACTTATAGTCTAGTTTCTAAAAACTTTTGTCCATATGGCTTATATTTCTACTGGAGAGTGCTGCTTAGAAATTATTATATTTACTCAATGAGTTTAAAAAAAGTCATACTTGGAGTTAACTTTGAGGCTTGAACCATTTGAGACTTAGACTAAATAAATCTAATGTATGAGTAAAGAGGAAATTCTAAAGTATGATTTAAAAGAATCCCAGTTGCGTATAAACTTATCTCCAAACTCATCAAATTGTATACATTAAATTTGTACAACTTTTTGTATGTCTGTCATGCCTCAGTTAAGTGGTTCAAAGAATGAAAAGAATCCCAGTTTTATCTGTCAATGGCTATTCAGGAAATAATGCCTGTGTGTGTGTGTGTGTGTGTGTGTGTGTGTGTGCGTGTGCGTGTGCGTGTGCGTGTGTGTGTGTGTGTCTGTATGAAATGTCTGAATATTTGACAAGCGTAGTTTGCTTAATTCAAGACCTTCCTTTAAAACAACCTAGTTCAGAAATCCCTCACACAGAAACGAAGACCCAATACAGCAAAAATAAATAAATAAAATTAATAAACTCCTACCCCCAACATCTTAAAAAAAAACAAAACAAAACACTTAAACGAAAGTTAACTAAAACTCACCAGTTTGAGTCTCTTATTCTCACAAGACGTCAAATTAATTTAGCAGGGGTAACAATATCTTACTATCCCTGTATCATTTTGCTTGTACTCGTATATCTTTTTTAAAGTGGTATGGCCAAACCTAAAAATGTACCTTGTGGTGTTTCCGTTTGAATGTCTTGCTATGCTTCTAAAGTTGAGTTTATAAAAGTGTAAGTGACAAGAATTATTATGTTGTATTTAATTAATGTCTAGTGTTTGAAATCCCTGAAACATTTTTGTTGGCATTAAACATAAAGTTTTAAATTTTCCTAGTTTACATACATATAAAAAAACCCATATCTATTTTTATTTAAGAAATCACAAAACAAAGTACTGTTAATAGCCAGATTACAATAATTTTGAATTTTCCTCCAAATACACATGCTAGGGCTTCCCTGGTGGCGCAGTGGTTGAGAGTCCGCCTGCCGATGCAGGGGACATGGGTTCATGCCCTGGTCCGGGAAGATCCCACGTGCCACGGAGCGGTTCCTAGTTTACATACATATAAAAAAACCCATATCTATTTTTATTTAAGAAATCACAAAACAAAGTACTGTTAATAGCCAGATTACAATAATTTTGAATTTTCCTCCAAATACACATGCTAGGGCTTCCCTGGTGGCGCAGTGGTTGAGAGTCCGCCTGCCGATGCAGGGGACATGGGTTCATGCCCTGGTCCGGGAAGATCCCACATGCCACGGAGCGGCTGGGCCCGTGGGCCATGGCCGCTGAGCCTGCGCATCCGGAGCCTGTGCTCTGCAACGGGAGAGGCCACAACAGTGAGAGGCCCACGTACCGGGAAAAAAACAACAACAACAACAAAAAAAAAACATGCTAGATCTTAGTTGTAAAACATATAAGTGAATTTTCTTTCTTTTATCCTAGTTCCCCTATACTGATTCTGTGATGAGATTGACCTTGTTTACTAAAAATAAACACCTAAGAATGTGATTTAAATTCTATAGCACTTCAAAAATATCTTTAAATGTAACATTTTAATATAGGCCCATTATTTAAATTGCTGGTCATCAAATTATGCATCAGAAGGAAATAATTAGGATAATTTGTGTCATTATTAATTCCTCTCTACAACAGAGAGGTATGAAAAATAGGCCACAGAACTACAACAAAAAGTCCCAAATTACTTCCATTGGTGTTATTCTCGTCGTGGGATAGCTTTATACAATGCAGTTCAGTTTAGCCTGATTGTGCCAGAACAGGTTTTACTGAAAGACTCACTCTGGCCCAAGTGACCTATTTTGTTTTCCTTTGTATGTCTCAGGCTTTTTGTTTGAAAACTATACCTTGGAATGTGAAAGTGATTGACACGAATGGGCATGACCTAACCCACTTCTCCCCCCTGTTCTTAGCCTTGTCACTTCAGACTCAAGCTGGTTTCTCGAGGCCTGAAAAAAGACAGGAGCTACTGCTGGGGAGCAAGGTTATCACACTCACTGGCCCCTTCCTCTGGAGCACTTCTGTTTGGCATCCACAGAAGGGTTTCTGAACTCTCAGTGCAGCTTATTATTCTTCAGCAAATACTTTTCCTAGTCAGCAATTAATAAATTGTGCTGGGCCTCATGCTGAATCTTTCACATATATTATTTTATGAAAACTCCTCACGAAAATCTTAGAAGGTAGATAAGTTGTTTAAGGACGTGCCAATGATAATTAGCTGTATTAGTCAGTGCTCTTGGTTGCAAGCAATAGAAACCAGGCTTAAACTTACGTAAGGAAAAAATACAGAGGTGACTTATTGACTTATATAATCAGAAACTCAGGAGTCACTGCTTGGTTTAGACATGGCTTGATTCAAGGAACCCAAGTGATGTTCAGTAGGACTTTGTTTCTCTGTATTGTCCAGACTTTGTTTCTCTGTATTGCCCAGCTTTCTCATGTGTTGGCCCCTATTCTCAGGCAGACTGTCCCACCTGTGGTAGAATGATGGCTGCAAAAGACAGATGAGGACAGCATCCTTGGTGAAAGTGATAAGCCTTCATTTCTAGCAGTTTCCAAAAAGTCTTGGGGCTGGTTTTGATTGGACCAATTACAGTCACATAGCCATCTTTGATGTTCACAGGATAGATACACTGAGAGGGTTAAGCTTGGGTCACTGGAGCTGGGTTCAGCTAAGTCCCTCCCTCTAAACACAGGACTTAGAAAAATGGTGGGCTGGTTTCCTAAGAAAAATGCAGAAGTTGCTACCAGATGAATGGAGAGTTGACCCAGGGGGAACCAATAATCTATGGGGCCAACCAGGATCTGAACCCAGGTTGTTTATCATTATTAGCATTGTTGTTGTTGTTATTATATCCAAGCTTATGGTGGCAGTACTGTACTGTACTGTACTGTATAACCCTTCCAAACTACAATGCTACCTTCTGAAAGTTTTTACCCTTTGGCTAACATTGCTCTCTCCTCATTAAAAAATAGCTTGTACATAGTCTGAATCATTTTTTCAGCAAGTTAGTTTGCATGTTGGTCTCTATTTCTTAAATTCACACTAACATAATGAGCGTCTCAGGAGCAAAGACCATTCTTCTTTTGTATAGTGTACAGCACATGTTTTGACTAACGTGACTTGTAGCACAAAGATCCTTCATGTACACTATGGTGTACACTGTTACGCTTCTGAATTTGGTAAGTACATCTTGATTTCAAAAGAATGAGAATGGTTTCTTTTCTAATAACTCAATAAGCAAGCATCCTTAGGCTTGATAGGATACCACACTCTGAAAAACTGTTCAGATGCTTAATATCACAGATGGATGTTCTCAGAATTTAGCTGTTATTCTCAGGAAAATCATGAGGGTTTTTGACGCTTACGAGCAAGTCTCAGATCTTATACATTCTTCTATTTAATATTTGTGGCTTTTTAAACAAAGAATACATTAAGTATTTGAGAAATAGAATAAGCATGGTTTCTCTGTTTGCAGTGGGAAGAATAAAAGTTTGGATCCAGGTAAGCTTAGATTCCATTCTTGATAGTTACGTGGATTTGGGTAATCTAAATGTCCCTGAGTCTTAGTTTTCAAAATTTGAAGGGATGTGGTAGCATTGATAAAATAATGTACTGAGGTGCCTTGCTCAGAGCACAATGCTTATAGCTGCTCAATGATAAATGGTACTTTCCTTTTTCTCCCCTCTCTCTTCCTTGTCATGTGTTGTTATGGTCAAATAAGGCAACACACATATTTTGGTATTCTTGTTCTTACCTTCAAGCCTCTGTGGGTGACAGCAAAAGATGACTTGCAATGTCAAGACTGTCCATTTGTAGACCAGCCTTATCCACCTGTGACACAATGATTTCTTTCTGCTGTCGAAGGATGTATGGAAAGTGAACTTATTATCTTTCTATTCCACACAGCTTATTCTGCAGTATGTAGTCTCGAACTGTGTTATTTTTGCAAATACCTGTTATTTATCCCCAACAAGATGCTTGGTTCCTTGTTATCAGGAACTGGTAGACACTTGGGCACTTGTTGGATTGAGTTAATAAAAATCATTTTAAAAAGCTAGACATTAAGGTAGGCAGTGTTAATTTACAGGATCTATAAGACCAAATTCTTTGCAAGGAGACCCTTACGCATCTGCGTGGCTACAGATTTTTGTTGTTCTGAGCTGAACTATTGAAAGAATAAGCAGCGGTTGTTTCTGAAGGAATAGCAGCAAAGATATTGTTGAATTTGCAGATAGAATTAATTTTTAGGATGTTGCTAAGAAAATGCTCTGACATCATTTACATGCAGACAAAACAGCATAAGCTTGAATTGGGTAGTCACAAGTTCATATTCTGAGTCCACCCATTTCTTATCCATGGAAACTTTGACAAGGTACTTAACTTTTCAGAGCTTCCAAACCTTGTTCTATAGAGCGGAGATATAACAGCTGCTTCAGTTGTTATGAGAAGTAAATTTCACTGTGTACATAGAAGATTTAGCCAGTGTCTAGCCTGTAGCAAATGAACAGTAAATGGAAGTGGTAATAATAATAGTCATTTACTTGCTTGGGGCCACAATGTTCATATAATGTCTATCAATTTAGAAATAATTTTCTCTATAGGTTGATTAGACCCCTTTTGGTCCTGAGAACAAAGAATGTTTTTCCACAAAGGGTAGTTTTCCCTAATGTATTTCTATCCAACTCTGAAAATTACAAAATGACCAAAAGACTCTTAGGGGATCGTTCCATCTGTTCAATTTTTGGATCAAATAAGGAATAAGCCCAGCTTAGGAGGAGAATGTAGGGAACACAGGGGACCCAGAAATGTCTCCTCTGATGTCTTATTGCCTGTCTTCTCTTTTATCATTAGGCATTAAATTTTGAATTTTTAGAAATTGTTCTTCCCCAGTGCTTTGACTATTACTAAAAACCTTTTAAAACAGAGTAATCAGAAGTCAAGAATAAGGAATCTGGAGTCATATTTCAAGTGTGAACTTGGGCCAGTCATTTAAATTCAATGTGCCTCTGTTTCCTTGTCTAGAAAATAAAGACAATAACTGTTCTATTTTTAGAGTTGTAGGCACTAAATAAATTAATGGACACAAACCCCCAAAATAGCACTTAACAAGTGCCATATACATTTTAACTATTATTGGTGCTTTCTCTTCCTAAATGTAATGTTTTCTACCCCTGTATCCACCCCTAATATTTTTGTACTGCCTTCACAATTTTTTCTATACCTACAATATTTCCTTAAATCAAATTAAGTTCAATTTTTACTTATCTTTATATTGAGCATTTATATATATATATATAAAATGATGAATTTATGTGCTTTGTATATTTTATCATTATACATGAAATAAATATATATCCTTATAAAAACAGTTGTCTGTGTTACTACCCTAAATGCCCTCACATACTGCCAGTATTATGTATACCACATTTATTTACAGTTTTGTGCCATTTGCTTGGAGCTTCAAGTATACTCAAAACTATTTTCAATATTATGAAAACTAGGACTATATATATTGAGAGACAGAAAGACATAGAGAGAGGGGCAATATATGCAGCTATACTAATTATAGCCATTTATTATTAAAGTCAACCTATGTTCATATGTTTTATTCAGAAATAATTTTCACTGCAGATTGATTTGACAGTTTTAGTCCTGAGAATATAGAATGTTTGTCCATGAAAGACAGTTCATATACAGAATACATACATACATACATATGCATATATATGTATGTATATATAGGTTATCCCAAGGGTTATAGGTTATCTCTCTATATATTTAAAGAGAGATATAAAAAGAGAGCGAGAGAGAGGGAGGAAGCTCTAGTGAGGCCTTAAAGAGATGCAAATAGTGAAGAGATTATGGTGTACTTTTCTTTGTAACATTGCATTACTCATATATGAACAAGTTTAATATTTGCATCTATATGATGAGCTTTAGCAATTGCTCTGAAAGCACTCTCTAATGGTGATAAGGTACAGTTTTATCATCTTAAATAGTTAGCACTATGGTATCCCATCTGACCTTAAGAAAATGCCAAGTAATTCTCTAGAAATAGAACTATAAAATGGTAACCTCTTAGAACAACAGCTCTCTCTGTAAAGGATCTGCTAGTCATTTACATTTCTCAGTAGAAATCAATAGCTAACTATTGTTCAATTGGTGAATGCAATGTGACCTAATGATCTCAATGAAGTCCTCCTTCCAGGAGGTTCATCCCCTGGGATAACGGAATGAGCCGGAGGAGTGAGGAACTAATTGCAGGAAGATCATGAGCATGGTTTCAATCAGGCTGACAGGGAGAGACAATGGGATAGGGAGCTTAAATCTCAAGGTTATGATTTATCTACTTTATTATTTGTTAGAAGAAAACATTAATCAAGCATGACGCCAAACTAGGCACTGTACAAAAGATACAGACTAAATTTATTAGCAGAGTCAGAAAGAGACAAACTTAAAAATGAAATCTGGTCTCAGGGCTTTCATTTAGAAGCTGAGTAGGAAAAGCTCTACACAGTGTGTATAAAGATTGGAGATGCTTTCAGATTTCTTCCTTTCCATAGGCACTGCCTTCCCCCCTATCCTTACTGTGAGTGAAGGCTCACCCCTTTATGTCAGAAGACAGAAGGCATTGTCTCCCCAAAGTACTTTAACTTGCTCATGTTAAAAAACGAAACAAAACAAATGAATAGACAAACACCAGTCTTCTGATGTTACCATTTCCTTTTTAGCCAAGTAGGTAAATGCACACAGTTCATGCTGCCACTTAATGGCTGTGAAATCTTAGGCAAAGTATTTGATCTCTCTAATCCTTAGGTTCCTGATAAGAAAATGACCATATCACTGCCTACCTTTATATATATATTTTTTTTTTTTTAATTGTGGAAAGAACACGATGAGATCTACGCTCTTAACAAATTTTAAGTGCACAATACGGTATTGTTAACTACAGGCACAGTGTTGTATAGCAGATCTCCAGAGCTTACTCATCTTTCATAATTGAAACTTTATGCCCGTTTATTAGCAACACCCCAGTTCCCCCTTTCCTCCCTTAGTATCTACCTTCTACTCTCTGGTTCTATTAGTTTGACTATTTTAGATACTTCACCTAAGTGGAATCATGCAGTCTTTGTCTTTCCGTGATTGGCTATTTCACTTAGCATGATGTCTTCAAAGTTTATCCACATGTTGCATATTGCAGGACTTCCATTGTGTTTGGAAGAGATGTTTGGAATGATTTCAGTCTTCTTAAATTTGAGATTTGTTTTGTGGCTTAACTTGCGATCTATCTTGCAGAAGGTTCTGTGCTCACTTAAGAAGAATGTATGTTTTGCTGCTATAGGGTGGAATGTTCTGTACATATGCTGACGCCAAGATGTACAGGAAAACCACTCCTCTGTTCTCTGTCTATTCACAGACTACTCTCTACTCCAAATGTGTGTGTGTGTGTGTGTGTGTGTGTGTGTGTGTGTGTGTGTTTGGGGGTTAGAAGAAAACATTAATCAAGCATGACGCCAAACTAGGCACTGTACAAAAGATACAGACTAAATTTATTAGCAGAGTCAGAAAGAGACAAACTTAAAAATGAAATCTGGTCTCAGGGCTTTCATTTAGAAGCTGAGTAGGAAAAGCTCTACACAGTGTGTATAAAGATTGGAGATGCTTTCAGATTTCTTCCTTTCCATAGGCACTGCCTTCCCCCCTATCCTTACTGTGAGTGAAGGCTCACCCCTTTATGTCAGAAGACAGAAGGCATTGTCTCCCCAAAGTACTTTAACTTGCTCATGTTAAAAAACGAAACAAAACAAATGAATAGACAAACACCAGTCTTCTGATGTTACCATTTCCTTTTTAGCCAAGTAGGTAAATGCACACAGTTCATGCTGCCACTTAATGGCTGTGAAATCTTAGGCAAAGTATTTGATCTCTCTAATCCTTAGGTTCCTGATAAGAAAATGACCATATCACTGCCTACCTTTATATATATATATATATATATATATATATTTTTTTTTTTTTAATTGTGGAAAGAACACGATGAGATCTACGCTCTTAACAAATTTTAAGTGCACAATACGGTATTGTTAACTACAGGCACAGTGTTGTATAGCAGATCTCCAGAGCTTACTCATCTTTCATAATTGAAACTTTATGCCCGTTTATTAGCAACACCCCAGTTCCCCCTTTCCTCCCTTAGTATCTACCTTCTACTCTCTGGTTCTATTAGTTTGACTATTTTAGATACTTCACCTAAGTGGAATCATGCAGTCTTTGTCTTTCCGTGATTGGCTATTTCACTTAGCATGATGTCTTCAAAGTTTATCCACATGTTGCATATTGCAGGACTTCCATTGTGTTTGGAAGAGATGTTTGGAATGATTTCAGTCTTCTTAAATTTGAGATTTGTTTTGTGGCTTAACTTGCGATCTATCTTGCAGAAGGTTCTGTGCTCACTTAAGAAGAATGTATGTTTTGCTGCTATAGGGTGGAATGTTCTGTACATATGCTGACGCCAAGATGTACAGGAAAACCACTCCTCTGTTCTCTGTCTATTCACAGACTACTCTCTACTCCAAATGTGTGTGTGTGTGTGTGTGTGTGTGTGTGTGTGTGTGTGTGTTTGGGGGGAGGTTTTCATACCAAGCAATTCTATAATACCAGCTGGGTATCCTATAATTTAACGCATTTCTGACACTGTCTACCTAGAGTTAGTGTCAGATCTCACAGATTAAGGATGCAGTCCCACAAGCCTGCTCCCTTCCCACTTCAGATGCCAATCACAAGTCCAAGTTGTTATCTGGGCATTGGACCAGTCAGCTGAATTGGAGAGTCCCACAACCCTATCCTCAGGTTTTATTAATTTTCTAGAGTGGCTCACAGAACCTAGGAAACTGTTTACTTAGTACATTACTCATTTATTATAAAAAGATATAACTCAGGAATAGCAAGATGGAAGAGATACATAGGGCAGGATATGGGGGAAGGAGGTTCCATGATCTCTCCAGGCCTGCCACCATCCCAGCATCTCCATGTGTTCACTAATCCAAAGCTATCTGAATCCCATCTTTTGGGGGTTTTTATGGAAGCTTCGTTAAGTAGCCATGATTGATTAATCATTGATCATAGGTGATTAATTCAACCTCCAGCCTCATTCTCCTCCCTGAAGGTTGGGGGGTGGGGCTGAAAGTTCCAATCCTTTAATCATATGGTTGATGCCCCTGGCAACAAGCCACTGTCCTTAGAGGATTTTCAAAAGACACCTCATTAACATAAACTCAGATGTTACTAAAAGGGACTTGTTATGAATAGCAAAAGATACCCATTTCACCTTTATTACTTTGGAGCTATTTTAGGAACTGGAAACAAAATTCATGTCCCTATAAGCTCTTATATAGGAAATTACAAGGGTTTAGTAGCTATATGCTAGGAACTTTGGACAAAGACCAAAATATATATTTCTTATATCACAGTATCACACATGTAATCTATTCTGTTTTCTTGAGAAGAATGAATTTTGTTGCTGTGGATAGAAATGTTCTGTACATGTCTGTTAGATTTATTTGGTCTATAGTGTTGTTCAAGTCTGCTGTTTCTTTGTTGACTTTCTGCCTAGCTGTTCTATCCATTATTACAAGTAAAGTATTGAAGTCTCCTACTGTTATTGTATTGCTATATCTCCCTTCTGTTGTGTCACTGTTTGCTTTTTTATGTTTAGATGCTCTGATGTTGGTTGCATATATATTTAAAATTGTTATGCTTTCCTGTTGAATTGACCCTTTTATCATAATATAATACCATTCTTTGTCTCTTCTGATAGTTTTTGACTTAAAGTCTATTTTGTATGATGTAAGTATAGCCAACCCTATTCTCTTTTGGTTGCCTTTTGCATGGATTATCTTTCCCCATCCTTTCACATTCAGGCCATGTGTGTCTTTAAATCTAAAGTGAGTTTATTGTAGACAGCATGTAATTGAATTTTTAAAGTCTATCCAACCATTCTTTGTCTTTTGATTGGGGAGTTTAGTCTATTTACTTTTAAAGTAGTTATTGATAGGGAAGGATTTACTATCACCAGTTTGTTCCTTGTTTTCTGTTTTTGGGGGGTTTCTTTGTATTTCTTTTGTCCCTCCTTTCCTCTTTTGCTATCTTCCTTTGTGTTTCATTGATTTTTAATTTTGTATTGATATGCTTTTATTCTTGTCCCTTTTTCTTTTGTGTAATTTCTATAGGTATTTTCTTTGTGGTTACCATAGGGCTTACATAAAAATGCCATATAGTTATAACAGTCTATTTTAAGCTGATAACTTCAATTGCTTGCAAAAACTCAACACCTTTACTCCCCTGCCCCACACACCTTAAGTTATTGATGTTAGTATTTACATCTATTTGTACTGTGTATCCATTAACAGGTTTTTTAGTTATATTTATTTTTTAATACTTTTGTCTTTTAATTTTTATACTAGAATTAAAAGTGATTTACCCACCACCATTATAGTAATACAGTATTCTGTATTTATATGCATATTTATCTTTATCAGTGAGTTTTATACTTTCTTATGCTGGTGTCTTATTTAACATTCTTTCATTTCTACTTGAAGAACTTCTTTAGCATTTTCTGTCAGGCAGGTCTAGTGGTGATGAATTACCTCAGCTTTTGTTTTCTGAGAAAGTCTTTATCTTCATTCTTGAAGGACTGTTTTTCCAGGTATAGTATTCTTGGTTGGCAGTGTTTTTATTTCAGCACTTTAAATATATCATTCTACTCCCTTAAATATATCATTCTACTCCCTTTTCTGCTGAGAAATCCACTGATAGTCTTATGTGGGTTCCTTTGTACATCACAAGTCACTTTTTATTGCTTTCAAAATTCTGTCTTTGACTTTTGACAATTTATGTTTCTCAATGGGCATTTGACTTAGTTAATCTTATTTAGGATCTTTTGGGTTTCCTGGATTTGGATGTCCATTTCCTTCTCCAGATTTGGGAAGTTTTCAGCCACTATTTCCTTGAATACACTTTCTGCCTCTTTATCTCTCTTCTTTTTCTTCTGGGACTTCCACAATGTGTATATTGGTCCATTTGATTGTATCTCAGATGTCCCTGAGGCTTTCTTTATTCTTTTTTAATATTTTTCAATTTATTCCTCTGACAGAATAATTTCCAGTGTTTATTGATCCTCTCTCCTTCTTGATCTAGTCTGCTGTTTAGCTCCTCTGGTGAATTTTCCCTGAGGCTTTCTTTATTCTTTTTTAATATTTTTCAATTTATTCCTCTGACTGAGTAATTTCCAGTGTTTATTGATCCTCTCTCCTTCTTGATCTAGTCTGCTGTTTATCTCCTCTGGTGAATTTTTCCGTTCATTTATTGTATTCTTCAGGTAGGTGATTTCTGTAACTTTTCTGTCTCTTTGTTGAAATTCTCATATTGTTCTTGCATTTTTCTCCTGATCTCAGTGAGGATCTTTATGACAGTTATTTTGAATTCTCTGTCAAGTTTCTGCTTCTTTAGGGTCAGTTCTGGAGATTTATCTTGTTCCTCTGTTTGAAGTGATTTCCCTATTATTTCATTTTTCTTCACTCTCTGTATTGGTATCTGCACATTAGACAAGTAGCGACTTCTCCTAATCATCATGGACTCGTATCATACAGCAAATACCCCCACTCATCAGCCTGGCCAGAGATTCTGGGTCTCTCAAACCTTTGTGCTTGTCGAGTCTGTTTTATTCTTAGTGGCTTCAGGCATCTAGATTTTGTTGGGTCACATCAGTATTTTTAGATAAGCAAGACTGAGGCCAATTCCTCAGGCAGCCTTCAGGTAAGTTGGGTCATTGTATGCCCTGTCCAACTCTTCCCCTCCTCAGGGACAAGCTAGGAGCTTGGATTTTTTCATCAGCTCAACCTGTGCTGAGCCAGGGGGAATGGCTATGATGACTGCCAGCCCAAACCACTATCACTGTTCTCACTGGCCCCAGGGGGCTATAGTATGCCATGTTCATCAGTGCTCTGAGAGATGCTACACAGAAGCCAGTTGTCTGGGTAGTCCCATAAAAGTTGGGGCATTAAACACACAGTGAACCCTTTCCCCTCCCCTGAGAGAAACTGGCAAATGGAGTTTTTGGTCCTAATCATATGGTGCTATGCTAGGGGTAGGGATTTTGGAAAGAAGGTGTCTCAGATTTTCCTACCAGCTTCAGTGTGGCTGGTTTCTTGCTCATTTGAGGTATGGTTGCTTCTTAACTCATTTCTGGATTTCTTACAAATGGAATCTGTCTGTGAAGGCATTCCTATTCCACCACCTTGCTGGTGTCACTTCCTCTTGTTGGCTTGTTTTGAGGAGGATAGGAGGTAAAGGATGAAAAGTGCTTAGCACAGGGTACTGCATATATCAAACAGTCAATAAATAAATGTTGATAGTGATATTGTTAACGTGTTATGATTGCCATTTCCAGTCCAGGTTTCAGTGTTAGGCTGTAGATAGTGAAAACATGCCCATGATAAGTTCTGATCAGCTAAGGACAGTTGACAATACTATAGGGATGGAATGAGTGACCAAAGTCATCTATATTATAAATTTGCCTGTGTACATATATCTGGGGTCAATAGCAGAATAGTAATATTAGACTAACATGATAATTTGCTAAATATTTATTACAGACTGAATTACCAGAGATTTAAAGGGGAGTAAGACAAGTTCTCTTTCTTAGATGAATTTACATTTTGGAGGAGAGAGACATATTAACAAATAACTGTCATGCTGGCTAATTGGGTACCTTGGTAACACACAGGATTAATTCTTCAGGGTGGGACAGAGAGAGTCAGGGAGAACCAAAGAACAAGAGTTTGCCAAGTGGAGAAGTTGAGGAAGGATATTCTTTGCAGATCAGTGTCATTGTGGCATGAGCTCTGAATGGCTAAAGCAACGTGTGGGTGTGTGTCTTAGAGGTGTGTGTGTGTGCGTGCGCACGCGTGCGCACATATAAGGAGTGTCCAGAGTTGAGGTAAAATTTAGCTGAGGATGGTCTTGAGTTTTCCAAGTGATATAATCCAACTTTTGCTTAGAAAGTTAACTCTAATAGAAATAAAGACAGTGCATCGGCAAGAGGAGAGATTGGGAGCAGGAACTAAGAGAGATATTCCAGGTATAAATTAGACGAGGACTGAAGAGGACAGAGGAGGAAGTTTTGAGTTGGGCAAACAGGGAGTCATCGACAAGTTTTTCTAGATAAACATCAGGGAGTTCTGACAATAGTCCAGAGGATTAAGGAAGTAAGAATGAGCAGTCTGTGAGAATACTCTATTCGTTTAAGAAGTTTGATAATCAAAGAGGCAAAGGGATGGGGTTAGTAGGCTTAAAAATTAGGCTGAATGGAAGGAAGCTTTTCCTTTTAGGAGAGACTTGTAATATTTAAAGACAGAGGGAAAGAGATGAGAGGAATTTAGGATGCAAGAGCAAGTAGCTAATTGATGAATAAGGTTCCAGAAGTAGAATAAAACCAATGGCACAGGTGTCAGGCATGGTCTTGGAAGAGATTAGGATCTGATTTTTCTCTAATATATAAAGGAAAATGAATTAAGATGCTTGTAAGAGTACTCATACTGACCGCTCCTATTTTTTTTCTTTTATGATAAACATGCGATGAAATGATGAACTTTGAATGTATAATAAGGCAATTGGGCTACAAAGTCATACAGATGTGGTTAAGAAGGATAAATATGTTTTAGAAGTGAGGGAAAGGAACCATGTGGATCATGGCTTGTGTTCCTTTTGTAGTGTCAGCAAGAAGCATCAAGTCATGTGTTAAGTCCAGTTTTGATTATACATGCTCCAGGAGGTAGCATATTTACATGTTCTACCTCTCCATGGTCCTGAATTCCTTTTATATTTTATTAAAGTCATAAGACTTATCTCCCTTATTATAAGGACACCTCAAATCCCTTTTATAAAGTAGTGGATAAAACATGAATAAGTACTGAGGTTGTCTCAAAAACAGTCTACACATAGGAGAGATAGGGCCATATTACTGATTACTTAAAAATGATAAAAAATTGGAAGAGATACGCCTATGCCTTTGTGTTCAATCCGGACATCTTGAAGTTAAGAAAAGGACTTTAGACCATGACAGGCACCTGCCACACAGCAGTGGCAGGCTGAGAGAGCACAGAGAGTCTTACAGATTTGAAGGCTATTGTGTGCCATGGTTTGCTTCAGTGATTCAATAAGTCAAGATCAGAGTCTCTTAAGACTGTTAAATTCTCTGCCCAAATTTTTTCCTCTCTATGGTGAAATTACCCAGAATGCTAAAGATACAATCCCCTCTTGATATGGTCACGAATTGACTAAATCCAAAAGCCAACATAACCGACATGAAGTTTAGCACTGTCCTTTCTAAGAGACTGAGCACCAGTATAAATCTCTAGACATGGAAAGACACAAGAAAATTATTTTTCAGAGTCTCTGATTAAACACATTAAATTAGTTAAGCACTACCACTGAGATTTGTGCTGTAGAAGTAGAGTACAGAACTCCAATGAGAGCTTGCTGGAGACCTTAAGAAAGGAATAAATTGCATCTGAGAGAAACTTACACTTCAGCAAAGAAATAAAACAGACTGCAAGTATTTGTAGAGTTATGAGAAGCTATAAATGGGATTTTGTTTGCTCTGAAAATATAAGGGGAGGGCCTTTATTTTGCAGGGAGGCTCAAGATGGCACTCCAGCTAGCTGGAGAGAAAGTTTGACGTTAACTAGACAATAGTATTCTCCAGGTAGGAGCCCTCCAGGCAAGAGTCTGGCCTATTTAAAATAGAGGAAACACAACCTTTTGAATACAGTCATATCATATGATTTATTTTGCTTTCAAAGATACCTTCACTGACTTCTGCGGTCTCTAAATGAGAATAAACACCCTTTCTTTACCTTTTCCTCCCCTTTATCAGTAACATCGAGGTGGTTCTTTGTAGTTCCCTTTAGTCAGGACTTTAATGCGCACCCTCCCGACCCCCACTGTCAAACCCAAGTCTTCTATTCTCATAATAATGAAATGGGAAGACCCCTCTTTGTTAACTTTCTATAGGAGCTGAAGTTCCCATTGGGCCATAATTGGTAACCAGAGCTGAAGGCTTAGCAGTTAAATTCTCCATGAAAATATATGAATAAAAGTAGAAATGTTACGGGCTGATTTTTTTCACTAAACTTCTGCCAGCTCTTGCAGTGTTTTATGAAGAGATGCCAGCATATTCAATAAATCTCGGCTGGCTGTTGTCCAGGAGAAATTATCACCAGCCCGTTGAAGGATCTCTGGCTGCTCCTTAGGAAAGGGAGGGGAGGAGGAATCATTCTGGTTCATTCTGAGTTGTGCATTATACATTAAATTAAAATATATGTTTCACCCATTTAGCAGTCTGAATAATAAAAGCTGTATACAGCTGCAACAACTCTGCTCTATGCATTTTAATGACTGATTTGTGAATATACTAGAATTATAACTGCTATTCAAATATTTTCCTTTTTTAAGAAGTCACAAATCCCTCCCTTTAAAAATGCACAGACAAACACTTTATAATCTTTTAATAATTTGTACTAAAGAGTTTTAAAGCTTAGAATATGTGGAAATTATTTGTTTTAGGACGAGTAAATATAATGGGCTTGTCAATATGGTATTCAAATAACTGTAAAAATATTTGGAGTGTCTCCAACGAAAAGAACCTAACTCGATCTCTGCATTCAAATGAATTCTAAATAGAAAAAGTGATATACAGTTCAAAAGGAAGCATTAGCCTCTAAAGCACCTTTCCATTTCTCTAAGGAATTGTGATCTACTCCTCAAATAGACTTTTAAATGGCTGCTGAGTTTTCAGGCTTCTCAGATGTTCATACTTAAATCAGTCTGAACTAGTTAAGTAGAGTCACAATTAGAATTGTAATTTCTTTTCTTTCCATTTTTAACCAGTTGTGAAGAAAGCTAATAAAATTGGAAAATGAGCATATGCGACCTTTAATGTGAAAACTAGGTCTTAGAAGGGTGAGACAGTGCTTTATCAGCCTCCAGAGGGTATTTTTCTAAGCATAATGCCAGTTTTAACATAGGATCTACGTACTTTTTGTATGATGAACCGTAAACCAGAAGCTTTCTCTAATGGGTTCTAAAAATCAGGAGATTTAGATTCAACTTATGAGAAAAAAAATGGCATGTTATGACAAAGGTAATAATATATCAATAATATCCTCAATTTCTCATAGAAACTTAGAAAAATATCTATTAGCTAAGCAGCCAAAAGTTTATTTTAGGATACTTATGATCGATGTAAGGAAATTCTCAGTAATTTACCATTAATTCAGATGTCCATTCTTAAGTTGGAAACATGTCAGTAAAATATGAAGTTCTATGGCATCTTTAGCAAAGCAAACGAACAGAAGTAATCCCCTTTATTTCCTTATTTCAGCCTCAAATAACCCTCAGTCTACTAACTGCCCCCAGGATCCCATTTTACAAAGCATGGTTTCCAAAAACCAATTTGAAGAATTTTAGAAGCTGAAAAATAATTTTTTATTCCTGAGTGTATTAGTGGTTCGTAACACTGATGATTCAAGCTTCTTCCTAAGCAATTTTTTTTGCATCTGTAAACTGATCTAAATGTCTGTTATGAGGATAAATTTAGAAAAGCTCGTTTGGAATTGTTACTCTAGAGCAGGGGTCAGTAAACTTTTTCTGTAAAAGAAAAAATCGTGGGTAATATAGACTTTGGGGACCCTCCCTGTCACACTCAGTGAACCCTGCCGATTTAGTGCAAAGGGAATCATAGACAGTGTGCAAACATATGCATGTGGCTGGTGGACTTGGCCCTTGAGCTGTTCTAGAGCAGTGATTCTCATTTGGTGTTGGGTGTGATGGGGAGGGAACTTTGGAAAGTTCATTGGGGGATGAAATTCAAGAGAGCCTCTGCTGGAAATTTTCATCTTTTTCCTATCAAGAGGTAACAGGAAAGGACTTCCCTGGTGGTCCAGTGGTTAAGACTCCACCCTTCCAGCGCAGGGGGTACCGGTTCGACCCCTGGTCGGGGAACTAAGATCCCACATGCTGCACTGCGTGACCAAGAAAAATTTTTTAAAGAGTTAATAGGAAATATTTTTTGGTTTTGGCTAAAATAATAATTTTATGGGGTTTCTAGGTCATTAAAATTGCACAAATAATACAAATGAGGGTCAGAAATCACTTTTAATATTACTACATCATTAACATATGTAATATAGAATAGTGATACCCAATAGCAATATCATATGAGACATATATATGATTTCCAATTTTTGAGCAGCCATGTTAAAAAAGTAAAAAAAAGAAAACCAAAACAGGTAAAATTAATTTTAATAATGTACTTTATCAAATATATATATATAAATATTATCATTATGCTATGTAATCAATATTATGCTATGTAATCAACATTATTATTGGGATATTTTACATTATTTTTTGTACAAAAAGTAATTTGAAATCTGGTGTGTATTTTATGCTTACAGCATATTTCAACTTGGATTAGTCACATTTGCAGTGTTGAGTGGCCATATGTGGCTAGTGAGTACCATACTGGATAGAACAGGACAAGATCATATAATATGTTACTTTTACTCACTGGATTATATTTTGAGAGTAAGTGATGTAAAACATAGGCCAGATTAATGTTCTCCTTCTCCTCCCCTGTAACACTGAGCCTGACAGCAGCCTAAAAGGTCTTCATAATGCAGCATTTTGGAAAGCCAGTGCTAATCAAGAGAGCTGGCATGAACCTCTCTACAATCTACACGGAGACCATAAGATGAATTCAACCATGTAATTGATCATTTGACATCTCAGGACTCATTTCAAACAGTCATTTTCTTTTATTTGCCAACCAGGGGTCAACAATTCCAATGCCAGGAGAGACCAGAGAGATAGAAGTGAGAGAATCCAGCTGGATGAAGACAGTAGAAAGTGATGAGACCATCTGTGGCAAGTGGCAGGTATGTACCCTTCCTGAAGTATCCACATTCCAAAAGCTAAACACTGTGTCAGCAAAACAAACACATCTGCAAGACCACCACTGGATGTCCAGACCTGTTGGTTTACAGTCTCTGGCTACATACGTTAAGTCTAAAGATGTGGCACTATTCCAAGAGAATTAACATTATTATTGTACCAGTACTTGTCTGATCTCTGACAGTTGTAGGGGTGGGATCAGGTGATTTGACCCCAGCCTCACCTCTCCCTCTGCTCCTTCTATCTTACAGAGGGTCTTCTCACTTCGACCTGAGAGTCTGTCACAAATTTCCTTTGCTTGCAATTCCTCTACTCTTCTGTAGCAACCAGGAAAAAATGCCCCTCTCTGAAGCCTTCCCAATCTCTAATGTTCATAGTTGTACAGATCCACAAAGCCAAAATTCAAAACGCTCTGGAAGCTAAAAGCTTTTAAAACTCATCTGGTGATAAAAATCTTACCTGATCTGAACTCATTTATCAGCAAAATCTGACTTTGCTGGACATGAGTCTCTTTATAAGTCTTTATTTAGCTAACAGTTGTGAAAATTCATACTGCAAAATATTAATATTTTGAATATAGGGTCTGTCCTGTATTCACTGGAATGATTGTGTAATATATGGTGTTCATACCATGCTCTCATTCTAACATCAGAGAAGTTCTGAAACACATCTGGCTCCAAATATGCCTTTATTAGTGAACCTTTATTCCTAGTAGTGGAAGTAGGAGTATTAGTAAATAGTTATTTAACACAAAATATGTTCCAGGTCCCTTATGTATTTTAACTCTTTTATTCTGCACAAGTCAATTTGGTAAGTATTATTGTTACCTTCTTTCATAGGTGTCAACAGTAAATTAATAGAGTTAGGTAACTTGCCTGAGGTCACACAGCTCCTAAGTGGCACCAGTTGGCAATGCCAGTAATCAAACCCAGATGGTCTGGCTGAGGGTCTTTCCTGCTGTGCAAAAGCATCTAAGTGTTGGTTATGGGTTCCCCTCACTTGACATTTACTGTGTGAAGGTTCTGTCTCCTGAATTAGATTTCCTATTCCTTAAAAGCAGAGCTTGTCTCCCCCATACTACCTACCTGGTAAGGATATGAACCTAACAGCATTTATAGCGAAGAATGGCTAGGTTAAAAAGAGCATTATGAATTTCAGTAACTTACTATGGATTCCGCAGGTCATGGTCCCACTTGTTCTGTCTTCCACAAAGCTGATTTAACTTTGCGTGATGTGACAGTTATTAAGCTCTGACTCTCTCAGTGAAAATAAGCACAGGCACAAGCATATATGCTATCACCTTAACCACAGTGAAGATAAATTCTGCTTCTGGTTCCTGCTTAGTTAATGCTTATTCTGATTTTTGCAGTATGTAAGAGCTATTTATGTCTTTCCTCAGTGTATCCTGTATAGTTTATGCGGTGGTACTATTACTGTTCCCATGTTACAGATGAGAAAACCAAGATGTGGAGATGTGTGATTATGATGCTGGGAAGTGGTGAAATTGTATTAAAATGTAGGTGGTTTGACCCAGGAGCCCGCAATCTTCCTCATCTTCCTTCTTTGCCTCTGGCTTTCTTCTGAGACTACTTTCTAGGATACAAGTCACTTTCTAACTTGAGTCTTCCTTTCTTCTCATATCTCTTGCCACTCCAGTTACATTGGAGGGCTGGAGAGTTTCTTAATATTCTATTCTTTCACCATAGACAATACTCATTTATCCTCATAACAATATTATGGGTTTGTGCTTTTGGTGTTTCCATTTAACAGATTTGGAAATTGAGGCTCATAGGCTTTAAATAATGTATTCAAATTCATGTAATTTGTGGCTGAACTGGGATTAAAGTATAAGTTAACTGATCTAAAATCTCACACACTGATGGCTCACATTTTCCTGCTTCTCGTTGAACTAGTTTCATACAGTTTCAGCATTCTAAGAAAAAATTATGATTGTTTTTTTAAAATACTAAAGTAACCCATGGAACTTCTTCTAATTGAACTTCCTACCTACTGACACAATGAAGAAACATGAACCTAACTGAATATTCTTCTCAGATTCACTAGGGGCATATTTTTAGTCTTAGCATAAAATATTTCCTCTGTGCCTCTGTTCGGCCTATACATTTCATTTTCAAAGCTAGAGTCTTTTTCCAGTTAATCATATTTATTGGCAAAATACAGCCTAAGTCACTGAAACAAAAACTAAATGAAATAAGAGAACAAAGGTTGAATAAAGAAGTTCTGGACAAAAAGCCGTTGACCACAAATGGATGCCAGACCGGGAATTTTATTTTTCTTCAAAAGTGGTTAATCATAGCAATCACTAGTAAACAGTAATACATATTTGTGTGTCACCTCTTTATGCATTAAAAAAGGTCAGAACAACCCAGGACCCACTCATTCTGTTTGACTGTTGGAATATTTTTTTAAAAAACATCAATGTAGTTTAAAAAAAAAAAGACTTTATGAGCACTCTGATTGATTGGACGTTAAAAAGAAGAGCAGACTTTTCCTTTCCTTGGGCTCTCCAGTCCTGTGGGGATGTCTCTAGATCTTCAAATAAGTCCCTCCAAGGAAGAAAAACGCCACCACTTACAATATGTAATCTCAGTGCCTGTGGACTCCCTGTCACCTCACTTTGGAAGTGTTTGGTGAGCTATGCAGATCACGAAGATTGGGTAATAAAAACCCACCACCATCCAACCAGGGAAATCTATTACTCACCTCTTCTATTAATAGAGTTAGAGCTTCGATTTCACAGTGGAAAAAGCTCAGATTTATTTTGCTTACTTGAATCTCGAAGCTTGAGTGCTCTCCGATTGGGAAATATAAATTCTGCTTGCTTTTAAACTAAATAATAGTTCTATTTATAACACTTGTCATAGCCTTTATACTCCTTTTTTGCATATAAAATGCTGCAATACATATACCTACTCTAACGTTTCTTGTAGGGTGAATTTAGCACACTGATTTCTGAGAAAATAGGGAAAAAAGGGCCACGCTCACCTAGAGGGGGGGCATAGAGGTGTTGGGCAACTGTTGTCCATTCCACCCACTTATAAATGAGAGGTGAAAATCTGTCCTGTTCATTTATAAATTCATATGGAGCCTTTCTTTGTGTTGAGCTGTTTGATTTGATAGTGGAAACGTGATGAGGGTTCTGTTTTAAGACAATTCCATTTCTCAGGATGCCTCCTACCTTCTGTGTATGTATCATTTCGAAAAACGGTGAATAGCAGCTTAAGCAGCTAATAGCCAATTCCAGTTCCCATTTTTATCTGTGGGAGACAGTTTCTCTGTTAAAATGGTAACAGTTAAATGCAAAACTAACCTAACAAGCCATTGGGTGGCACTGTTGCTCCACTGAGTTCTTGGTTAAAGATCATTTCTCTTATACTAAAAAAGGAAAAGAAATGAAACATGAGTATGCCTTAAAGAAAGTAGCGTTGTTTAAATGGGACAATTGGATTTCCTCTGTTTCTTTGATTCTTTCTATCCACTAAACACCCTTTGACCCAGGAATGACAAGTAGGTTTAAACTCAGATGGCAATATCAACCATTTGGTTGATGCCACCTGGAGCCTAGTGTTGAGGATTCTGATGCCATATCCA
Organism: Physeter macrocephalus; assembly: GCF_002837175.3. NCBI lineage: Eukaryota > Metazoa > Chordata > Mammalia > Artiodactyla > Physeteridae > Physeter > Physeter macrocephalus. The sequence goes on from NC_041221.1 coordinate 157,793,579, forward strand.
GGCCAATGGATTGTATGGAGAATGTTATGGATTGATTATCAGTGTCTGCTGTGGGTACAGAATATTGGAATGGTGACTAAACTTGTCATTCTTCCTGTTGAATTCTATATAATGAGTGCCTATGATAGAAATAAATTCTATACTACCATTGGGGCTAGGTAGAGAAAATATGAGTGGAGTTTTTTGGGTTTTTTTTTAATGTGAGAGTAATGTTAGGTGATATGTTGAAAGTCAGACTATTATAGCACATCGTGCATCTTGGATAATATGAGTATGACCTGAAATATATGTGTTCTCTTTTCTTGCCTCACCTAATCCACTCAGAGCTTTAAAGATTATGAGAAAGTGGTGTCATTACCACAAGGAGGTTAATAGTTTTTGGCTGGTTAGTGCCAAAAAAGATGGTAGAGGCCAGAAAAAGACGTCTTCATAATCTAAGAAACCTCAAAGCCCCAGGAAGATACTCATTTTAGAGTTTAAAATCCTGTTTATTTAATTTTAGATCTACTATGGTCTTAAGATTTACCATAAAAGAACTATGACTATCACATATGTGTGAGTCTATGAGTACATTAAACTTTCCCTACCTCCTCTGAAGATCTTACAGTATTCCTTGACATGGGGTATTTACTGAATGTGCTCTGCAGTAGTGTTTTCTGTGATGTTGGAAATGATCTGTGTTTATGTTGTCCACCACACCAGCCGCATGTGGCTACTGAGCACTTAAAATGTGGCTCCTGTGACTGAGGACTTGGATTCTAAATTTTTGTGTAATTGCAATTAATTTGAATGTCAATATAAATAGTCCAATATGGCTGCTAGCTATTGTATGGGGCATTGAGTTGTAGTTACTCCAGAAATGATTAACACTTGGGTTTGAAGAATTCACAGCCTATCAAACCAGATGGCCCTCATATAAGCAGAGTAATGCCCAGTAAGGATAGTTAAGGTTTATTAAGCATTCGCTATGTGTATGGCACTATTTTAAACATTTTATATGTTTGGTCTTCCCAACAACGTATGAAGAAAATCTTTTATCCCCATTTTACAGATGAAGAAAAATATCACAAAGGGATAAGCACTGAAATATTAGATAGGTCCCCAAATGGGATATGTTCGCCCTCTGTACCCACTAATAGTTTGGTTTCTTTTCCAACAAATACTGTTTCAATGTGTGTTCATTGTTTACCTAGAAAGGGGGTTGAGTCGGTGGTTGGAAGGGGCAGAGAAGGGTAAGGCCCACTTGCAAACTAGAGTCCTCTTTAGAAAGCATTGTGTTGGGGCTCCTTGGGAGCCCCATCTTCCTCCCTGCCCTCTAAGTAGCTTATCGAAGTGCTCCTTCTAAGCAAACATTTCCTTCCTGGGAGGTTTTTTGGCAAATACAATTCCCTCCACCACCTCATTACATTTACAGCATTGTCCTAATTTGCATTATAGATAAGACTCGTGGGCAACTGCCTATATCTGACTCTGTGGGGAGCACACAGCTAAGGTTCTCTTGTAGCCAAAGGATGGCAAAGCTTTACTCTAGAACACGAAATCAGTGTAGGCTTCTGTGATGGACAGAACAATGCCCTCCACTCCAAAGATATCCATGTCCTTTTCTGCAGAACCCATGAATATGTTACTGTACATGTGAAGACGGAACTTTGCATGTGTGATTAAGTTAAAGATTTTACAATAGGAAGACCATCCTGGGTTACAACAGGTTGGTCTGATGTAATCACAAAGAACCTTGTAGGAGAGAGGCATGAGGTCAGAGAGGAAAAGGTGATATGATGATGGGAGAGAGGGAGAGAGAGAGAGAGGTGAAGATGCTACCTGGAAGGCTTTTAAGGTGCAGAAAGGGCCCAAGAGACAAGGAATTTAGGTGCTGCCAAGAATCTGGAAAAGGCAATCAAACAGATGCTCCCCAAGAGCCAGCTGGTCTTTTTTGAACTTCTCAGCTCCAACACTGTGAGGTAATAAATTTGTGTGTCTTAAGTAATTTGCTGCCACAGCAGTAGGAGACTAATACAGCTTCTTAGACAGGGAGACTTTTGAGAATTGTCAGGTAGAGAAAGGAAGGGTGTTCCATCCAGAGGAACCATAAAGTTCAAAGGCATGATGCTCCAAAACAGCATTCAGTGCATGGGAACAGTGTGTATCTCAGGGTAGGCAGCAACTGAGGTATATGCTTCAGGGAAATAAGATGTGGTACAGGAAAGGGAGCATTCTGGTTTCGCTGCTAATCCCTAGCATTCTGAGACCAATCCCAGGGCCATGCTTTCCTCTTCTGGACCACATGTGACCTCAGGAGTCGCCTGTGGTTTTACTCTATGTATTTCTCTTCCCACAGAGATCAAAAGAAAAACCCATAAATATTTGCTACAGGGAAAGATGAAGGATCCCGAGCCACTAAAAATAAGAAAGTAACTTGGAAGAGAGAAAGCTATTTCTGTTACATTAGATAAAATTTTTTGCTGGCATTAGAAATTGAATGAGAAGAAAGAAAATGATCAATTTCAGATTGGACAAAGGCTCCTAAAGGAAATCTTTTTGAACCATATAATACATCTTATGCTTTCATTACATTATGTGTGTGTGTGTGTGTGTATATATATATATATATATATATATATATATATATATATCATAGCAGGATGGTGAAGAGTAAAATTAGTTAAGAGGGGGTTAGAGGAGTTAAGATGGCAGTGTAGGAAAACACAGAGTACATGTCTCGCCTCCACTAGGGTGCCTGCCGGATGCTGGGGGGGACCTCAACGCCCAAGGAGATGGGAGGAGCCCCCAAGTGAACCAGTAGGATGTGGGGGGGCTGAGGGGGGAGGAGAAGTGGAGGCCGGACAGGACCGGCGCTGCTGAGGGGTGGCTGAGAGGGGGGAGGTGTTCCCACACCTGGAGTGACTCTTGGGGGCTTGGATCAGTGGGGAGCATGCCCAGAATTTCCCATGCCCAATTGGCTGGGGAAGTCTGCCCTGCTCTCAGCCAGGTCCTGTACCCTCAGAGGCCCCCTCCGGGCTACATATGTCCTGGGGACATAGGAGGAAAGCTGGGGCAGAACAGGAGAGGCAGGTGGGAGGGGCCCTCCAGGACCAGAGGGGCAGGAGAAGGAGCAGAGGGCATTTGACCCACCCAATCAGGCCCGGGAAGCCTGCTGGGCTCCCAGGTGGGGTTCCCCGCCCTCTCAGACCAGAGGCGGGAGGTGCGCCAGGGCCCCTTCTGTTTTGTTGAGCCTAAGCCGCAGACCCCCACACCTCCCAGGGCCTTTTCCAGCCCTGTGGGTCCTAAGCATATGCCCCGCCCACCACCCAAAACCCACCCCTACTTAGGCCCCACTCTCCACAGCCAAGGCCTTTTCCACCTTTTTTTTCCCCTTCCCCCTCTTTTTTACTATTGTGGTTCTGTTTTATCTTCTGGTGTTGTTTCATCTATATTTTAATTTTTATATTCTTTCTAACATATCTGTGAGTTTCCTAGTCTAATTTTATTTTTTACTTTGTTATTGTTCACCTTTTTTTTTTGCCTCCCCACATGGCTTGTGGGATCTTGGTTCATGAGCCGGGGGTTGGGCTAAAGCTCCTGAGTTGGGAGCTCCAAGTCTGAACCACTGGATTAACAGAGAACCTCAGACCCCAGGGAATATACTTCAGAGTGAGGTCTCCCAGAGGTCCTCATCCCAGCACCAAGATCCAGCTCTACCCAACAGCCTATAAACTCCAGTGTTGGAAACCTCAGGCCAAACAACCAGTAAGACAGGAACACAATCCCACTCATGAAAAAAAAACAAAAATCAAAAAAACCCCACAATGAGACAGCAAAAAAATATGTCACAGATGCAGGAGCAAGGTAAAATCCTATAAGACCAAATAAATGAGGAGGAAATAGGCAATCTGCCTGAAAAAGAATTCATAGTAATGATAGTAAAGATGATCCAGAATATCAGAAATAGAATGGAGGCACGGATTGAGAAAATACAAGAAATGTTTAACAAAGATCTAGAAGAACTAAAGAACAAACATACAGAGATGAACAACACAATAACTGAAATGAAAAATACACTAGAAGGAATCAATAACAGAATAACTGAGGCAGAAGAACAAA
>NC_041221.1:157797866-157864329 GCF_002837175.3 Physeter macrocephalus
AAACCCTAGGAGAAACACACCAAGACACATATTAATCAAAGTAACAAAAATTAAATTCAAAGAAAAAAATATTAAAAGCAGCAAGGGAAAAACACAAAATAACATACAAAGGAATCCCCATGAGGTTATCAGCTGATTTTTCAGCAGAAACTCTGCAGACCAGAAGGGAGTGGCAGTATATATGTAAAGTGATGAAAGAGAAAAACCTACATCCAACATTACTCTACCCAGCAGGGATCTCATTCAGATTCAACAGAGAAATCAAAAGCTCTTCAGACAAGCAAAAGCTAAGAGAATTCAGCACCACCAAACCAGCTTTATAACAAATGCTAAAGAAACTTCTCTAGGCGAGAAACACAAGAGAAGAAAAAGACCCACAAAAACAATCCCAAAACAATTAAGAAATGGTAATAGGGACATAGATATCGATAATAACCTTGAATGTAAATCGATTAAATGCCCCAACCAAAAGACACAGACTGGCTGAATTGATACAAAAACAAGACCCATATATATGTTGTCTACAAGAGACCCACTTCAAACCTAGGGACACAGACAGACTGAAAGCGAAGGGATGGAAAAAGGTATTCCATGCAAATGGAAATCAAAAGAAAGCTGGAGTAGCTATACTCGTATCAGATAAAATAGACCTTAAAATAAAGACTGTTACAAGAGATAAGGAAAGACACTACATAATGATCAAGGTATCAATCCAAGAAGATATAACAATTATAAATGTTTGTGCACCCAACATAAGAGCACCTCAATACGTAAGGCAAATGCTAACAACCATGAAAGGGGAAATCAACAGTAACACAATAATAGTAGGGGACTTTAACACCCCACTTACACCAATGGACAGATCATCCAAACAGAAAATAAATGAGGAAACACAGGCTTTAAATGACACAATAGACCTGATAGATTTAATTGATATTTATAGAACATTCCACCCAAATGTGGCAGAATACACTTTCTTCTCAAGTGCACATGAAACATTTTACAGGATAGATCACATCTTGGGTCACAAATCAAGCCTCAGAAAATTTAACAAAATTGAAATCATATCAAGCATGTTTTCTGACCATAACGCTATGAGATTGGAAATCAATTACAGGAAAAAAACTGAAAAAACACAAATATATGGAGGCTAAACAGTGAGCTACTAAATAACCAAGAGATCACTGAAGAAGTCAAAGAAGAAATTAAAAAATACATAGAAACAAATGACAGTGAAAACATGATGACCCCAAACCTATGGAATGCATAAACAAAATTGATAAACCCTTAGCCAGACTTATCAAGAAAAAAAGGGAAAGATGCAAACCAATAAAATTAGGAATAAAAAAGGAGAAGTTACAACTGACACTGCAGAAATAAAAAGGATTATAAGAGACCACTACAAACAACTATATGCCAGTAAAATGTACAACCACGAAGAAATGGACAAATTTCTTGGAAAGGTACAATTTCCCAAGACTGAACCAGGAAGAATTAGAAAATATAAACAGACATATCACAAGAACTGAAATTGAAACTGTAATTAAAAATCTTCCAACAAACAAAAGTCCAGGACCAGATGGCTTCACAGGCGAATACTACCAAACATTGAGATAAGAGCTCACACCTATCCTTCTCAAACTCTTCCAAAAACTTGCAGAGGGAGGAACACTCCCAAATTCATTCTATGAAGCCACCATCACCCTGATACCAAAACCTGTAAAAGATATCCCCAAAAATAAAATTATAGACCAATATCACTGATGAACATAGATGCAAAAATCCTCAGCAAAATACTAGTGAACAGCAATCAGAGAAGGAAAAGAAATAACAGGAATACAAATTGGAAAAGAAGAAGTAAAACTGTCACTGTTTGCAGTTGACATGATACTATACATAGAAAATCTAAAAATGCCTCCAGAAAACTACTAGAACTAATCAATGAATTTGGTAAGGTTGCAGGATACAAAATTAATGCACAGAAATTTCTGGCATTCCTATACACTAACAACAAAAAAATCAGAAAGAAAAATTAAGGAAACAATCCCATTTACCATCACAACAAAAAAGAATAAAATACTTAGGAATAAACCTACCTAAGGAGGCAAAAGACTTGTACTCAGAGAACTATAAAACACTGATGAAGGAAATCAAAGATGACACAGACAGATGGAGAGATATACCATGTTCTTGGACTGGAAGAATCAATTTTGTGAAAATGACTATACTACCCAAAGCAATGTACAGATTCAGTGCAATCCCTATCAAACTACCAATGGCATTCTTCACACAATTAGAACAAAAATTATTACAATTTGTATGGAAACACAAAAGACCCTGAATAGCCAAGGCAATCCTGAGAAATAAAAAAGGAGCTGGAGGAATCAGCCTCCGGACTTCAAGCTATACTACAAAGCTACAGTAATCAAGACAGTGTGGTACTGGCACAAAAACAGAAATATAGATCAATGGTACAGGATAGAAAGCCCAGAGATAGACCCACGCACATATGGTCACCTAATTTATGACAAAGGAGCCAAGAACATACATTGGAGAAAAGACAGCCTCTTCAATAAGTGCTGCTGGGAAAACTGGACAGCTACATGTAAAAGAATGAAATTAGAACACTCCCTAACACCATACACAAAAATGAACTCCAAATGGATTAAAGACTGAAATGTAAGGCCACACACTATACAACTCTTAGAGGAAAGCATAGGAAAAACACTCTTTGACATAAACCACAGCAAGATCTTTTTTGACCCGCCTCCTAGAGTAATGAAAATAAAAACAAAAATAAACAAATGGGACCTAATTAAACTTAAAAGCTTTTGCACAGCAAAGGAAACCATAAACAAGACAAAAAGACAACCCTCCAAATGGGAGAAAATTTTTGCAAATGAAACAATGGACAAAGGATTAATCTCCAAAATATACAAACAGCTCATGGAGCTCAATATGAAAAAAACAAACAATCCAATTAAAAAATGGGCAGAAGACCTAAATAGGGCTTTCCTGGTGGCACAGTGGTTGAGAGTCCGCCTGCCGATGCAGGGGGCACGGGTTTGTGCCCCGGTCCGGGAAGATCCCACATGCCGCAGAGCAGCTAGGCCCATGAGCCATGGCCGCTGAGCCCGCGCATCGGAGCCTGTGCTCCGCAACAGGAGAGGCCACAACAGTGAGAGGCCTGCGTACCTCAAAAAAAAAAAAAAAAAAAAAAAAAATTGGGTAGAAGGCCTAAATAGACATTTCACCAAAGAAGACATACAGATGGCCAAGAGACACATGAAAAGCTGCTCAACATCACTAATTATTAGAGAAATGCAGATCAAAACTACAATGAGGTATCACCTCACACCAGTTAGAATGGGCATCATCTGAAAATCTACAAACAACAAAGGCTGGAGAGGTTGTGGAGAAAATGGAACCCTCCTACACAGTTGGTGGGAGTGTAAATTGATAAAAACCACTATGGAGAACAGTATGGAGGTTCTTTAAACTAAAAATAGAACTCCCATATGACCCAGCAATCCCACTACTGGGCATATACCCTGAGAAAACCATAATTCAAAAAGAGTCATGTACCACAATGTTCATTGCAGCTCTTTTTACAATAGCCAGGACATAGAAGCAACCTAAGTGTCCATCGACAGATGAATGGATAAAGCAGATGTGGCACATATATACAATGGAATATTACTCAGCCATAAAAAGAAATGAAATTGAGTTATTTGTAGTGAGGTGGATGTACCTAGAGTCTGTCATACAGAGTGAAGTAAGTCAGAAAGAGAAAGACAAATAACCGTATGCTAACACATATATATGGAATCTAAAAAAAAAAAGGTTCTAATGAACCTAGTGGCAGGGCAGGAATAATGACGTTGACATAGAGAATGGACTTGAGGACACGGGGAAGGAGAAAGGTAAGCTGGGGCCAAGTGAGAGTGACAGTGACATATATACACTACCAAACGTAAAATAGGTAGCTAGTGTGAAGCAGCCGCATAGCACAGGGAGATCAGCTGGGTGCTTTGTGACCACCTAGAGGGGTGGGATAGGGAGGGTGGGAGGGAGGCTCAAGAGGAAGGAGATATGGCGATGTATGTATGCATATGGCTGATTCACTTTGTTGTACAGCAGAAACTAACACAGTATTGTGAAGCAACTGTACTCCCATAAAGATCTATAAAAATTTGTAAAAAATAAAATTAGTTAAGAGATTCTTCTTGGGGAAAACCTGTCTTCCCTTTGGGGAAAATTTTTGATAAACCAGTTGTCTTGGAGGAGAAGCTAGTTCTGCAAACCTGGTAGGCGAGCCCCAAGTTTTCATAAGTATTTGAAGGGACTCAAGATTTAGGGAGGAGAGGAACAGAGGTGAGGCCAAGAGGAAATCTTACACTTCATGGGGTGGACTTGGTGTCGACCCTGGACATCATCAGGGAAGACTCCAAATGTTCTGGAATATTTGGTGGGTTTCTTGTAGCACCTGGTGAACATCGTGAGCTTTACTCTGGGATTCTTCAGAGGAGAAACAGAGGGCAGGTATAGATAGAAGCAGACAGGCCCCACGGACAGTTAGGGTACCACAACATTTGCTGTTTTACACTTGATCTGGTGACTTGTCTCTGCTATTTTTAATATGCATTTGTAATACCGAGTCTGGTTTGTTCAGTTCCTAGGGAATTGGTTGGTAAACAGGGGAGGGGCTAGGGTGAGGTGAGTGAGGCACTTGACTAGCACACATTTAATGGACACTAAAAAATTCACTAGTTAGGATAAATGCGGTTTAAATATACTATTTAAAAATCAAAATTAATGCAAAAAAAATTCACAGTGCCATGGAGCATGAGGCACAATTTGAAAAAAATCAGTAACACCAATCCTGTCTTTATTTAAATCTTTGTTATGTTGATAGTTTTGTCACCATAGATTTTGTATTAACCTTGATTTATATAAATTTATTTATTTATTTTATTTTTGGCTATGTTGGGTCTTCGTTTCTGTGCGAGGGCTTTCTCTAGTTGTGGCAAGCGGGGGTCACTCTTCATCGCAGTGCGCGGGCCTCTCACTGTGCGAGGGCTTTCTCTAGTTGTGGCAAGCGGGGGTCACTCTTCATCGCGGTGCGCGGGCCTCTCACTGTCAAGGCCTCTCTTGTTCCGGAGCACAGGCTCCAGACGCGCAGGCTCAGTAGCTGTGGCTCACGGGCCCAGTTTGCTCCGCGGCATGTGGGATCTTCCCAGACCAGGGCTCGAACCCATATCCCCTGCATTGGCAGGCAGATTCTCAACCACTACGCCACCAGGGAAGCCCTAACCTTGATTTTTAAAAAAAATTTTGCAATAAAATATTATTTACCTTGATTATTGAGTTTTTTGGCACCTCTTGTAATGGATACGATATGGCCAGCAACAAGCTGGGAGATAAGGAGGCCAAGAACGTTGAGAGTAAGGATTGACCACCTAAATTTGGCAGGTTTTCCGAACTTTATTAGATATCAACTAAGTACAGTAAGTAAGAACTGATTCTATTCCCCTCACGTGAACAAGGCACAGTGTGGAAAACTGTGTTAGGTGACAAGCCAGAGCTAGAACAAAGCCTTCTAATCCCAGGTCCATATTCTTATCACAGTTTTGGTAATTTCTTAGCTGAGATTTGTGATTTCCTTCTCTTTTTCTTTCACCATTTTATCTTGTCTGTTTGTGTTAGTCCAGTTTGTATAAGAGATTGAGAATATCTAAGTATGTGAATTTAATTGTCTCATTTTTTTTCTTATTTGTTTATGTTACTCTCACTCATATGTAAAAGTAGAGAAACAATTGCGCTATTGATTTGCTATTTGCATCATTGTTGCTTTTTTTTTCGGAAAAAATTCTGGCCTACATATAGTCACAACATCTAAACACCAGAGTGGATAGATTCTGGCAGAAGTCATCATTTAGATTTTTGGTTGTAATTACAGTTTAATTCGGATGTCTTCCACTGGCATTTTTCTGTTGTTATTTTGTCTTTCTGGATAAATGATTTAGCAATGAATTATAGTTAGATAGGCAGATAAATATAGAGATATAGATAGATGGGTGGATAGATAGATAATAAACAGTGATATCTGTTAAATATCTCAATTTAAATGAGGGTTAAATTTTGTTTTCTCCACATTATTACCCATTTATAAAATATCAACCATTAGCTAACAAATGCTGTTTTTTTAAAAAATGAATTTGGGACAATTCTTATTATTCATACTTTATATAATGTTTCAGTGATTTAATTTTTACTGTATATGTCAGTCCTGATAAATACAGAAGAAAAGTAAAAATAATTTTTTATTACCTTAGTGAAATTGCCTTAATAGAGTAGCATATAAATGTCAAACTGTTTATTTTTGTTTTCCCATAATGAGATTGCTCCATGTAGGTGTGTAATGATGAGGAGCCTCTGGATTGAGCTCATAAAGACCCAAACAGCATTCCCAGAGACCAGTGAGGGGAGACCCTGTCCCTCATGCATCACAGCTGTGCTCAGAGGAGCCCGTGTGATCACAGGTCAAGGAGGTAGAGGATAGATATGCCACTGAGGACAGCTGGGAGATAGGACACATCCCAAGGCAATGAATGGGAGAATCCCCCTCTAACATGTGGCTTTATGTGCTGGACTGTGGGCCTAGCTGAGGGTAGGATAACAGACCCCCTTTAAACAGAATCTGTTCACCTACGACAGTGGGGTACTGATTGCCTTGGATCTGGAAGAAACTTTAAATAATTGTATTATGTTTGTGCCTCACTTGAAATGGCAGAGCACAGTGGCTAAGGACACTGAGTGTCAGCTCTTGCACTAACTAGCTGTGCCTTTGGCTTTTCTGCCTACCCTCTCTAAAATGGGAGTGGTGATGGTAGTAAACTAATAGTGTGGTGGTGGGCAGTATATGAGAATAGAGACCCAAAGTACTTCCCCACAGCGTAGCCAGGGTGATATTTTAAAACGTAAACCGTATTATATGTACACAAGACGCAAAGGATTTGACGACTGCCCAGCTGACCTCATCTCCGAGCATTCTCTCCTCCACACCATACTCCAGTCACTCCAGCTTTTTTTTTCTTTTGTTTCTTATACACACAAACTGATTCCTATTTTTCCAGCAAAAATCTTAATGCTGTTTCCTCTGCCTGAATGTTCTTCTCCCAGCTGTTTATAGAGAACTTCCCTGACTGCTCAACGAAAATATAGTTTCTCTCCATCCCATGGTGACCTTCTGTTCCTTTTCCCTATGTTATTTTCTCCACAGCACCTGCAATTGTCTGTTTCTTTCTTATTTTCTGTCCCCATTCCCCTTGCCTCAGTTAAGGTTTAAGCGACCTTGTCTGTCTCATTCCCCAAGGTATGGCCAGGGTTTAGAACTGTGCCTGGCAGTAGGGACTCAATTAAAAACGCATTGAATGACAGAATGAGCGAGCACGCAGCCTGTTACTCAAACAAGACGATCTCTAATTTGTATCTGTGTTTGCAATACTATTTACACAAATGAGGTGGTGAAGTTGGGCCTCATGAGGGTGTTTGTTCCGTGGGTTTGCTAGTATGATTCCTCTCTGGGGTCTGGGGGTGGAGGCCTTTTGTCTGAGGATTAGAGAGGACTGTTTGCTTTTACAGCCTGGAATAAGCATTGTCACAGCTAATCATTTGAACTTTCATGGTATTCAAGTACCAGTGCAGGTATTTGAGATCTTAATAGCAAAAGTAAAAAGAATATTTACATAGTTCATAAAAGGATACACTACGCTTCCTTTCTGCGTTTTACGGTACCTCATCACAGTGGAGAGTGGATTCAGTGATACACTCGGTTTTATATTATCTCTGACTGGCACCACAGTCAGATGACCACCTGGCTCTAAAACTTCTTGAAGCAAATCACCCATTGGCACTGATACTAAAATGAAACTTCTTCTTTAAATCCCAATAAACCCCCCAAATGTTATGCAAATTGAAAAATACCCCTGTCAAAGGACTGTCAGATAACACCTCTCATTCCCAAGGACTATTTGTAAGCATACGGAAACATCCAGAAAGAAATAATGAATTGTTCTGGTACACTGTTCTGGCAGCCCTTAATAAATCAATATGAAGGGGAGTTCTGAAGGGCAAAATGTTGCTGTCGGTAGGTGTCCGATTTAATTTTGCTCTAAATTAATATTTCGAATATGATAAGTGAGCTGGCAGGAACAGATTTCATGATTAATTCTATGGAGTCAAAAATGCTTTGATGGCACTTTAATAGCTGCTCCACTGATCTAAAAGTGCCTGAAACGGGCTCACGTGCGCCAGCTTACAAATTGCATGATAATGTGGATCCCACCCAAGGAGGAGATTTACTTTTTATTTTCAAATCTCTGCCGTACTTGGAGTAGCCGTGTTTCATCACGCAGGCAGAGACACTTTTATAGCCTTGTGAGCCACAGCTGAATGAAACATGTGGGATGAGTGAGCAGAAAGTGCCATTAGGATCCCTCCTCTAAGTCGTGCCTACTTGAAGCCACATAAATCAGCTTCCGATGGAGTCATCGCTCCCCTGAAAACGAGGGTCCCTAGAATGAAAAAGTTCGACTGCAAAAGGACCAGTAAGATACATATAACCTGAGCTCACAAATGAGAGACAAGAAGGGAACCTGAGGGTTTACTCTGGGGTCAGTATGGACCTATAAATGTCACTAGCATGATAGGCTTATGATTACGAGAACTGGGAGGCTACTGCTGACATTTTGTATTTGTTAAAAGTTTCTTGAGTGCACCAAAATTTTGCTACATGATTTGACATTAAGGATATAGGTAACAGAGTACCTACACTCACGGCGCTTATATTCCAGCTTTTGAGGCAGACATATTAATACTACATACAGAAGTGCTGAGTGGAAGATTGAACAAAGTGCTTTGGTACCACATGGGAGGATGGAATTAGGTCTGTCTGAGGGCTTATGTGTTTCTTCTCAGTCTTAGGGAATGAATAAGGCTTGATGGGAGTACACAGGTATTTTAAGAAGAGAAAATACAGGGGAAAAGCATAAAGATGTGAAAACTCTTGGCATGTTTGAAGAATGGTAGGCAGTTCAGTCTGACTTAATAAGCACAGGGGCTTAGGGGAGGAAAGAGGCAAGACTGGAAACTTAGTTTGATGTCAGTAAAGGGTTTTGAATGTAATGTTAAAGTGAGCCTTATTCGTGGGCAGTGGAGAATCAGAAATAGATTTTTAAGGAGATAGAATCATGATATACACTTTAGCAAGAATACCAAGGAAGCTATGATTATGTTGGGTATTATATGGAGAAACCAGAGTCTCATCACTAACTCAAATTTCTGCTTAGGACAACTGATTAGAATTCCCTTTACCTAACATATCTAGAAGAGTAAGTTTGTGAGGAAGCGGATAAGTTTCAGCTTTGGCTGAATTGCATTTCATAAGCTTAAAGAACATTAAAGAGGCCTCAGAATTTGTTAGGCATGTGGATGTATGCCTAAGAGATCTTGATTGTAGACATAGGCTGGAGATCTCTAGCCTTGGATGAGATCATGCAGGTAGAATGGGTAGAGTGAAGAGAGAAGAGGTTTTGGCCCAAGCCTTAAAGAACATCAACATTTAGAGATGAGCTGGAGAAGAAAAGATCCAAAACAGAAGGAAAATAAAAGTGAGAGAGTATTTCAAAAAATAAGGGATCAGGAATGTCAAATATTACCTAGGAGTCAAGTGTGAAAAGGACTAAGATGTCTATTGGATTAGGCACAAAGGGAGTGAAGTGGCAGACCCGTAAATGTTTGGTAGAAGTGGAATCCAGACTATAATAAGTAAAAGAAAGTGCAGGAGCTAAATAAGTTGTGGATATAGACAGCTTTTTTAGGATTGTATTTATCTTTGATCAAGAATATTAAGAGTTCCCTCCCCACCAGAAGAAAACCCAAACTTGTTAGTCTCATCTTCAGCTTTTAAAAAGTCTTCAGCATAAGCGTAGTGTTTGGGGAATAAATTAAACCTGAACTGTCTGTGGTCAGCACATACATCTCTTCCTTTCTGTCTTATTAGGGGTGGTCTCTCATGCATGAGTTATAGTTCTTCCTGCCTTGTCAAACTGTGAATGCTATAGACAGTTATTAAAAGTGGAAAGGAATTTCTCTCCCTTAGCAATCATTTTTACATCTACTAAGGGCCCACTGACTTCAAAGAAAGTTCCTCATAATCATAATCAGTCAGTGTTTATTAAAGTCTTCATGGAATTATTTTGAAGACCCAGTAGGAGAAAATGAAGAGTTGGGACTTGAGTTTGACTTCATGTATTTAGTTTAAATAGAAATTTCTTATCTTTATATAATCCAAGCTGTCAAGTCAGAGTATGTAAAAGAGATTTGATTGACAATTATTTTTTATTTTCTTGAGAATTTTGTTTTGTATGATTTAGTTTAATTTTGTTTTGTCTTGAGCTGAATGTTAAAGATTTGGAGATTTTTTATTTATATTTGAGAACTTTTGTTCTCCAAAACCTTTTATAATATAAATAAATATTCTATAATAATATATCATAATACTTATATAATAATTATTTATTGTATAATAAATATTATATAATAAACAAATATTATTATATTATTTAGTTTATTATAATGAATATTATTATAATATAAATATTATAAAAACCTTTTATAATATAAAATGTCACCAGCACATTGACCATTATTAATTCAAGCTTACAGTTTTACTTTTATTTTATTTTATTTTATTTATTTATTTTTTTTTGTGGTATGCGGGCCTCCCTCTGCTGCGGCCTCTCCCGTTGCGGAGCACAGGCTCCGGACGCGCAGGCCCAGCGGCCATGGCCCACGGGCCCAGCCGCTCCGCGGCATGTGGGATCCTCCCAGACCGGGGCGTGAACCCGGTTCCCCTGCATCGGCAGGCGGACGCGCAACCACTGCGCCACCAGCGAAGCCCAGTTTTACTTTTAAAAGAATACTTGTTCTAGAGAATTCTACAAGGAACATCTCCTAGTAAGCTTAGATCCTCCCCATAGGTATCCAAGGACTTATATTACACTTTTCTTCCATTAGCTTTCAGACAAATCACAACCCCCACCAAATAAATGTTCTAATATTCCAGTGTGCATCTTGAGGCTCCCAATATAGAGACATGGGCCTAAAACTAATCTTTATGGAAATGTGTCAAGTCTCTTCTGTGTGGATGAATAAAAATAAAAATAAAAAGGGGGAAAATCAATTCCTTTGCTTAGATTGTTTTGAATATAGGCTAAACTTTTAAAGTTGGAGGTACACGCATTGGTCTTCATATCTCATTAATGCCACAGCAAATGTGAAAGAAAAGCATTCTCACGTCTGCTGGTCTTTTTAGAAATCTATATAATATTGAATTTATATGATGGTTGGGTAAAATGTGGATGAATACAATCTTGTTATGTCTTTTTTACAGAAAAGAAAGAAGAAAAACTCACAGCTTTGATTAGGTCACCCATACTAAATTTTCTTCTGATTTACTTGTTACCGTTTTCTTTTTTGCCTTTGCTATTTCAAAGTAGACATCAGTGATGTTTAAGATTATTTATTATGCATTGGCATTAAACTTTTGCTATTAATATTTGTTGGGATCCTTGAAAAATTATTAGTTAATTAAGTTCAAAAGACTTGTCTGAGTAGTTCATTCACTCTTCTTTTGTTTAATATTCTTCATATACATAGACTCATTCACTCGTTCTTTCACTCATCTCCCAAGGAGCCTCCCCAAAATTATTACCTAACAAGTTCATGTATTTTTGGTTTCACTGGCATTTCTAAGCTGTTGGGATACATATCTAATATCAAAGTTTGTAAATTAATGGGTAAGGGAAATATCCAGACTCATGCGAATGAATCTCTTTTTGTTTGTTTTAGAGCTAACATAACTGATATTTAAAGATGAAAACTATTTTGAGGGTCAGATACTCATTCAACCTGGTTTTGCTCATTGATAAGTACTGTCTGGGATGCAGGTAATATGGGGTGCATTCCTACTTTCTGAAGTCACTTGATCACTGAAATTCCTCCATACAAGACACTAAACCCAGCCACCTCTATCTAGCCATTGGCCATACAGAATGCTGTTTTCCTCAGTTTTCCAAAGTTGTTCAGACTTAAACACACCAACTTTTCCTGAAAATGTCCACAGGAGACTGAAATATCAAACCAGGATGCTGATTTATTAATTTACCGTGAGAAATAGAACTGTCAGGAGGTCCAGATATTGTTCTAACTTAGCACATTCTCCCCTTTAGGCCTTGGAGTATCAGGATGATCTCCACAATCATCTCCCAAAATTGCATGAGAAATTGCATGTATATTTGCAAACCATTTTTTTCCCTTGTGGAGAGGGCCATAACTTTCTTTGAGTCTTGAAGTCAAGCATCCACTCAGTAGGCAAACTGCAAATGGAAGCAAATTCTTAAAAGACTTCTTGACAAGCATAGAATCAGAAAAAAAGGAAGTAGTCAGAAAAGGTGAATGTTTGATGGCATGGCCACCATATGGTATACTTTTCAGGGCAGGCAGGATCACTGTGCCGGCAGGATATCCTCATCCCCAGACAGTTTTTCACGTGTACTCTGAATGTTGTTGGTTTTCAGATAAATCTTCTCTAAGGCTTCCATAACTGATCAAGCTCTCTTCTGCTCCAAAGTCTTTCTTAAAGTATATTGCCATCTTCAATCTAGTTAAATTCAACCTTTCCAAGCCTTGAGAACTCTTTAATACTTTAAAAATGATATTATTAGCTGACCTATTTGATATTCGTTTATATTTTCAATTTCATAGGACAATGTTTATTGTTTTATTTCTACAGTTTAGCAGAGTTAGGAGAAGGCAAATCATTCATGATTTGAAGGTACCGGCAGCATGAATATCAAGAGTTTTATTCGTTTGGATTATGAGGCAGTTACTGTTGAAATTAATTTATCTGCAAAGAAAAAAAAAAGAGTTTGATCAACTCTACTCCTCATTTTGAATTTATCTATTCAGTCCTTGAACAGTTTTGCCACATGATTGTCAGTTTGGGCTTCATAGATTCCCTCCATTTTATGTTTTGTATTCTACTTCATTAACTTCTGATGTTTTAAAAATTTCCTTCCTTCTTCTTTCATTGGATTTATAATGCCATTCTTCTATTTCTTTCTGAGATAATGTTTGATTACTTAGTGTTCAGCCTTTCTTTTTTTCTATTATATGTATTTAAGGCTATACATTTTCTCAAAGTACAGTTTTAGGTACATCCCATATGTACTGATATGTAGTATTTTTATTATCCTCAAATCCAAAATATTTTCTAAGCTACATCCCATATGTATTGATATGTAGTATTTTTATTATCCTCAAGTCCAAAATATTTTCTAAGTCTCAATTATATTTTTCCTTTGATTTGTGGATTATGTAGTTTACTTCTTAATTTCAAACATATGAGAAATTTCTAGTTATCTTTGAATTAATTTCTAACAATTTCATTGTGTTAGGAAATTATTATGGTTAGAGATTATGCTTGTAGAATTTCAATCCTTTGCAAATTTTTGAGATTTGTTCTTTTATTTCAGCATAATAGGTGTACAAAAATATCACATGTGTGCTTAAAAATTACAGCTGTTGGGAGCAGTATATTTATCTGTAAGTCAAGAGTGTGAATAGTAGTCAAATCTTCTCTATCTCTGCTCATAGCTTTTGCTGCTGCTTTTATCAGTTACTGAGAGAGGAATATTAAAATCTCTTAATGTGACTGTAAATTTGTTTATTTGTAGGTCTGCCAATTTTTGCTTTATAAATTCTCCAGATTATGCTGTCAGGTGCATGTCAATCTAAATTTTAAATCTTCCTGGTGAATTGAAACTTTTGTCATTATGTGGTGAAACTCTTTGTCTCCGATGATATTTTTAAAAAATATATATTTGTTCATTATTAGTATAGTCACCCCAGGTTTCTTTTGATTATTATTTAAAAGGTCTACCTTTTTTCTATCATTTTACTTATTAGGTTTTAATAAAAAGATATAATTTGGATTTTTAAAAATTTATAGTTATCTTTTAACTGACCATTTAGCCGTTCAAATTTACTATAATTGCTAATATTTGATTGTTTCTTTAAATGTGGTAGGCTTGGTGTTCAAATCTATATCTGATAATTTCATTGTCTTAATTGTGTCTTTTATGCTATCTGTTGTTTCTGCTGATTTTCATTCATGTTGCCTTGTTTCTTCAGATCTAATTATCTTACACTGTTTGACGGTCATTGCCCTTGAAAATTATTTGTGGTATTTCCTCAAAGCTAATGCTGTATCTACATATCTCCAGAATGGCTTTGCACTGCTCTGGCCACAACCATGGTGGTGGTGGTTCCTTGGCTGTCTCAAGCTATGTATAATCTTGGCTACAATGTCCCATGAAGTCCTGTCTGTGCCCACAGTTTTAAGAGACTTCTCCCCTAACCCCCCTTTTTTTTCCTTTTCTACTGCTTTGCTCAGTACCAAAGTAAACATGTTTAGCTCTTGTTTCTAGAGGACTGGTTGATCCAAATAATCTAGCTTGCCAAAGTTGGAAGCCAGCAAATTCTTCTTAATGTTTCAAATATATGTGAACAGTTAACTGAAAGAATAAAATACCTAGAAGATGTATTTTGGTGGAAGAGAGTGCAGAGATAAAGATCCAGAACCGAAGTAGAATCTCAAGAGCTGTGGTGAATGAGAGTGGGATAGTCCAGACCTTTTCATTTAAATAATTTAAGAAAATAGCTGAGCAAGTGTGCCAAAACATTAATGCTGTACTTCTGTTCCCACAGCTCACAGCCAGCCCTAATATATTATTCTGCAGTGATTATGCTCCCAGTACCTACTGGGAGCGTAAATAGCTCTCCAGACAACAAAAATGAGCACCTCCAAAGATTTGGGAAGTGTATCTCCTTTTGTGTCTTCCTTCCCCTCCTCCCCCTCTCCCTTCTTCCCTCTTTCTCCCCACCTTCTTCCTTCTCCCCTTCCTCCTCTGTACAACGGGTGTTGGTTGAGACTTTAGGTGTTGGCAGTAAGCAAACACAGCCAGATAGTTTGTGATAGAGAGGAAGGAAGGCGAGGAGTCACACGGTACAGGGAAAAGCAAAACATGCAAGGCAGATTTTAGAGCATGTGTTTTCCTTCAGAAATCCTCAGGGAGACTGAAGAGAATGAAAGAGAGTTGGGAGTCACAGTCAAGACAAACAGTGAACAGTCTTAGTAGTTTTCATCCGTTCAAGTTCTCTGAGTTCTAGAATAGCACTGTAGAGGAATTAATTTCTTTATTTCCCTTTTTTTCTTCTTCTTAGTCACTTAAAGCCTGGGCCAGGGATGGAAAAGAGGAGGGTATTGCTTAACTTCACAAGTCAGTTATTATTTTCGTCTTTTATATGAATAAAAATCAGAGTTTCATCAAAATTAAAAATCACACATATGTAGTTGATGATCTGTCAACCTCAGCACTACGGACAGTTTGGGCTGGAAAAAAATTCTTTGTTGAGGGGCTGCCCTGTGTTAACAGAATGTTTAGCAGCATCCCTGTCCTCTGCCCCCTAGACGCCAGCAGCACTTTCACCCCAGACCAAGTTGTGACAACCAAAAATGTCCCCAGAGATTGCCAAATGGTCCTCTGGTTGGGGAGAGGCAAAACAGCCACTAGTTGAGAACCAATTTATCCTGATATCAAATAACTGAGATTTGGTACAAAAGTGAAGGTTGGTTGTTGTCCTGTATTTGTAAAAAGAACTCTTGCTTTAATGTGAAATTTACCATTTAAAAAATTTGCATCCCAAATCATGAAAATTATAGGATTCTCATTGGTGATGATTTTTATCCAAGGAGCATGTACCTGGTCTCTTCTTTATTGTTGGGAGTATTATTGGATAAATTGGGAGGACCTTAGGTTGTCTTTCCTGTAAAGTGTGATTCTTCCTCAAACTCTAGGCCTTGTGCTTGGTTTATTGACTTAATAGGCATCAATTCATGGGTTACTAAGTGCAGAGCATGATGCTGAGTGCTGAGCATGCCCAACAGAACTGAACACTTGTCCAGGTGCGTCCGCTTTCTACAGTACTCTGCTGGTTCACTGACTAAGTTTTAGACAAGAGATTAAGAGAATGAACTGGAAGTCATTCTTCAAGAGTTTGAATCCTGGCTCTGCTACTTATTATCTCTGTGATTGTGACCAAGTTATATAATCTGTATGAGTCTCAGTTTCTTCTTTATAAAGTGGAAGTAAAAATGATATGTATCTCAGAACTGTGTGATGAAGAGTAAATCAGGTAATTATTACGGGCTTAAAACTTATTGTTATATGACTGGTAGCTATAATATTAGGTCTACTTTTTAATCTCTCATGTCAGCTGAAATAACTTGTTTTCTGTGTATTTTTAGAAGCTTATGATTAAAATAGAAGTCATATAAAAAATTGCAGTTGTTTAAATGATAAATATAGAATTATTATATAAATTTATTTTTATATTTTAAAAATTATAATTTATATATCAAAATATGTTATAAAAATGTCACTGGATGCTTTATTAACAAATAGTTAAATATAAGCCTATTTTGAATTATTTCTAATCATTTTGTTGAAAGATTAAAATTACATCTTGAAGTGAAATATTTGGGAATATTTGCAAAAGTGAAATTTATGTTAGCATTATATGAAAGTTTTTGGAAAATTTTATTTCAATGGGCTAATTGTTTACTTTAAATTAATATAGCAAAGTTACATAAAAGGCCAGGACAAACTTTATAAATACTTTGTTTCTAAGAAAAAGCATTTTGTGATCTTTTTCTCAAATGCTGTTGAGATACTTACTATCTTGGATCCTAAAATCAGATAGAGAAAAGGCAAATGTTTCTGAGAGGTTTCGTCACATTTATAAACTGTGCTCTAATCTGAATAGTACCACTGATAGGGCAAAAGATGAGATAAACACATATTCCATGAGTCTCATGCTAATTCTCCTTGCTAATCTCCTCAAGACGAAGGTATTTTTCTCTTCCTAGGACTTAAAACAGAAATATTTTCACTCTCATTTCTAGTTGTAATTTATTGAAATAAAGACGTACAGTTCCCAACTTCTTATACAAAAAATAGCCAAAGCCATGCTCAGATGAAAAGTCACAGCACTAAGCACATACTTACACAAGAAATAAGACAAATTAAAGATCTAACTTAAGAAGTTAGGAAATAAATGAGATAGAGAAAGCAAAAGAAAGGGAGCAATAAGCATAAATTCCAAAATTAATTAGTCAACAAACTATAATATAGAGAAACCATTAACTTAATCGAAGATAATAGTTAAAACAAGTGATAAAATAGCTAATAAAATGAAACAAATCAAAAGAAAGTCACATTTTTCTGTCTCAGAGCTTTTATCTGCTTCAAGATGGAAATAATGGTATGTCATAGCCTTTATAATATTTTCATTTGTCTTGCTAGATAGTAAACTGCGAAGTCGAATTTTAATATTTTCTTTTTGAGGTCTTATTAGTTTTATGATTATGAATAAACTGAAAAAATTATATATATATAATTTATATAATATATATATATATATATTTTAGAGAGACGTGGCCTTTAATGCCACCGTTCTATATCCGTGCTCTGCAAGCTCTTGTATTATGTCATTTCTAGGGCCGTTAGCTTTCTCATATCCTACAAATACCTCCTCAGCATCAATTTAAGAATAATCCTAAACTATAACTTTAGCACCAAACTGATCCATTTTTTCTTCAGTATTATAGATTATACTTAGGGCGACCATAAATAAATATGCTGGAGCAACAGATAGAAATGGAGACTGTCCTGGTTTTCCCAGAATAGTCCTCATTCCTACCTGTTGTCCCAGCATAATTATTAATAGCCACCCCTCCTGCCTCATTTTTACTTTCAAAAATATCTCCACTTGTTTGATAAATTATATGATCATTCCATGTGTAAAACTGCTGATCAAGATAAAACCACATGATGAAAACCGGAGAAACCCCTTAGACCTTACCGTCACCCTATTAACCAAGGTTGGAAAGTGCTTCATCTATATGCTGCCATTCTCTACTCTTCTACTCATGGCAGACATAATTAATTCATCATAGGACTCTTTTCCACTGATCCTACATCCAGTTTCAAAATCCTGTTTGACACATCATTCTGAACAACTGTCTTTGATCAAAGACAACGTAAGTTTAGAAATGATTTTGTCATCCTTGTGTGGTATATGATGCTCTAATGCAGTATCTTCAGTTAAATGATGCTTTATCCAGGCTATGTAAATCAAAGTATTTATTGAAGTCATACCACATTTCCGGCTTTAGGAAACTAATTTTATTATTGATTTTTAGATATTAAAATTTTAGACATTAAAAATTAGTTTCTGTTTTTATCGAGGGGTATGCATATACTTAGGATAGTTAAATATACATATTACGTTATCAAGTATATGCATATAATTGTTCCACATGCTACTTTATGACAAATAACTGTCCTTTCACTCCACCCCCTCAATTATTTCCTACTCTTCAGGTAACTATTTGCAACCCATTTAGTTCAGTCTTTTGGTTATTACCTCCATATTTCTAAGTAATTTATGCATACTGCTGTGTTTTCATTTTTTAGTTTTAAACATTATCTGTCCACTTTCCGCTAATGAAGATCAGCATTTCACCTTCTGTTTTTCCCTGTTCTCTAGCCTACTCTGCCCACAGGTCTACACACATGAGTGCACACACACACACACACACACACACACACACCACACACACACACACCCTGATTCCCAGTCCTTTTGGCTTCCCATATTCAGTTATGTCATGATTTTCTTCAGATCAGTATTAAGCATTTACATTATTTGTGCAAATACTATTCTCAGCTGAGTTAGGTCTTATGATTAATTTTCCTTTCTGGTATATTTTTGTTTCCCTGTAATTAATTGTTTGCTGTTATTTGCTTAGCTCTGTGTGAACATATCACAAATTCAACTGCATATTCTTTCCTCGGTTTAAGTTTTCTCCTAGTAAGGTAGAAGGCATCAGATAATCTACCTGTCTCACTGTAAAAGCAACTTCCCCTAGAGGCTTCACGTGTACCCACCTGGACTGGTTGTTCGCTAGGCATGTACTCAGCTGTGGGTGTTTTCATTCATGATTTCCTGGGGACTGATTCCCTTTTTTTCTTTTTGAGTTGGACCTTCTGTTTCCTAGATTCCTTGCTTTCCTCTTTCTTGAATTATTCCTTCTTGGAGACACCCATTTTCTAGTAGGTTTCAGAGAATGATCTCATGGGGAATACTTTTACTTCTTCTTTTTTCTTCTTTTTAAAGATATAGCATACCTATAGAAATCATTCTGCCTCTACACTTAATTTTAGTTGAGCCAGGTCCAGAATTGTGGTTAGGAAATCTTTTTCTTTTAGAATTTTGAAGGCATTCTGGTATTGTCATCTAAATGGCTGTTGAAAACTCAGATGACATTCTGATTCTTCCTTTTATCAGAAATCTGTTTATTCTCTCCATAAGGAGGTTTGGAGCTTTTTCTCTCAGTGCCTGGTGTTTTAAAATTTCGTTATGATATTTTAGCATGTCTATTGTTGGTGCCAGGATATTTATTTATTATGCTGGTTATTCAGTGGACCTTTACAATCTCAAAATTCAAGTCCTTTCGTTCTGGGAAATTTTCTTATTTTTATTTTCCTCCCCTCCTTTCTCTGTTCTCTTTGCAAAAGTCCAAGTATAGAGAAATTGGGCCTCTTGCCCTAGTTTTCTAACTTCTCTTTTCTATACTATTTTTCCATTTCTTTATCTCTTCGTTCTGCTATTTATACTTCCACTGAGTCTGATATTTCTGCTATCATAGTAATTTCTAAGAGCTCTTCCTTATTTTATGAGCACCCCTCTGATATTGTTACATTAAACAAATATATTTACTTACCTTTGTGAAAACACTGTTTTTAATTTTTTAAATTTCTTGGCATGTTTCCATTTCCTTCATATTGTGTGCTTGCTTGTTTTTTTCTCTGTGTTTCACCACAGAAATTTCCTCATATCTGCTGATCCTTGACTGTGCTGATTTTAATAGTGGGAAACAGAGAAGCTGATTTGAGACTCTGAACATTTGAATATGATTTGTCAAATGAGGTCTTCTTAAGGTCATATGGTTGGGCATTTATAGTGGTGAACACAAAATGTCAGTATTGTCATATTTTCCCTTTATTCGTTAAATTGCCCAGGGCGGTCTCTTCTAACTCCTCCCTAGAATGGAAGTATTCTGGAAGTTGTGTGTGAGAAAAAAGCTAGGAGATCTAACATTCTGTGTGTAAACATTTACTTCACGTCTCCTCCTGCCCCTTTTCTCAGTATGATACTCCGCCCCTCCAGTATTTAGTGTCCCCTAGAAAGACTTTTTTTGTTTTAACCCTCTGAAGAGAGTAACCCTCTAGTCTCCTACTGGAGTAGGAGAGATTTGGCGGTTAACTGCTTCATAAGCAGCTTTCTGATTTTGGAATCACTTTCATCCCCACCTCCAGGAATTTGTAGTACAATCAATTCCTGAACCTTTACAGTTGTGAGGGGTAAGTTGCTTCTTTGGTTTCTTCCATGATAGCTTAATAATCTGTTAATTTTATGTTACTTACCACTCATCTACCTGTCTTCTAGTGCCCAAATTGTTGGGACTGCTTTCTCCTTTCCCATTATCTTTATGGTATTAGGCATTAAAATTCATTTGTTGTCATTGTACTGAGTTTTAGGGAGGGAACAGAGATGATGGTGTGTCTTCAATCTACTATTTTATCCTTTACTTAACCTTAATTTAAAAACTTTTGTAAAGATGAGAAATCCTTTTAAAAGTAAACGTTATACAGCAGATGAGATGTAAAATAGATGTAAGCCACATTCTTCCTTCCTATCTCTAAAAAGATCCATTGGGTTGAATGCAATTTGTATATTTTAAATCATTTATTTTCAAAAATAAATTAGCAAATTACACATAATCTTAAATTATAGTTCAGTAGGACTAGTAAAACAAGCACACACATAGTTAGGATAGAGTAACACTGTCTCATTAAAGAAAGAAAAATAAATGATACATAGATTCAATGCAATCCCAGTCAGAACCCCAGCAAGTTATTTTGTGGATATGGACAAACTGATTCTAAAGTTTAATGGAGAAGCAAATGACCCTGAATAGCCATCATAATATTGAAGGAGAGAACAAAGTTGGAGGACTGACACTACTTGACTTTAGGACTAATATAAAACTATAGTAAGCAAATCAGTGTGGTATTGGCGAAAGAATAGACAAATAGATCAATGGAACAGAATGTAGAACCCAGAAATAAAACCATACAGATATAGTCAACTGATCTTTGACACAGGAGCAAAGGCAATACAATAGAGCAAAGATAGTCTTTTCAACAAATGGTGCTGGAACAACTGGACATCCGTGTGGAATAAAATGAATCTAGACACAGACATTACACATTACACCTTCCACAAAAATTAACTCAAAATGGATCACTGACATAAATGCAAAACTATAAAACCCATAGAACATAACAGAGGAGAAAACCTAGATGACCTTGAGTTTGGTAATGCCTTTTTAGAAAAAAACACAGACATGATCCATGAAAGAAATAAGTGATGAGCTAGACTTCATTAAAATTAAAAGCTTCTTCTGTGTGAAAGACACTGTCAAGATAAGAAGAAGGCAAGCCACAGACTGTGAGAAAATATTTTCAAAAGACACATTTGATAAAGGTTTGTTACCTAAGATATATGAATAACTCTTGAACCTCAACAGTAACAAAACAAACAACCTGATTTAAAATAGGCCAAAGATCTTAACAGACACCTCATCAAAGAGGATGTGCTGATGGAAAATAAGCATATGAAAAGATGTTCCACATCATCTGTCACCAGGGCATGTGAATTAAAACAACAAGGAGATACTACTACAGATCTCTTAGAATGACCAAAATCCATAAGACTGACAACACCAAATGCTGGCTAGGATGTGGAGTAACAGAAACTCTCATAAGTTGCTGGTGGAAATGCAAAATGGTACAGCCACTTTGGAAGACAGTTTGGTAGTTCTTTACAAAATTTAGACAAACTCTTTGCCACAATCCAGCAATCGTCCCTCTTGGTAATTTTCCCAGAGAGCTGAAAACTTATGTCTACACAATAGCTGGCACACAGATGTTGATACCAGATTTATTCATAATTTCCAAAACTTGGAAGTAAGCAAGATGCCTTTCAATACATGAATGAGTAAATAAACTGTAGTACATCCAGACAATGGAATGTTACTCAGTGCTAAAAAGAAATGAGCTATCAAGCCTTAAAAGGTATAGGGGAACTTTAAGTGCATGTTTAAAAGAAGCCAATCTGAAAAATCTACATACTGTATGATTCCAATTATATAACATTCTGAAAAAGGCAAAAGTATGGAAACATTGAAAAGATCAGTAGTTGCCAGTGGTTGGAAAGTGAGGATGGATGAATGGGTGGAGCACAGATGACTTTTAGGGCAGTGAAAATACTCTGTATGATACCATAATGGTGGATACATGTCACTGTTGTCCAAACCCATAGAATATAGAACACTAAGAGTGAGCCATAATGTGAACTGTGGTCTTTGGATGATTATGATGTATCAATGTAGGTTCATAAATTGTAACATGTATAACTTTGGTGGGGATGTTGATAAGAGGGGAGGCTGTGCATGTGTGGGGCAGGGGGCATATGGAAAATCTCTGTACCCTCTCAACAATTTTGCTGTGAACCTAAAACTCCTCTAAAAACTAAAGTCTTACTTTAAAAAATTGTAGTTAACAGTCTGAAAGGGAAAAAAAAATGACATGATAGTTTAACTCCTGTGACTACATGATTAGTTATAAATTATGAGCATATCATAGGGACATTTTTAATAACAATGAGGAAACAGATGTCTATATAGATATTCTTTATTCTTTGGTATTATGTTAGTATCTATACATATATATCACATTATATTGTAGACTATAATATATATTACATTATATTACACATACATGCAATGTATACTTTATATATATTACCTATATGATATTGTGTATATATACAAATATATATGTGTGTGTGAGAATACACACACACACACACACACACACACACACACACACACACACACACAATATTGTGTATATATACAAATATATATGTGTGTGTGAGAATACACACACACACACACACACACACACACACACACACACACACACACACACACACACACACACTAGCATACTACCAAGGAATAAAGAGGCATTAAGACATTAACCTTAGGTTAATTAAACGAGACTGGAGTTAAGAAACACAGCTCTTGGCTCTTTATTAGTTATCTAGATGTGCACTTTCCCAAAATAATATCAGCTCAAGCAGAAAAAGCATCTTAGCCATTCAATATGCTATCTTCAGTTTCCACAAATATCCTTAAGTAATAATCTACTGCATTCTCTTTTTCTACGCTTTTTGTCTAGTAAATAGTATATCAAGTTCTTAAAACATAGTAGCTGTAACATCACATGTAGTGAAAAGCACTGTTCAATTTCATAGAATAATGTCACAATTCATATCTAGTTATTTATACCACAGATGGACAGATGGCTTGATAGTGTAATATATGAGAAATAAGCTGCCTGTAGATACTAAAATGGCTTGCTTCTCATAGAGATTCATTCCACTTAACCACAAAAGAAAGCCTATTAATTAGACTTTTGAATCCCATTAGGAAAAACAAATACCAATACTTAACTGCTCAAATATGACATGAAGGAAAATTGCTAACATAATTAGATTTTTAATAGTGTTAATGACTCTTGTATCTTATTAATAAGAATTAAAACTAATGTACTATTATATGAAGAAAAATTGCGACTCTATGCTCTTCTACAGGGAAATGTAGCACGATTATGTCTATTTCCACATGAAGGGGTTTTAATTTTTATTCCCTTGCAGTTGTAATATAACTCACATGTTCCTTGGCTCAATATATTAACCCTGACATTATGTGACAGAAGGTCCTACAAGTACGCCATTTAGGTCTGCAATCTCATTAGATATCCCAAGTCAAGCATGATGTTGACTCTGGATGTAAAACTATCCATATTAAACGTTGAAATGTCTTTTCTGTGCCCTCTTTCTCTACCTTTCTACAGCTTATTGCTCCTTCAGTGCCTTGTTTCAGCCCCTTTCAATTTTCCCATTTATTAGTCAAATTATATTCACTGTTTATGCCATGCAGTTCATCATTTTTGGCATAGTGTCTCCCTCTTTAGTTATTCTGTGGACATGAAAAGCATGTTTTATTGTCCAGTGTGTCTCATCAATTAGTTAATAAGCCAGTATTCATTTAGCCTCTTCTTATGTCCATCATGTTGAGGATAAGTGTCTCAAGAGACATTATTAGAGAAGGGCATGATCCTTGTACTCAGAGAGGGTGTTTATTTGTTCAAATTATATAACTGTTTTAGCAACTTTTCTTTCTTAGAAACTTGAAAGTACAATACTCATATTTCTATGAATCCCTTCTGCTAACTAAATTCACCATCCTAGCTTCCACAAAGACAAATGGATGTTGGTTTCCAAACCAGGCACCAAGCAGAACATCTGAGGAAATAGCCAATATTTGATTGTTTTTTTTTTTTTTTTTTTTTCTTGTGGTACGCGGGCCTCTCACTGTTGTGGCCTCTCCCGTTGCGGAGCACAGGCTCTGGACGCGCAGGCCCAGCGGCCATGGCTCACGGGCCCAGCCGCTCCGCGGCATGTGGGATCTTCCCGGACCGGGGCACGAACCCGTGTACCCTGCATCGGCAGGCAGATTCTCAATCACTGCGCCACCAGGGAAGCCCTTTTTGTTTGTTTGTTTTTGTTGTTTTTTTTTTGCAATATTTGAAATAGCTGGCTTGCCAACCAACTTACAAACTCACCAAATACATACAGATTATAAAAGATTCAATGGAATGACTCATGATGTGACCAAGACAGTGTTTGCTCACGCTCTCTCGCTCTCTCTCTCTCTCTCTCTCTCTCTCTCTCTCTCTCAGTACTGGCATATCACTTTAATGTGATTTTTATCAGCAGGTGGACCTCTACTACTTAAAGTCTGGTTCATGAACCGGCAATATCAGTATTACCTAGGGTCTTCCTGGAAGTGCAAATCTTGAGTTCCATCCAGTTATTCTGAATCATGATCTACAATTTAACAAAATGCCCAGGTTATTCTTATGTGTAGTAATGTTTGAGAAGCACTGAACTATGTTGGCTTGAATAAGGCAGACAATTTTCTTGCGTTAAGGAAAGGGGAGGTGATGGTGATGCTGCTCAGGTTACATCAAGAGTACAATGTTTATCTGAGCGCAGTAATTGAGGCAGTTCTTTAGGAATAAAGTGATCAACATAATGAAAAAAATTGAAAGTATTTACCTACAGTGGTTCTCAACCCTGGCTGTATTCTGCATTCAGAATTACCCGGGGAGCTTCTAAAAATACCAATTCCTGGGCCCAACCCCCAGAGATTCCGACTGAACTTTTCTGGTGAGTTTCCTCTGCATCAGAATTTTTTAAAAAGTTCTCACATGACTTTTATATGCAGCCAGGGTTGGGAACCACTGATAAAATATGAGAAATGGTTGAGGGAATTTGGGTTAATTAGTTTGAGGAGGAAACTTATGTGGGTGATCATAGAACAGATTGATTTTGTGTAGCTCCAGGAAACAGGGTTGGACTAGGGAGAGACACTTAATAGTTGAAGAACAATATAAGAATTTTGATACTTTAAGCTATATGAAGCAAGATCATCTTTGAACGCACATGGTGAGTTTAGGTAGAGACTTACAGCCAAAAATGTCTCAAACACTATGGAACACACATACATTTGGCACTGGGCATTGGGGTCAGTGGGGTACAGGATGTCAGACTGCATTATAATAGAGTAATAATATGAGCACTTCTATGCTGGACACTTTCATGAATTACTAGATTCCATTCTGATCACAGCTATGAGGACAAATTCTTGGACACCAAGGCTTAGAGAGTTGCAATAATTACTTGAGATTACAAGTTATTGAGTAGCTGGACAGGCTTCCAGCTGAGGTTTGTCAGTTCCCAAATCCTGTGATCCTAACCTAATTCAGATCTACCATGAATGCTCCGTGATACTCAGTTCTTTGACTCTTAGATGTGCCATGCAGCAATCACTGTGCTGTTTACTTGAAAATCAAGTTTAATGGCCAGGGTGGCTTATCTAAGCAAACTTCCATAAACATTAAAGAATATTTTTTAAAATCACTGTTTCAAAACTTAGAGAATAGAATGTCATTGAAAGAATAAGCCTGGATTAAAGGACCTAGAATCTTAATTTAAATAAATAAATGAATAAATAAGAGAACAAGTAATAAAACCAGGTAATTTACAATATCAACACATTTTGTTACAATTCATTTTTTTCTCCTCTGCTGTGATTGAAAGCATGTTTGTTTTCACTCTTTCTTTTTTCAAATTGTAATCTATGTTAGTATTGCAGAACTAATTATGAGTCACCCAAGTGTAAACAAGGAGTGCTGAGGGTTCCTGAAATAGGACAAAGGAAATTCATTAAGAAATAATGTTGAGCTAATGGTTTCAAAAGGTCATTAGAAATGCTAAACCAGAGAACACTGTTGTCTGAACTGATACCAAATTTAATCATTTATCATTCCCAGGGCTCTGAACAAGTGGTCATCATTCGGCTCCTTAACCTCCAAGCAGAAAGTCAGCTGAGTTCTACAGTTTGAGTCTAGGGTTAGTATGCTATCTTTTGTCTAGGACACACCAGTCTTTTCCTCTATCTTGAGATACCATACTCAGTATGCACTATAGGAGCTTGGCAGCCTGGGGTCCTTCACTTTTCAGCTCAACTATATATACCTTAGATTTGAACCCAATTCATTATCTCCACTCTATTTTCTCTGTGAAAGGAGACTGGACTGGTTTTTGGCAGCCTTTTACATGAGAACTTCTTAATAACGGGTAGAGTGTAAAGATCTGTAATAAAAAGGTGAATATTTCAACGTTGTATTCCAGTAACTCCAGGTACTATTATTCGGAGACACAGCATAGCGTTGACAACCATTATTGTAGGGCATTTGCTGGGTGTATGGTGGGGGGGGAGGTCAGAGGACATTTGTTTCAGCATCATTTTCATAAAAATAGTTTCTTCTCAACAGTCTAGTACCACCAACACTAGGATGCAGAGGGAAGGATAGCAGTCAGCTTTTTCTGTAAAGAGCCAGATAGTAAATGTTTTAGAGTTTGTGGGCCACACAGTTTCTGTCTCAGATCCAACTCTGTCATTGTAGCACAAAGCAGCCACAGACACTATGTAGACTAACAGACGTGGCTGTCTTCCAATAAGTTTATTTATGGATAATGAATTTTGAATTTTTTATAGTTTTTACATGGCACAAGATAGTCTTCTTTTACTTTTTTTCTCCCAACCATTTAAAATGTAAAAACCATTCTCAGCTCACAGGCTATATAAAACTAGTTGGCTGGCTGGATTTGTCTGGAGGTCCATAGTTTAACCTACACTTACTCCACTCTCCTAATTGCTCTTTGATTTCTAGAAGAGAAGTGGAATTCTGAATCTAACTCTTTAGATTGACTGATTGGTTTCCTTATTTATTTATTTGCTTATATCAAGCTGGTACCCATATTTCCTTCCAAAAGACTTTAGAGGTAAGGATTTGTGGTAAAATTCTCACCTTCCAAGATAGTGACCTAGTTTAGATTCCTAGCCAAAGCAATAAGGACATACAATGTATTAAATGACTTTGGGTGTGAGGGCTTGAGTTTGAGGCACTGCCTACCCATGTGACTTTGAAAAATTACTTTATGTTTCTGACTCTTAGATTCCTCATCGGCAGAATAGGAATAATGATTTTAGTAATGTGAGAAGCAAAGAAGATTTTCTGAGTAGATTCTTTGTCATTTCTGGAGTGCTGTACAAAATATGTTATTTTTAAATGTGGAAATGGTATTAGCTTACATTTACAGTAATAATAGTAATAGCAGTTTCTCCTATGGATTAGGCATTGTTTTAAGGACTTTACATGTATTGATCTATTTAATCCTTACAACAACAATATGAAATTGGTACTTTTATTATCATAAATGCATACCAGGGCACAAAGATGTTAAGTGATTTGACCATGGTCTCACAGCTAGTAAGTGGCAGAGGTAGGTGTGAACCCTACACTCTTCACTGCTACCTATTGTATTTCGTACCATGGTCTAGTCATGTGACACACACTGTACTAACATATGCTATGTAACTGAATGCCTGCAAATATCTGATAATGTGGACGTGGCAGCTTAGCTGTTATGTGTATGGACTCTGGAATTGGGCTTTTTCTGTGACCTTGAGCAAGTTACTTATTTCTAAGTCTGCTTTTACTGGGAATGATAATAATAATAGGTACCTTATTGAGTTTTGTGAAGATCAAATGAAATAATGCATGAGACACACTTAACATAATCCTGGCTTACAGTCTTTTATCTCCTCAATCACTCACTTGCTCACTTACTCATTCACGCATTTGTTTCTCCCTCACCATACTAAAGATAAATTTTTGAGCATATTGCCAAATAGTGGAGTGAAAAATTCAAATAATGCAAGCATATATTTTCTTCCCCAAGGTGTGTGTTACATGAAATAACTGTTATGTGGGTTCATTCAGTGTCACTCAATTAATAATATATGAATATGGAGACTGACATAGATTTTCTTTTAAATAGCTAATTTCATAGTGTGATACATGCCTGAAAACACAGTGACTGCATTCATGATAGCTAAAACAGTTTCCTGATTTTGACCTTGACAGAACACTTGGAAGATGTCTACCTTCAGGTTGAACACTGAATGTATTGGTAGAAACTTTCATTGTTTGGCTTATACTTGATGATGTTATTTGAAAAAAAATTGTTACATAAGAGTTTTAGCATCTTGCATTTTGACAAGGTTTCTATGAAAAGACAAGTAATGTAATATATAGGAAGGCTTAAATGTGTTTCTCAACATCTTTCCATAGATTATTCTTTAAAATGATTAGAATTTGATACATCTTGGAAAAACATTTGGGGTAAAATATTTGAAAGACAGATCTTGTTAGGTAATTAGAGAAGCATTAGCTATGCGATCTAGCTAACACTATAGTAATATTTTGCATAATTTCATTTGAGTTACAGAATGGGAAGTACACTTAGAAGGATATGACTTATATCTCTCATTTTACAAATGAAGAAATAAATATGGGAAATAGCTTGTGTAAGGTCAAACAGGCAGAAAAAGAGTAGGGCTAGAATCTAAGAATATAATCTCCTTATCCCAGTTGTTTTCTGCTACCACGTGCTGTCTTCTGCTGATGATTCCACTTCCTTGCAAGCCCTCAGTATTTCAAATAAAAGATCAAACTAAATGTACAGTCATCCCTGGGTATCAGGAGTGGTTGGTTCCAGGAGCCCCACAGATACCAAAATCGGCAGATGCTCAAATCCCTTACGTAAAATGGTGTAGTTAAGTCAGTCCTTAGTATTTGTGGGTTCTGCATCTGTGGTTATGGAAGTCTGACCATATACATTATTAAACTATTATAGGGTCCCTGATAAAAACAGACCCATGACATTTATCTTTTTATAATATTTTTTAAAGCCTTTATAAACTTTAAAGCAGGTGTCAGCCCTTTTTATGAGCTCCAGTTTATCAAAGGAATTAAATCCTATCCTTTACTTATGTGATCTGCTAATTGATAAGAAAGATCGACTATTTCAACTACTAGATTTGGCTTCATAAAACTGATGCTTGTAAAGAATACTAATCAAATATTATCCCATATCGGCATTCTGCACTTGGCAACTGGCTCTATATCGGACAGTTTTAATTCTATTTATAGGAAATAAATTTTTAAAAACCTAAATACCAATTTGACCATCTGACCTCTTTGAGATCAGCTTCTACCAATTGCAGATGTCCTATCCAATAGTAGTGCTAATGTCAAATTGGATAAGGGAGTAACAAGGGAGGTCTCTGAAGTGTGAGAAAGAAAAGTATTTTGCCAAGACAATGGATAGTGAGAGAGAAAGGAGGACTTTAGATAGAAAATTGCAGGCATTTACAGGTTATTCCTCAAGGGAGTGGTGGAAGTTATTGTCAAGGAAAGACTGCAGACTTTGGACAAGATACAAATATTGATCCTTTAACTGACAGAGTGACTGAACCTGTAGCCTTGCTCACTACAGCAGTCACTCTGAGCGTTCAAAATTTCGATGCTGTCCCTGGTGTTGTAATTTCAGATTCTGAAAGTGCAAGTGGAAGTATCATCTAGAAATATAAAAGTGAGACAGAGTAAAGGAAACTAAATTGGGAGGCTGAAGTTAAAACCAGAATGCATAATGCTTCTTTGGTGATTTACCCCCACTTTTTTTTTTCTTTTTATAAATGTGGTTTTGGTGTCTAGATTTTAAAAGTCAGTTGGTTTGATTTGTTCATCTCTGTGCCTCTTTATGCACAACATAAACTGAAGTAAGAGTTATGGCCATATTACCAATTAATTTGGTCAAAATGTGTAGCAGAGTTGGAGCATCGTTTAGGCTGGAATAAACAAAGCCCTAGCTAGCTTGTTTACTGATGACACAAGTAACAGTGCAAATGTGTTAATATCTTATAGAGGAGACATACCCATTTTGTTGTTGTTGTTATGTTAGCCAATTGGAAAGACATGGGTGCATTTCTGATCAGTACATGTCCATTCCTTCTTTCACACAGTACTTGTTAAAAGGATATTATGTCCATAGCTCTGAGTTACATTCTGTGGAAGGTGCAGGGTTGAACATAACGATGAATGGGGTGATAGATAAAATCCTGCACTCTGAATAAGTGAAATATGATAAAGAAAAATATGCTATTGTTGTCATAAGTACAGTAAATGTTAGTTAGGAGGAAGTCCAGGTTGCTGTGAGTTTGTGGCTCACCAGGGGCTTATAGGAGGAAATTAATTTCTACTCTGCTGCTCTTTTTAGTGAAGACACCTTGATTTTTCACATTCTGCATACTTTGGAGCTGGTAGGCGATGTTGACCTTCTTTAATTCCCCATTTCCGCGGCCAAACTAGTATTTATTCACCCTTCTGAGAAAGCCATTCTCAGATGAGGCACGTGCCACCTGGCTGGTCTCTTACTTCCCTCTTCTCCCCAAACCTTATGTATTTTGTGAATTGGCTCCTGCCTCAGTCTCCCCTTGTATTCCAACTGCTGTCAGCCACCTCAGGTACTTCAAACACTTATAAGGCCACCTACCCAAATTTCTCACCATTTCTTTTCCAGTGACCTTCATTTCCATTCTCTCTAGGCCAGATGCCTAGATAGTATAATTGCTTAGAAACGTCTCATCTCTGGAATCTTAAAGGTTAGTGGCACCTTTTTTACACCATAACCTGTCAGTCTTACAGTTTCCTCAGAACCTTGATGATAATACTTCAACTCTTTAAATTCATCACAACCTCCAGTTCTTAGGCCCCATCTAGCTTTCTTTGTTGTTTGTAATTTCTTTTTTCTTTTTAAAATTAAATTTCTTCCCTAGCCCACCTGGCCCTCATGGAGTATCACTTCATGCCTTCTGTTTTCTAGGCACTCAAATATCTTTCTCCTCTAACTGTACTCTAACTTCTCCATATAACTCAACCAAATTTTCTCCTTCTAGGGCCACATTTGGTAGATACATCTAACTTACACTCTCTTCAGTGTCTCTGATAATATTGCCTATACTCCAGAATTACCTCTTCCACATATTTTTCTGCTTCTGTCTCTCTTCACTGGTGTTTCTTCGCAGCCTCTCTCATGGGATCCTATTTTTCTTGATGTCTAGGCCACTTTATGTTCCATTTCTACCTACTCCCTTGATTGATCTTGCCAATTGCCACAACTTCCATAGCCTGTGAATTTGTTACACATGCATGCATATTTGGCTCCAACCTCTCTCTGCATCTAAGATCCTTCTAGTCAATTGCCATGATATTCTCTATAGGTATACCACCCACATTATTCCCCAAAGAGGATCCATCATTTTCCTCATGTTATCCCTAAATGTGTCTTCTTTCTATATTTTCTATCAGCAGAAGTCAGTACGATCCAAATTTTATTACTCAAGCTAGAAATGTGAGAGTCACTGCAGATTTCGCCTTTTTCTCCCCTTCTCTACACATCTAATCCATCAAAAAAAAGCCCTGTGGCTTCTTCCTTTTCATTGTCTCCTGAATTTGTCCACTTTTCTTCAACTCCCTCTCACTCAGTTCAAGTTATCATCTCCTGCTTGAAATGTTGCCATAGTTTCTTGCTTCCTAACTTTAATCATTACTTCCCCTATCGTCCGTACTGAATACTATAAAACTAATAAATAACTAGCTGTCATAAAAGTAATACGTAATTCTACCCTTTCCGTAAATCCTGCAGTTGTACCACATAGTCAATAGGATAAAGTCCAAACATGTATTTTCACATAAAAGACCATCTCTTTCACACTTCTGTTTCTGATTTTGTGGTATCTCTTGTAGCTCCCTCCACTATCAGATACCAGATTCTCTTATGTTCCTAGAAGTCCCATGCTGTCTTGGCAGCTGTACCGTATGAGCTCTGGAATCAGACTGTCTGATATAAAATCCATTGTGGTTGACTTTGGACAAATTGTTTACTTTTTTTATATAAAGATGATAATAGTAAATGTCTCACAGTTGTTTGGGAGAATTAAAGGAAGTGTCCTCCTTAAAGCACATAGCATAAAGGCTTCACTTGTAGATGCTCAATTAAGGCAAAAATTATAAACAAGGAAATATCCTCATGTCTTAATCCAAAATGCTCTTTCATCCTGGAGTGTCCTAACCAAATTCTGGGAAACTCAACTCAAATTAGCTTTTTCTCTAGGAGGTCTTCCATTACCACTCCCTGATGCCTAAATTCTCTTCTTTTTTCTTCCCAAATTCATAATCAGTCTCCCTCTGTTTCTCTCTCTCTCTCTCTCGCGCACACACACACACACACACACACCTATTATTGGACTTGTCACACTATATTATAAATATTTGCTTTATCTTCACACACATTCAGCTAGACATTTGCCTTAGAGTGGAGATCTGTATCCCATTTGTCCAGCACTTTACCAAGCATTTTGTAGGAGGTTGAATACATGAATATGAGCACAAAAAATAGAGCAGTTCTTTTAGATAATCAAAATCCATCTGTACATATGGCCTACAACTTGAATATAATAAACATAATTATGTTCTTACCTTCATGCTGTCATGTATATGATCCTAAATTCTTACACATTCTTTATTAAAAAAAGATGAACCTCAATTAAATACACTCTGTTTCCATCTGGGATATTTTAGGTTTAATGAAACCTTGAGAAATCATTCTCAATTGGCAGTAATAAAACTGTCTGAATTATTCAAAAATGAAAGAATAACAAGGGGTTCTGTTGTAATATGGAATTACATTCACAAAATATTTGTGTTATTTTGTGGTTGACTAGTAGTTTTCTTGGGTATTTCTTTCTGGGCCAAACGATAGTACTTGCTGAATCCTTCTCTTTTATGCCTTGGTGATGCTGAGACTTTATGGAAAGCACAAGAACCAAGGTCATTGAAAATGAAATGAAATATTAGGGGGAATGAAATATTTTTAATACCTTTGTATTCTTGCCTTTATCCTGGTTCTTCCATTATATAACTTTTTATAAATCGTAGAAGAGCAGATGCCAACTAAAAGGCAGGCTTAGATTTAATGTCCTCTTGTCATTCCATTTTCTTTTGTTTAATTGAGAAGGAAGATGAGAAAACAGGACAGGTTCTCTGTTATTTCGTATGGTTTATCTGGCAGCTGGGGAATAGTGGTGCTTGACAAAATGTTCAGTTAATTGAAGCCATGTAGTGGATATTGATGATCTTTCTACATTTAATGGACAAATAAATCTGCTGCTAGAGAAAAATATACAATGGCACTTTGGCTGATGTATGTCCGCACTATCCTCTTCAAGCAAATCAAAAAATAATAATTACTTTTCCAGATGCAATATGTTAATGCTTAATTGCGCTCTACAGAGCATCTCAAGTTTAAGAAAAATAACAGTATAGCTTATTCCTTGATTTTTAACTGTTAGATAAAATGAAAACATACTGAGATGAGAACATTTAATTCACACAGAAACCTGTTGGTGACAGCAAAGTTACACAAATTCTAGCTTGGGAACATACATTCAAATGAGACCATTCAAGCTTTCAAGATATTTGTAAAATAATGGACAATACAAGAGATATTTATTAAATGGGGCTATTATAAATACATTTAAAGCTCTCTGGTTACTCCTGTTTGTAAACTTCTTTGGACCTATTTAGGTTTCAAACATATAATGTTTTGGATACATAAAAATTGCCCTGTTCCCATAAAATGTTCTGTTCCTCTCAAAAAAAGGGAAGCATTTAGTAGCTCATAGGTAATACCATTTGTCAAAGAAAAAGAGTTTCTAATGGCAATAAAATAAGTGGGGCTGAAAGGCCTTAGAATTAACTGTATTAAACTCATTACAGTGACATTTTAAAAACTCAAAAATTCTCAAAATTGTCTTTAATTTCTTAAATTTAGCCTATTTGGAAATAGTGCCTTAAATTTAACTACTTTGAAAGTATTTATTTGCCTCCTCTTTCCCATTCAATAAAGAGCAGTTAGGAAAATTTCTGCCATTATACAATATCAAAACCAAGCTCTAAGCCCTCAGTTACAGGGCTCAATACAGTTTGTGGATATAAATTAATATTGTATTTAAAAGTTAGAGTATCTAAAACTCTCTCCATTCTGGTCTCCAGTCCATTCTATTTTGCCCTGTTAAAATTCCCCTTTACCTGGTTTCCCCTCAACTGTCGCCTCCAACACTTTTCCCTACATTTAGAGAATCTTTCCTCCATACCATTTCTTTTCTTCTTTCTTTTCTCAAGGGTATCTTAAAGTTCATATCTTCATGCCCACCCCTCTCTCCTCCATTGGGCAGGCCTATGTCCTAAACAATTTCCTATGCACTGAGAAGTAGTATGAATCCTGTAGGAAATTATAGTGAGAATCACAGAAATATTTCAACTCAAGGTATAACTGTGACTGATTGCCAGAACTTCTTGTATCTCTCTGTTGAGATGGATTCTGAGACCATGGCCTGGTCTCACAGGGGAAGGCTTCTATATTCAAATACCAAATTATGCTCTGCATGAATAATGTAGGGTGAGGAATACATCCTTATCATAAGATTAACCTAAGGCAATGGTCCTCAAATATTAGTTTGTATCAAAAACACCTAAAGGGCTTGGGATAATGCACATTGCTGGGCCTCACTACCCGGTAGTTTCTGATTCAGTATATCTTGGGTGTGGTCCAAGAATTGGTGCTTTTATCAAGTGTGCAAGTGATGCTGAGGCTTCTGGTTCAGGGATCACACTATGAAAATCACTGATCAAGTACACTTTTCGTGTGTGTGTGTGTGTGTGTGTGTGTGTGCGCACGCGCGTGTGCAGTGTTTCTTAACCAGGAATGAATATCAAAATATGTTGAGAATTTTTAAAAACCTATAACTGGTTTCTGC
Organism: Physeter macrocephalus; assembly: GCF_002837175.3. Taxonomy (NCBI): domain Eukaryota; kingdom Metazoa; phylum Chordata; class Mammalia; order Artiodactyla; family Physeteridae; genus Physeter; species Physeter macrocephalus. The sequence goes on from NC_041221.1 coordinate 157,833,601, forward strand.
CTAAGAAATTCTGATTTTATATATCTGGGGTTAGGCATTCATATAGGCACCTATACTTTTAAAATTGTCACAGGTAAATCTGCACACCGTTGGTTAAGACCTATTTCCCTGAAGGCAGATATTCTATTTACAGTGATATGCACAATGGCTGGCATATACAAGGGTTTTGTGTGAGTATGATTTGATAATGTTAGTATAAGAAAACTTGTAAATGTGAATGGCATGCCATGGAGAGCACTGAGATACAGTGTGTGGGTGAGTAATGGATTGCTTCCTAGAAGTAGTGAGCAGCTAGATCAAGGAGGGTGGATGTTTCATGAAGAAAAAGTAGTGAGTCTACGTGAGAAATAGCGTTGTGACTTACAGAAATTGAAAGTATGGCTGGATTATATTGTCCAAGTTAATAGGGAAACTGTGGAGGCAGTGTTAGTGACATAGGTCCAGAAATATGAGCTGGGACCAAATCATTCTGGGTGTTATAGGTTAGATTAAGGAGCCTAGCCTAGAATTTTTCTTAAGAGCATTAGGGAGCAACTGAAATGTGTTTAGTATGAGGAGTATCATAGCTGAAATTTCATGTTAGGAAAACAATGATCTGGCCTCAGTATTTAAATAAAATGATTTGAAAGCTGACATGTCTGGAGAAAAAGAGACAAATTACGAGGCGACTGCAATAATTCAGAAAAGGTGACAGAGTCTCTATGAAGGCTCAAATAATGTTTGGATTGATCAGCAATGTTTCCCTAATGCTTACAGCACAATGCTTGGCACGGAGTGAGCCTTTCACAAGAGTTTTGTTGAATGAGTGACTGACTGAATTGGAGAAGTATAAGTGGGTCTGGAGAAGACTGGACAGATTTGGATCCAATAATATTTATTGAGTAAAATTAAGTCAACCTGGTGATTGATTGGTTTGAGGAATGAGGGAGAGGGAAGAGCTGTGGGAAAGTGAAGACATATATATTAGATGACTAGAGGGTAGTATTGAACACTGACGGAGTATAGGCGAGCGAGTCCACTTCAAGGCAGTGGGATTGGTTGGGGGTGGGGGAGTCAAGAACATTTGTGATGCAGAAGGTAGGAAAAAAACACAGAAGAGGAGGGTATTACAGAAGCAAATAGATGAGTGTTTAGTGAAGGAGCAAGTGGCCAACATTTTGCAGTGGTACTAAGATGTCAGGTAAGATAAATAGTGAAAGTGTCTAATGGGTTTTGGAACCAAGATATTGATGACTTTGGCAGAGATTCACTTTGCATAGTTGTGAGGTCATTCTGTAGAGATAAAACCATAGTTGTAGGGTCATATAGTCAAGAGAACTTTTTTTTTTTTTTTAACTCAAGATGAAATTAACTTAATTGTGTTTAAATACTTTTTCCAGTTTTATTGAGATATAATTGACATATAACATTGTATAAGTTTACGGTATGCAACATGATGATTGGACACATGTGTATATTGACAAATGATTATCACAAAAAGCTTAGATAACAGATCATTACCATACATAATTACGATTTGTGTGTGGGTGGTGAGAGCATTTGAGTTCTACTCTCTTAGCAACTTTCAAGTAAAAAATGCAGTACCATTAACTATACTGTACATTAGATTCCCAGAACTTATTCATTTTATAACTGGAAGTTTGTATCCTTTCAACATCTCCCTATCTTCCAAGCCCTAGCAATCATCATTCTATTCTCTGTATCTGTAAGTGTGGCTTTTTTTTTTTAAGATTCCACCTATAAGTGAGATCATACGTGTCTTTCTCTAACTTATTTCATTTAACATTATAGGTCCATCCAAATCCAAAAGGCAAAATTTCTTTTTTTTTTATGGCCGACTGATGTTCCATTGTATATATACAACACTTTCTTTATCCATTCATCCAACTTAAATTTTTTGCATGTCTTGACTATCGTGAATAATGCTGCAATGAACGTGGGGGCAGTACAGATATTTACTTGAGATAGTGATTTTATTTCCTTCATATATATACCCAGAAGTAGGATTTCTAGATTATATGATAGTTTATTTTTAATTTCTTTCCCATAATGGCTGCACCAATTTACCTTCCCATCAGCAGGGCACTAAGGTTCCCTTTTCTCCACATCCTTGCCAATAGTTGTTATATCTTGTTGTTTTGATAATAGCCATACTAACAGGTGTAAGGTGATACCTCATTGTGGCCTTGATTTGCATTTCCTTGATAATTAGTGATGTTAAGCATCTTTTTATGTACCTGTTGGCAATTTGGATGTCTTCTTGGGAAAAATGTCTATTCAGTTCCTTGCTCATTTTAAAGTCAGATTATTTCATTTTTTGCTATGAAATTATCTAAGTTTCTTATACATTTGGATAATAACCCCTTGTTTGATATATGGTTTGCAAATATTTTCTCCCATTCCATAGGTTGTCACTTTATTCTGTTGATTCTTTCTTTTGCTGTGCAGAAGCTTTCTAGTTTAATGTAATCACACTTGTTATTTTTGCTTTTGTTGACTGTGCTTTTTGTGTTATAGCCAAAAAAATTACTGCCAAGACCAAGACTTCTAGGAGTTTTATGGTTTCATTATTACCTTTAAATCTTTAATCCTTTTCTAGTTAATTTTTGTGGGTGGTTTAAGATGGTGTCCAATTTTATTGTTTTGCTTGTTAATATTCAGTTTCTGAGCAGGATTTATTGAAAAATTATCTTTTGCCAGCTGAGTATTCTTGGTTTGCTTGTCAAATATGACTTGACTGTATATACGTATGTTTATTTCTGGGCTGTCTCTTCTGTTGATGTGTGTGTCTGTATGAATGGCAGTGCCCTACTGTTTTGATTACTGTAGCTTTGTAGTATACTTTGAAGTCAGCTTTTTTCTTCTTTCTTCTTTCTCAAGATTACTTTAGCTATTCAGGATCTTTTGTGGTGTCATATGAATTTTAGGATCATATTTTCTGTTTCTGTGAAAAATGCCATTAGGCTTTTAACAGAGATTACATTGAAAATGTAAATGGCTTTGGGTAGTATGGACATTTTAACAATATTAATATTTCCAATCTATAAATATGGGATTCTTTTCATTTATTTGTGTCGTTTTCAATTTCTTTCCCCAATGTCAAAAAGTTTTCAGTGTACAGATCTTTAACCTCCATGGTTAAATCTATCTCTATGCATTTTATTGTTTTTGATGCTATTGTAGTTGGATTATTTTCTTTCTCTTTCAGGTATTTTGTTGTTAGTGTATAGAAATGCAACTAATTTTTGAATGCTGATTTTGTATCCTGCAACTTTATTGAATCCACTTATTATTTCTAACAGTTTTTGGTGGAGTCTTTGGGGTCTTCTATATATAAGATTATGTCATCTGCAAACAGAGACAATTTTACTTCTTTCCATTCTGGATGCCTTTTATTTGTTTTTCTTTCCTGATTGCTCTGGCTTGGACTTCCATACTATGCTGAATAAGAGTGGTGAGAGTGGGCACCCTTGTCTTGTTTCTGATCTTGGAGGGAAAGCTTTCAGCTTTTCATTATTGAATATGATGTTAGATTTGGATTTATCATATATGACCTTTATTATGTTGAGTTATGTTCCTTCTATGCCCGATTTGTTGAGAGCTTTTATCATGAAAGGATGTTGAATTTTGGTAAATGCTTTTTCTGCATCTATTAAAAGGATCATATGATTTTTATCCTTCATTCTATTAATGTGGTGTATCACATTAATTGATTTATGTATGTTGAACCATCCTTTCACCCCAGGAGTAAATCTCACTTGATCATGGTATATAATGCTTTTAATGTTCTGTTGAATTTAGTTTGCTAGAATTTTTTTAGAATGCTTATGCCTGTATTCATCAGGAATATGGGCCTATAGTTTTGTTTTCTGATAGTGTCCTTATCTGGCTTAGAATCAGGGTAATGTTGGACTCATAAAATGGGCTTGGGAGTGTTCCCTCCTTTTCAATTTTTGGAAGAGTTTGAGAAGGATTGGAACTAATTCTTTAAATGTTTGGTAGAGTTCACCAGTGAAACCATTTGGTCCTGGGCTTTTCTTTGTTTGGAGGTTTTTGATTACTGCTTCAATCTCTTTACTGGTTATTGGTCTCTCAGATTTTCTATTTCTTCATGATTCAGTCTTGATAGGTTGTATGTTTCCAGGAATTTATCCATTTCTTATAGGTTATCAAGTTTATTGGCATGTAATTGTTCAGCTATCTCTTATGATACTTCACATTTCTGTGGCATCAGTGGTAATGTTTTCTTTTTTATTTATAATGTTGTTTATTTGAGTCTTCTTTTTTTCTTTGGTTAGTCTAGCTAAAGATTTGTCAATGTTGTGTATCTTTTCAAAAAACTAACTTTTAGTTATATTGATACTTTCTATTGTCTGTCTAGTCTCTATTTCATTCATTTCTGCTCTAATCTTTATTATTTTCTAACTTCTGCTAACTTTGGGCTTAGTTTATTCTTTCTTTTCTAGTTCCTTCAGATGTAAAATTAGGTTTATTTGTTGTAGATCTTTCTTTTTTCTTAACATAGGCATTTTTCACTATAAAATTCTCTCTTAGAAAGGCTTTTGCATGTAGCCTTGCTTTGGTGCCTGTGCATTCAAATGAGTAAACACATTTTCCAGTCTTCACAGATGGTTTCAACAGGTAAAGACCACCTACCTGTCTTTTTCCTGGCCTGATGTGATCACCTCCAGAATCACAGTCATGCTGGGTTGGATGCAGTTATGAGGCTGTTGCTAGGTCTGTAGTAGGGTCTGTAGTTGGCAGGCTCTTTACCAGAGTTTTGGGCAGGCATGGATTCTATTGGGTCCCTGGGTAGATGGGACTGCCTCCAGTACCTTGTTCAGTAGGGCAGTGCTGGGACAAGAATACACTTCAGGATCCACAGTTTGCTCTTCAGACAGCAGGTCTTCTACCCAGTGTGGTGGATGTGGCTCCCACCAAGTCCCTGGTCGGGGAGGCTGCTGCCTTGTCACTGGATGGGTACATGGGTGAGCATCACTTGCTCTGGACCATGGTTGAGAGGGGCTAGAACTGAGCCCCAGGGCTGTTTCACATTCCACAGCCAAGTTTGAGGTCTGCACACGTGGCTCCTGAGGCATGGCTCAGGGTGTCTCCCACCAAAGCACTGGGCAGACTAGACTGATCCCTGATCATAACCATGGAGCGGCTGGAGCTGAGGTTAGCTAGTCTCAGTGCTGTCAGGATGCTTGTGAACTTTGGCTGTGAGGGCTTGGAACTCAGTATAGGGCACTTTAGGATCTCTGGGGATGCAGATGAGAGTTCTCTTGAAGCATTCCTGTGCCAGCAAAACTATTTGCAGACTGGTTAGACAGGCTGGAGCCCAGTCACAGGGCACTTTCAGAATCTACAGTCTGACCAAATCTGGTGGCCTTACCTTGAGAAACTCCTGAACAGTGGTCCAGAGAGGCTGCAACCAGTTCACAAGTCAATTCAGGGTCTACAGCCAGGACCAAGTTCTGTCTATTACCTGATGCATGGGTGGGTGTGACTCCTCTCAGGTCCCTTGGCATATGGTACTGGTAACAGACCCAAAGTCATATGGGGCTGTAGCCAAGTTCTCAAGAGTTTCTATTTTTGTGTCTGGAACCATAGTCCAGAAAGTCAGACACCGATGTGGGCCCACCTTCTAAAAATGGCTTTCCTGGGTCTTGGACTACACTGGGGTCTCACAGTCTCCTATCTGGATTCTAAAGCTCACAGGTAGGCACTTTTGTCTGGATATCAAATTATTGTTGTTAGGGGCGGGGGTTGGGGGACACCCTAGTGATGTCTTATGTGGCCATTTTGGTGACATCACTCAATCATGTTTAGAAATTAATGGGAACAGCCAGTAAAGAAGCAATGTTTGGCAGTTCAAAAGAGACAGTTAAATGTGTAGAATTACAGCAAACATTGACATAATTCTCCTCTAAAATGGTCTATTTCTATTGTGGTGGTAGAGAAAGATCAGAGTGTATAGAATAGATTTGAAATGAACAAGAAAGTTGGTAACTGTTACTTTGGGGAATGGATGAGAGAGCTAAGGAAACATAGAAAGATAGGGGTGGGGGCAGTGTTGAAGATTCAGCTGGGATCGAAGACGAGGATTCCAATATGTTCCAGTTTCCTCCATTGACCCAGGCCATCTTCTCTGAGTCTGAAGACAATTTGACGTAAACACTGTAAATACCACAATTAAAATGAGTTGAGAATATTTTAAGGGGGAGTCCAAATGGTTAATGTGACATCTAAGTTGGATAGGGAAGGAAGAGAAAGGTCTTAGAGTTGACAGAGAAGGAGAAGTATAGGGATTAAAGGTACAGGCAGTCTCAGTGGGGTCAGAACAAGTGTTTTAGACAAGATTGCCACAGTTGGAAGGAGAAAACACAAAGGCTAGGAGAATATGGAGAGCGAGGACTCTTGAATTTATAAATTTGCAGTTGGAGGATATTTTAGTGAAAGATAAAATTTTAACTTTTATACATGTAAATCAGCTAAACTCTGAACTCCATCAAGGCAAGGGATAGTATTATAGTCAGTATTCATTGTATATCTTGAGTCATTTCTCTTGTTCATCTCTACTAAAGCACTTAACTAGTTCAACTAGTTTTTTCTCTTTCACGATCCTGAGTTACTCAGCATCAAGAGATTCCAAAAAATTTGCGAGCTGTTCTTTGCTCTTTGGGGGATCATAACTGAGCTATGAGTAGTTACCATATGGAGCTTGAGTAGCCCTGATGATTTTGTCTGCCTGAGTAACTTCTCTATAAGATATAGCACAATGCTCTGTGTGCACGAAAGGGTCTGTGTGATAACAAATATTTGTGCATTGCATAATACTTTCTTAGGCATTTTCTCATATATCATCAGACTTGATTTTCCTTGGAAACTCTGTAGAGGTATGTAAAATATCATCACTATTCGACAGATAAACAAAATGAAATACGCACTATTCAAGGATCTTATCCACAGTCTCAGAGTTAGATAATGGCCTATTGCAAGGCAAACAAACCAGATCTCACAGATTATAATCCAAAACTCTACCCACAAATATGCCTTTTAACATTGTAAAATAAGCATTTGCTTTTGCTAGTTCCATAGGAAATTTTTGTTTAGTTATTCATGTTCCTGTGTTTGAACTAATTGAAAATTAATTAAAATTAACATACTCTCCTAAAGCTGACTATACAAGATGCTTTTGGGGAAAAAAGTGTGATTAAATCTTGGTGCCTGGATTTCTTCCTATCTGCAGCAATAATAGAAGAATTTATGAATACTGTAATTCCTTGGTGACAAATGCCATGTGAAGGTAATGTAAAGGGGATCTAGAATTTACTATTGTTCTCCACTCATATGATGTGAATGCAGAAAACAAAAAGATAAACGCACAGAAAAGCCTGTGACAAAATGCCAGATGTGAGCTGGACTGATTCACTAGCTCTTGCTTTACTAGCAAATCTAACCCATCATCTCGCATACAATTATGTTGCACCTCCTCTCATTCTTCTGTGATGAGACCGGGTACCTTACAGTAGATAGCACACAATATAATCATACCTGTTGAATTGGGAAGTGTTGACAGAAACATTTCCTGTCATTTTGGATTACAAGACATTTAACAGCTGTAAAGCATTTGCAGGCAGCTTGCAGGGTAAGTGTCCATGGTTTATCAGTTCAATATGCCTCTGATGATAACACAAACTAGGTTACCTGTGTGAAACAGATATAGACTTCTGGCAGATTACTCAGATATTAAGACACTAGAGACTAGATGACATCCTTGAATAAACATCAAGAAAATTCAGATTTCTTAAATATACAAGTATTTTTGTGATTCTCATCTATAATCTGAACTGTAATAGGCTCATAAATGTAATATATAATTGTAATATTTATGATATTACATATCGTAAATATATATATATTTATATATTCTAATCTCCTCATTAGAAGGTTAAAGTGGTAATTATCAGAGAAAAAGAAAAAGCTCACGGTTGGGGTCACTGATCTACAGATACTCTTCTTGGCTCTGAAGGGACAGCAAGGGTAATAAGTTGTCAGAACATGATTTCATATTTATTCGACAGCAAAAATATCTACTGAACATTTACCATATCTCAGACACTGTAGTATACAGTATGCAGTATACAAAACAAATAAGATCCTTCTATTAATAGAAGTTAATGCCAATCTGTAGCCCTTGGACCTTTTAAAATTAACCAAATGCTACATCTTTGAAAACAGATTACAAGCACCCTATTATGGCAAATTTCACTTTCTGGAAAACACCTTTTATTTCATTGTAAGAGCTAAATTGATAAGTTTTTCCAGGCATTTCAGTAGTGATACAGAAGATGAGTCCAAAACCAGAAAATACAAATTTGGGGTAGTAACAATATTATCAGATAGTTTACAAATGTTTTGGAATTTCACAGAGAATATGCGTTCACTGGTTAGGAAAAGCACACAAAACCTACCTTTTGTTTTAATGATATGACATTAAATTTAATAGTTCTAGTAGTTTTGTACATGCTTATTCCTCTGCCTGGTGAAATTCTTTATTGAGACTTTGGTCAGAAATCACCTCTAAGAAGTCTTTTCTGAGACCTTGGAGAGAATTAGTTATTAACCTGCTCTGTTTCCCAGATCTTAAATTCTATCAGGACAGTTGTCATTGCAGTGCTTAGTTTGGTCCCAGGCTCATAGCTACCAGCTGAATAAATAGAGTATATGTACACACTTTCTGATGTAACACTGATCATACTATTATTATTATGACTGTTGCTTTCTAGCCTCTTTCCCTTAAAGCTTAGGCCAAAGAATATGCATTTAAAAATTCATATTTATTGAGGCATTAATTTCCATATAATACTGATAACACTGATGGATTTTGACAAATGAATGCAATCATGTAGCCACACCACAAATACGAGATTCAGTTTCCATTATCCCAAAAAATACATTTGTCCTCCTTTTCAGTAAAATCCCCTACTTTCATTGTCATCCTGGCAACCACTTACCTTTATTTTGTCGTTATACTTTCTGAAAATTTCATGCAAGTTCTATTATATGAAAAGATAATATGTAATTATAGTAAAATATAATACATTATATTGATATATATTAAATTTCATAAAAAGGAATCATACAGCATATATTATTTTGTGCCTGGCTTCTTTCACTTAATATTATGCATGAAGATTTGTTCGTATTGTTGCATGTACCAGTAGTTTGTTCCCTTTCATTGCTGGGTACTTTTCTCTGGTATGGATATGTAACAGTTTGTTTATTCATTCATCAATTGATGGACCTTTTCTTTTTTTTTCTTTTTAAAATTCATTTATTTATTTATTTTTTGGCTGCGTTGGGTCTTCGTTGCTGCATGCAGTCTTTCTCTAGTTGCAGTGAATGGGGCTACTCTTCATTGCAGCGTGCGGGCTTCTCATTGCAGTGGCTACTCTTGTTGCGGAGCACGGGCTCTAGGCGCGCGGGCTTCAGTAGTTGTGGCGCATGGGCTCAGTAGTTGTGGCTCACAGGCTCTAGAGCGCAGCCTCAGTAATTGTGGCGCATGGGCTTAGTTGCTCCGCAGCATGTGGGATCTTCCCGGACCAGGGATCGAACCCGTGTCCCCTGCATTGGCAGGCAGATTCTTTTTTTTTTTTTTTAACATCTTTATTGGAGTATAATTGCTTTACAATGGTGTGTTAGTTTCTGCTATATAACAAAGTGAATCAGCTATACATAAACATATATCCCCATATCTCCTCCCTCTCGCGTCTCCCTCCCACCCTCCTATCCCACCCCTCTAGATGGACACAAAGCACCGAGCTGATCTCCCTGTGCTATGTGGCTGCTTCCCACTAGCTATCTATTTTACATTTGGTAGTGTATATATGTCCATGCCAGTCTCTCACTTCGTCCCAGCTTACCCTTCCCCCTCCCCATGTCCTCAAGTCCATTCTCTCTGTCTGCGTCTTTATTCCGCAGGTGGATTCTTAACCACTGCACCACCAGGGAAGTCTGATGGACATTTTCTTGCTTTAATTTTGCCTGTAATGAATAGAGCTGCTATAAACATCCACATACAAATCTTTAGGCACACATATGTTATCATATGGTAAGTGTATAATTAACTTTATGAGAAACTACTTGTTTACAAAGTGGCTTACCGTTTTTCATCAATATCAACAGTGTATCAGAGATCCAACTACTTTCCATGCTCTTCAACCCTTGGGTGGTTATTTCTTTGTACACATTTTTCTAGCGCCTCCCCTTTTCCGGTAATTTATTTATATATATGTATGTTAGATAGTTTGATTTATTTTAGTCCTTTTTCTCTCTCACCTTTATTTTGAAAAGTGTTAATTGCTATGTCTTCAAGTTCACAGAATTTTTTTCCTTGGCAGTGTCTAATTTGTATTATTTTTTAAATTTTATATACTATATTTTTTATCTCTATGAGGCCAATTTGGGTTTCTTTGAGATCTTTTTCCTTTTTATATTCATGATAAAGAACATCATGAACATATTAAGTATATTTATAATATATTTATAGAATATACTATATAATGTATATTAAATATAAATAGTATACACATATGTATTTCCTAGTTTTATCTGCTGAGAGGGGTAGATGAAGCAACATCGCATTCACAATGAGCACACCCAGTTCCCAGACCTTAGTTTCTAATACCATTCTCTGTTAAAAGGAACCAGGGCTCCTTGGAAAAATGGCTGATCTTAGGACCAGGGGAGTGGATATACAAGATGAGCGTGGAGCATTCTGTGGTTCCAGAAAGTAAGAAGTGCTCAAAAAACAAAATGATTAAGGAATGTTAAAGGGATATAGGAGCCAACTAGAAGATCTCCCAATGATCAAAGCTGGAACAATTTGAGCAAAATCTAAATAAGTAGTATCAGATTATAACCGAAAATATAAAATAAATGTCCCTGAGTTCATATTGGCATAACTAAATGAATGAATAAATAAATAAATGAGGGATAATAGACAAATCTCTCACACAGAAGAATACCAAATAATTTATGTGGCTACTCTGCCCTTAAGGAGGGGGAATATAATTTCCCAACCTTTAAGTGTACAATGAACACAGTGATTTCTTTCAAAGATATACAGTATGGAAAGGGGGCGGGGAGAGAAACTTGATAGTGGAGAAACCTGGCAAACACTACCTCATTTAAATGATCAAGTCATGTTGATAGTATATATCCTTGATACGATGCAATGAGAATGGCACTGTACTTCTGTAGTCTATCTACCAAAACCCATATTCCTGTCTAACAGGAGAAAAATATCAGACAAAACCAAATTGAAGGAATGTTCCACAAAATACCTGAACAGCAGTTATTAAAATGTTAATGTCAGGGCCTCCCTGGTGGCGCAGTGGTTGCGCATCCGCCTGCCGATGCAGGGGAACCGGGTTCGCGCCCCGGTATGGGAGGATCCCACATGCCGCGGAGCGGCTGGGCCCGTGAGCCATGGCCGCTGAGCCTGCGCGTCCGGAGCCTGTGCTCTGCGGCGGGAGAGGCCACAGCGGTGAGAGGCCTGCGTACCGCAAAAAAAAAAAAAAAAAAAAAAGATTCACATAAAAAAGCAAAATTTTTTTAAAAATGGAAATGTGAAGCTTTCTCATTTATGCTCAATTACTTGGTGATGGACAGAGTATTTGCTGTATTCTTCTGCTGTTGTTCTTTTATTCTGCTGTAGCAGCTCACCCCACACAATTTTTATGGGCTTGTAATTCTCTGCCAATCTCATTGTAACCTCCTCCTTATTGTCTTCTCTTTCTTGAGCATTCTTCCTTTAAATAGTCAAAAATACATCCTTTACTGGTGGCTGTACTTCCACTTTTCCTTTACTACCTTGATTCCACATGTATTCAGTGCCTCGACAGTTCTTAATATTTAGTGGGTATTATTTAAACATTGCAAAATTTCTAACATCTCCCAATTTTTATAATCCAAAAATAAAGATGGGTCTGTATTTGGAATTGTCTCTTACTAGGGCCTCCTGCCATCAACATCTTTGACTCTGTTTTAACCTGTGTTTTATAGTATTTTTTCCCATATACTATATCCCTCTCGATGTAATGTTTGGAGAAATAATACAACATTGCATCTTTCTCCTCCAATATACCCACAGCACTGTTTCCTTTTATTGCAGTAGAAGGGCTGAATATTTTGATTTGGTTACAATGACCACATGGAACAGCAAATCTTTATTAGGGTAGCAAGTGTATTTTAATCTTACTCTCATGGACAGTTGTGAATTCATGAAATAATGGGGAAATAAAATTTCTTTAAAGAAGGAAAAATATAAACTTCTTGAGAATGAAAGGATTACTCACAAAGGCATTGAGAATATGAATTGACTTACAAAGAACCAAAGAGCATTTCTAGTACACTGACCGTCATATATGTTTGTTTATACTTGGGCAGCTGTGTGGTTTTAGTCAGGGTATAAACAGAGCAAAACTTGATATGATAAAGAGAATTTTGCAACCTAGTCATGTTGAGTTGTTTAAGAAATCAATAGGTCTTTCCTGAAAATAGCACAGGGACTGGAAATGGGTGAAAACATTACCCAAAGATAACCACAGCAAAGGAACACATTAGTTCCCTCTCTTACGTTAATATTATCTTTTTACATAAGATCTTCAAGGAAACATAAGTGAAACAGAAGTAGATTTTAAAAGAATTTCCTCCTTTTAGCCTCTTCTTGGCTCTATAATGAGCTGACTAGTAAAATCTAAGCATTGGAAAAAATTCCAGTGGGGATGAATTGATCCACTCCTGACTGAGACTAAAGTCACTTCCACTGGCCCAGTACTAACATTGGATTCCATTTTCTTGAGGTTTTTTTTGCCCCATTTCCTTAATACAAAATGTATATCCCTTATGTTTCTGTGCTAAAGTGTCCCTTTCAGTAATAAACATGGCTCTTTCTTTCTGTCATTAATGCTCTGACACACTTTCAACATTCAGTCTAAACTTCTAGCTTCTCACCTTATCCAAAAAGACTAGAATTAAGTCGAAGTACTTCTTCCATCTGCCACTGGTTCTCTATGTTAGCATGTGTATTGCTCTCTGTTGTGTGAGAGCCAGGCTAACAAATCCAAATACTGCCCTACTATAGTCTCGGCTGGCTCTGCTTCTAATTACATCTACGCTCAAAAGGAAGAAGTTGTTTTTTTCCTTCAGGCTTCCAGTATGATTTTATTGGCAATTATTCCCCATTATGCCGTGGGCTTGATCAGCTTCCTGTGACCCAATCCAATAATTATTGTCATTGATCAATGCGTTAGAAAATTTCCTTACAAGGAACAATCAGATAGCTGCTTACAATGGCATTATCTCCAGCCTCAATTTAGTGTGGGTGGGATACTTTCCCCTATACATTGCAGCATGAAAATATGTATCACTGATGTGGCCCAAACCAAAACACTGCTAAACACATTTATTGCATTCTGCTAATGTCAGTGCATCATCATATGCAAAATGAAACTACAAATTCCCAAGTGATTAGCATGTACTTCCCTTCTTCCCATTTCTATTTGGCTGGAAATGGAAACCATTCCAATAATAATCAGTTGCATAAAAGCACAGAGTACATTCCATAGCTACAAATCAAAATTACCACCCTCTTCTTCCTATATCATTTGACCCAGGCAAATGTAAGTAGGGGGTGCTTTGCCAATTCTTCTTCGTTTTAATTTCCCTTCTTTGGGATGGACTCTATCATCCACTCTTCTTCCCATTTAAACTCTCTTGGGATGCATTGCTTGTGAAGAAAATTACTCCGTGACTGCTAGAAATAAATAGTTTTAATTTTACCTTTTAATCTTCACTTTAACTTTCATCTTGAATTTCCCATTTTCAAGTATCTGACTAAATTGATTTGATGCTTAATGCTTGCCAAATAAATAATGAGGCTCTGAACGAGTCCATATGTAATAAGGTGAGGATTTCATTACTCCTAACATCACTATAATCAGGCAATGATTAAATTATTTCTAACATTCTTAACACCAATGTGAAATTATACTAAAGACCCAGAACAATTTAAGCCTTCCCACCATGTTTTATGTCAAGCATTTCTATTTCCAGCAGTTTATCACAATGTTCCAGGAATTGGCCTGTAAGGGTTTATGCTAATGCTAATGGAAAGAACTCATCCACAGGTGTCCCCCTTTATCTCAGCTACATCTTTGAAATCATTTACAAGTTCCATGGTAACAACCCTAAGGCCCACCAGCAGGAATGCTGATTAACACTTATGAGGGGAAAAAAGACTTAAATAATCAAACACTTTACAAATTGTAGAAACCTAGACAGATGTTCAACTCATGGTTATTTTGTGGAGGGGCAGTGGGGCAGCTCTGAACTGACGAGTGTATGCCTGCTCTTCTTCATTCAGGGTAGACAGAGAGAGAGACTCAGGCATGTCCTCCAATCAAGGGCATTCAAATCTCTCTCTGGCATAACTGGCATCCCTTCCAGTTTGTAGAAATCATATTATACCCATTGCATCCAAGGGAGATGCTTAACTCAGATCTTTGAGTTATGTTTATAGTACATTTGGAGGGTGACAGCAGCACCACTCAAGCAATGATTTGCAGCTTTAATGAATGCCTGCAGGATGGTGATATTGATGAGAAATCTGTATTAGAGCACTGTGAATCATCATTAAAAGGCATTTAAAATTGGCTTGTAAAATATGGCTTTCGTTGCCCTCTATGCACTCTCCTGGAAAGATAAAGTAATGTATTAAAATGATGATATGGATGTTAATAAATATGAAGTCATGGCTACGCTATTAGATCTGAATGTGGCAACGAGAGCCCCTGCAATTTACTCTCAAAGTTAGAGGTTCTGTTTTTATTATTGAATCTATAGGAGGCATTTTATGATGGTCTGGAGCCAAAACGTAACTTTCCTGGACACTAAGCTAGCCACTGGTCCAGAACTTTAGTTTAAAAGGATAAAATGTCCTATTATTGTTGATGTTGTTAGTAAATTCCATTGTGGATTTATTATAGGCTGGGGGATTGTTGACTCTGGACACCAAGTAATTTCAAGCTGTCTGAATTCATAATGTGAGGACTTTTTGAACTGCAAACAATCCTGGGTTTTTCAATGCAAAAACAGCTTGGAGGTGTGAGGGTGGGGTTGAGTTGAGGGGAGTGGTACAAGCCTGGTGTTATTTTGGGGGATAGATCCAGTGCATCAAGGTATACCTAATTCTCATTGCAGTCATTGTACATCAAGATAATTTATATTTAATGATCAACCTAGCATTTAGTATGTAGCATTTATCTTATTAGACTTATCAATTTAATTATATATGAAAACATTCAAATTAGCAAATGCACGAAGGAAAACTGCTTGTGCATTGAAGAAGGTAAGCCTATATTATGGTTAATGTATTTATCCATTAATGTAATCATTATGTAATTTAAGACATTTAGGTTCTACCAAAGTATCTTGCTAATGTGGGTTATAATGCCTGTGGTTTTCATAACAGTTTCTGAACTTAATCCTGTTCTCTTTCCATGGTTTACAGTATCCAGTTCTTCTCATTCACAGTTGTTTAAACATTTTCAACTTCCTCTAGAGTATCTATTTTGAAATTATATTCAGCTAGAATATGTTTCTGATTGTCATTAAAATATTTCTTTACTTTTCTAGAATAAAGGGTATTTTTAACATGTATAATAGTCTTAAAGGATGCTGGATATCAACTTTCTAACTATAATCTGGCTTCAACATGCAGCTGAGTAAATACCTCAGATAACATTTCATATTGCACTCCCTTCAAATCGTTGTTTAGAGAATTTTTTCTCGTCCTTACAGAGTATATCCATTCATTTTGTCTATCACCCTAGCTTTTCCTCAACGTGTCACTAAAGAAGCACTTTGACAATGAATTTCACCAAGACTAAAACCTTGAAGTCCTGCCAGAGATATTCATATATATCCTCTTTATCTACATCTATTAATTTTTTAACTCTAGTGTCCTGGGTGTTTACAGGGGTATTCTATTCTTTGTAGCTTCACACTGTAAGTATCTAGAATAATAACTGGATTTCCTTGACTCTGTCCGGGAGAACTCTCCCATGTAATTGAAGCTATCTGCAGCATTTGATATTGTGGCAACTCCTTTTCCTGTTTCTCTTACCCTGTTCTCTTGGCTCTCTTCCTACCTCAGTGGGTGCACCTTTGGGCGTTCCTTCCGCTCCTGTATAGCAGGACATTCCCAGAATTCTCTCCTTCGGTCTGTCCCCTTCTCACTCTGCACACACTCCTCACTCATGGGGATAATTGGCAATACTCTACTGGATCTCTCTTTTTCTTACTTCTGATCTGAAGATCATCTTTCTTTACTTAGTATGCTACTTGGAAATGTCAATAGTTCCTCAAATTCAACAATAATAATTATTGCTAATAATCCCATTACTATTGAACCAGTCCAGATCGCATCATCTCTTGCTTGGATGAGTGTATCAATTTGCTAACTGATTTTCTAAACTTTATTCTTAATATCTCCTTGACTTTTATTCATATGTATCTACAATTATATGTCTAAAATGATTTTTTCAGTCCTTATTTTAACTATCTGTAACTCATGATAATATTGACTTTTCTCTTTCCGTTACCCTTTTCTTAGTTAATGTAATAATACTCTTACCTGGTTTTCTTCCTACCTTTTTGCCTATCCCTGCCAGGTCTTTTTTGTACATTCTTCTATATTTTCCAGTTCCATAGATGGTGGTTTCTCACAGGCTCCATCTGTATCCCATTTTCCTTTCATTTTATTTCCTCTACCTTGGGCAATCTCAAATATTCCCAAGGCTTCTGTGACCATCTCTTTGCTGGTAAATCCCAAATTTGTATTTCTAGTCCATATTGAATATCAACTCCCTCCTAGTTATCTATCTCTATTAAATATTACATAGGAATATTCCTTTCAGTTTAACATGTTCAAAATTGAACTCATAATTTTCTCAAAGCATAACTCCTCCTTCTGAGATCCTCATCAGAATGAAAATATAGTCAGCCACTAGGCTGCCATACCAGAAATCTTGTTATTATTCTAAATTCCTCCTTACACTTCTTCACGTCTCACATCAGCATGTCCAGCCACTTCTAGCTTCTAAATGTGTCTCCAAACTATACCCACTACCACTATCCTATTTAAGATACTCTTATCTTTTACCAGGATTATTGTACCAGCCTCTGGTCTCCTTATTTTTTACCCCTTAAGCACTTCTATATAATAGCCAGAGTGATTTTTCTAAGGTACAAATATGATTTGCTATTTTTTAAATTATATAAATATTTATTTACTTATTTAAAAACTCTTATCTTTTACCAGGATTATTGTACCAGCCTCTGGTCTCCTTATTTTTTACCCCTTAAGCACTTCTATATAATAGCCAGGCCAGAGTGATTTTTCTAAGGTACAAATATGATTTGCTATTTTTTTAATTATATAAATATTTATTTACTTATTTTAAAAAAAAATTTATTGGAGTATAGTTGATTTACCATGCTGTGTTAGTTTCAGGTGTGTAGCAAAGTGAATCAGTTATACATATACAGATATCCACTCTTTTTTAGATTCTTCTCCCATCTAGACCATTACAGAGTATTGAGTAGAGTTCCCTGTGCTATACAGTGGGTTCTTACATACACATTACTATGTATAAAACAAATAACTAATGATTTGCTATTTTTATGCACAGACCTTTTTAAGACATCCGTTGCCCTCAGAGTAATGTCCAAACTGCCTAATATGGCTTAGAGAGCCCTTCCCAGAATGACTCCATCTCTCTCTCTGCAGCCCAGTTTCTTCCCATCTCGAGTTCTTACCTTCCAGTGTAAGCCCTAGTCAGACAGAATTACTCTTGGTCCCCTGAATTCCATGTGCTCTCTCTTGCCTTGGTACAATAGATTTGTATGCGCAACTTCCTCTCCTACAGCATTCTTCCACCTCCTCTTTGTTAACATTGTACTCTGCTGATCTTTCAAGGCTCTAGAGAATTTATTTAGATTTAGAGAATCCTTCTTCCGGAGCTCTTTTCTTGACGTTGCCAAGACTTGGTTAGGTGCCTTTTTGCTGTTCTCACAAAGCACCTTCTACCTACCTCTGTAACTTAGTGTACCATGGTGTGACTGCCTGCTACCCACCACCCTATAGTCAGCTGTGAATTCTTTGAGAGCCAGGGCTCTGCCATTCATCACACAAAGCCCCTGACACAAAATGGGTACTCTATAGCTGTCTGTGGAAAGAAAGAGGTAAGATAGGTAGGAAGTATGATTCAGGTTTCTAATTATTTAAAACAATTACAGTTGTTCCCCATTACCTTTGAGAAAGAAGCCAAAGACCTTAGATCTAGGTTGGCTTTTGCCATGCTCAGCTCTGGCCACACTCCCAGGGGTATCTGGCTCTCACACATAAACCAAACATACAAGTCCCTAACCATGCTATGCCCTCTCTTGTGCCTTGAATCTTATCTTTCATTTCTTCCTACTTGCCTATATATATAATTTCAGACTCCTCTGAAATGTCACTTCCTCTGGCTTTGCAAGGTGGAGTTAAGTGCCAATTTCTTTCCCTAGTGCTCTGCATACAACTCCTAATATAACCTTTATTCCGTCATTTAATAATTTGTTCACATATGTTCATACATACCACTACCACAAACTTCTGGGACATAGCACAGAACCTAGCACCCTGAAGATGGTGAGTGTTTAGTAAATGCTCATAGGATCAGTGGATGAGGAGGGCACTCTTTTGCTGAGGGAACTAACTGTTCAACCTGGGTCTGATCTCAAACCAGAGATCTAATCTTTAAGATTAAAATTAAAAAGGAAATCTAAGAAGATGCTCTTAAAAATAATGAAACACATTGTATATAGAGAGGAAACCTCCTGAAACTGAAGACTACCTAGTATTTATAATGGATCTTTAGCTTTGTAACCTGATTCTTGGGGTATCATTTCTTAAACACTCATGTTCAAGACACTGTGCTGATAGTGTTATATAATTTATCTCACTTAATTCTAACAACCATAAGAAGTAGATTCAAATATTATCCTTTATTAAGAATGAGGAAAATTAGACCTAGAGTGATGAAGTATCTTCCCTAAGATCCCTCTGCTATTAGTAGCAAAACTAGGACCCAAGCCCAGATCTGACTCTCTACATCCACTACACCATACATGGAGTTTCTTGGCTCAAAAAGAGCATCATGTTTTCTAAAGGACAGAAAAATTTTCTGGGAAATATTGTGAAATATGTTTCCCTATGACCTAAGCTTCAACCATTTTGTATAATTATCTTTAAAACAACCATGAAAATAACTTTCTATGGTTTTCACATGCTCCAGAGTCAGGTAGACAGCAGTTATGATGATAAGTTAAGGTACAGACCAAGTAAATTACTAATACTTATCTCCTTTATAGTGCCTTGAATAGTATATCATTCCTTCTAATTGAAATTTGAAGAGTTTATGAATAAGTAGAACCACAGAACAAATACTGTATAATATACCCCTAGAAAACTATATCCCAAATGGAAAAGAAAATTGTAAGTGGAGTAATGGATAAAATACAGGCAATTTTTATAATATCGAGAGGGAAATGAACTAGAAATCCTGCTCACTGACAATATAGCAGAGAGTCTATGGATAATAGATAAGACTTCTGGAGACCCCAATTGCCCAGCAAGCATACTAAGGAGAACAGAAGGGTTAATCCACTGATAAAACAAGGATATATCAAGATATAAAAATTTGAGTTGGATAGGAAGTCACCTCTTCTTGTGTAGTTGCCTTCAGAGATTTGTGAACTTGCTTTGGCTGCATAGTTGCAAGGTCCAAATCAGCTGATTGGTACGTCATCTAGCACACCAATGGGGAATTGGCAGATATTTTTAGGCCACCATCTGGCAATTACTTTTGCCAAAATCACCTCAATCTAGTAACAAAAGAAGTACATCACAGCTCCAAATATTTTACTGGGGCAGAAGTGATACAAGTAGAGTAGTAGGTAAAAAAAAGTTCCATATTACAGAAAGTAGATTAGAGGGTATCAGGGGCTGAGAGGTGGGGGAAATGGGGAATTATTGCTTAATAAGTACAAAGCTTCTGTTTGGAGTAATGAAAAGTTTGGGGAAAAGGTAGTAGTGATAGATGCAAATACTGTGAATGTAATTAGTGCCCCTGGACTTATATACTTAAATATGGTTAAAATGTTACATATATTTTATTACAATATAAAAAATGATAATACAATATATCCCATTGAACTACACACTTTAAATCGAATTGTAGAATATGTAAATTATATTTTAATAAAGGTGTTAAGAATAGCTATGTATTGGGTTGGCCAAAAAGTTCATTGGGGTTTTCCTGTCATAGCATACGGGAAAACCTGAATGAACTTTTTGGCCAACCCAATATTAGTTTCCTGGGGCTGCTGTAATCAATTAGGACACACTGGGTGGCTTCAAAGAACAGAAATTTATTATCTCACAGTCCTGGAGGCCAGAAGTCTGAAATTAAGATGTCAACAGGACCATGTTCCCTCTGACATGATTTAGGGGTCCTAGTTTCTGGCGGCACCTGACATTCTTTGGCTGTAGTTGTATCACTCCAATCTCTGCCTCCATCTTTATGTTGTCTTCTCCTCTTCTATCTTTTATAATGATAATTTATTTGATTTAGGGACTATATTACATCTGCAAAGACTCTTTTTGCAAATATTGTCACATTCACAGGATCTAGAGCATGGATATGTTTTTTGCGGGCCTACCATTCAATCTCCTACAAGCTCCTACCCTCAACAGGCACTTACTGTGTGACAGGCACGCACTTACTTGCTAGGCATTTCTACCTCAACTATTTAATTCTCAAAACAACCCTAAATAAAATAAGTACGATTATTATATACACTTAGCAGATGGTGTAACTGAGACTTAGAGAGGCTTAATAATTTGTTCATGGTCACACTGATAAGAACTAGAGTTGAGATGAAACACAGAGGGTGATTCCAGAGTTTGCCCTCCTAGCCCACCTATTCGAGTCTCCTTTGACAAAAGAGAGTACACTGTGGCAGGGGGTGGGAAGCTGATTTCTGTATCTGTATGGTTTTTTTTCTCCCACTTGTCTTCTTTCTGTAGGATTCTATAATCATTGTAGCAAACAGGAAGGCCCTCTTTCTATTTCATCTGCTAAGACAAGCTTTCTCATATGCTATAAATTGTGGTTTTTCTCCAAGAGATAATAGATTAGATTTGGATTTGTCCAACTTTGATCTGAACCTCTCCCTGAAAGTCTGTCTTGTGAAGATCATAAATGTCATAAACTGAAATTCATAGAAGATGTGTAAACAGCACTAATTATACAATTCAGGGCGGGGGGGTTGTATTAGAACCCTCAACCAAGTACAAACCTCCCACTTGTTAGTTCACCTTTAAATGACATAGCAGCTCTGTGCCTCTAAAAAGAAGTTCAAAATCAAATATATCTAAGTGAACAGTGTGAAAAAAAAAATAACTGGACTTGGGCACTATTTTTTTTTTCTAAATCACTTTTTATTAAGACAGCTTTTGAAAGCCATTTCCGCTAAAATTTACTGCAGTGGAGAAACACGATACAATAATTACTGCATATAGAAGTCATCTTCAATCCTGAAGATAATACAGGATATTCAGGGCTTGGGACCATCACAATTTGGTTACTCCAAAGTGTCGTGTCACAAAAGATTAATGATAGCTCTGCTTATCGATAAAGCACTTAGGCACTCAGTTTCTATCATGCTAATATCCAAAGGAGCAGTCCTTCATACTGTGGTTTTGTATTTCCTCTGTAAGTTTCATTTCCTTGCCTTTTCAATTTTACTTTCTGGACTGTCTAAGTTAATTTTCATTGCTTCCTTTGGTCTTTTCCAGTTTAAATCTCAATTTAATGATCTATCTCATGTCACAGTCTACTGGAGCATTATTTAGTAACCAGCTTTTTCTCCCGTAGTTCATGGGCACAGAACTAGTGACAAAATATCCTTATTCCCTTACAGAATATAAAATGTTTGCTAGAGAGCATTCTTCACTTACCTAGTTTTAAAATCTTTTCCTGAATATTTCATATGTAAAACTACGAATTTCTTTCTTCAAGTTTAGAACACCATTACTTACGAAGAAAACAAAAAAAGAACGAAATAAAGGGAGAGAAACAAATTTATTTCAGAGTAAGGATAAGGGACTAGTTTAATGATTCAGGCATTAGAGATTTTGCTGTGGCAGACCTACATGTGTAATCTAGAGGATATGAAACTTTCCTTGATGATCCATATGTTACTGATAAGATAATTCCAGCTTTTTAGATTTTGAAAGGCTGTTGGAAAATAAAGCATCTTTTTTCATGTTTTACAGGGAAAACTATTTGCAGGAAAAGTTCTGATTTTAAGCTTCTTAACATTGATTGAATACATTTATCTGAATTAATAAGAAGGCCAACTAATAGTAACCATACCTTATATTTATTGACAGAATGTGACAGAAATTCTGTTGAGTGTTTTACGTACATTATTTCATTTTTATCCTCCAAGTAAGCACTATTAATATTCTTTCTTTTATGGGTGAAAAAACTGAGGTGCAAAGAAGTTAAGTAAGTAACTTGCCTTAAGTGACATAGCTGGTAGGTCACAGAGGAGTAATTAGAGCCTTGTTCTGACTCCCCAGCTTAGCTATTTAACCATTTACAGTAGCCCCTCCCTGGTAGCCTGCATTTTTCCAGATTGTGAACACATTATTTTGATGGCTACAATTAACAGGTTGCTGGCTGCAGGTTACATCCCTCTGTGGACCAAGATTTGCCCTGTCTCTTGGTCCCTGAATGTCTCCTCCTTTATCTCTTTCAAAATGGACACCCTTAAACATTTTTCTTCGACAATTCTGTGACACTGTCACATTTGCTAACAGGATAACATAGATTAGTGTTTACAATTCCATGGCTGGCGATATCCCACTGCCATGAGACAAAACCAGTGTTTCTGCAAACCCTCTTCTCCCTCTGGCCTCGGTGCAACAGTCCTTCCTCGGGCTAATCTCCAGTCATACACCCTCAGCTGCTAAGGACAAAGAGAATTTTTGCCTGGGTAAGAGTGGTGACATTGGGTCTGCCATCAGTGGAAAATGAATCCTTCATGATTAAAGAATCCTGGATCTCAGTAAGATCCTTCACGTAGACCTCAAAAGAGAATTTTGCCTCAAATAAACTCTTTCCTCTCCAAGTCTCTTAAGTTCCAAGACCTTGGGCTCTAGTTTATGAAACCTCTCCCCCAAGTTTTATTATTTGATAGACTGAGAAAATCAGAAAGATTTTGCTCTGTTCTAATGCTTCTGTTTGGCTGACCTACAAAGCGAGCAAGTGTCTCCTAACAATGAGATCTGATTTGAATTGGAACCAAAGGATGACAAACCTGTGGAATGAAAAAACAACTTGAGAATCGAATCTACTTATAGACAAAGAGAACAGTTTACTGCAAGGTTATAGTTGAAATGTTCATACTATAGGTAGTGTAACTTAGTGGCTAAGAGATATCTGTCCTTTTTGCTTTTGATTGATCTCAAGTGTCCCAAATAACTGCCTAGCACATGGTAAATACTTAATATTTCTGTTGAATGAATTTTGAGTCTGAGTTTCAGAGATT
Source organism: Physeter macrocephalus (assembly GCF_002837175.3). Classification (NCBI taxonomy): domain Eukaryota; kingdom Metazoa; phylum Chordata; class Mammalia; order Artiodactyla; family Physeteridae; genus Physeter; species Physeter macrocephalus. The sequence continues at coordinate 157,857,334 of NC_041221.1, forward strand.
TGTGAACAGGGTTTGAATCCCTCCTCTTTCATTAAGTATCAGTGTGAACTTGGACAGCCTAAATCCTTTCCTTTGGCTTCCATAATGTCATCTGTAAGATGGGAATTACAATACTTTCCTAATAAAATGGATTAAAAAAATGTAAAGTAAGGCACATTTGTAGCACAGTGTCCAGCTTTAAGACAGTAATCCTTGAGCAGTAGATAGCTATCATCATCACCCCCACTATTACTGTTGACATTATTATGTAGCACCACCACGCTCGCTTCTTCTGCCTTCTAGGCAAAAATAAAAGCAAAGAAAATGTAATATTAATGCCCCAAAACATTTGGACTGAATTTTTGGTTTCTTCAATGGTGAGGAAGGATAGTTTACTGAGGTCTTAATACTTGATATGCTCTCAATGTTTCAAGCTTCTGAAGACTGGGATGCAGATATTCCCATCTCTACTCACATACCATCCCTTCTAGAAGGTCTGCCAGGTGTCAGTTTTGGGCTCATTTGCTTCACCAGGAATGAACAGGTCTGTATATTTCATGAGCTGTTCTGAAAGCAACCCCCATGTAGATTTTTATTTGAGAGGGAAAGGAGAGCTTGGGATAGGATGGAGAGAATATTCTGAAAGGAAATAGAGAAGTGGCCTGTCCTGAAGAAGACTTGGAGGATAGGGTTTCACCAGTTTCCAGGGCCTGCCCCGCCCCTGACCCCCCCGTAATATCTTTTTTCCTTTTGTGAAAGGATTCTCTCTATCTGGTTAATTAACACATCTATCACCTTATATATTTATCTGGCGGTGGGGTGGGGTGCAGAATGAGAACATTTAAGTTCTACTCTCCTAGCAAATTTCAACTATACAATACAGTGTTACCAACTATAGTCACCATCTTGTACATTATATCTTTTACAAGTGTATCTTTAGTACAGGATTTCTCAACATCAGCACCATTGACACTTGGGATTGGATATTTCTTTGTTGGAAAGGAGGCTGCTATGCTATACGTAGTGGGTTGTTTAGCAGCATACCTGCCCTCTGCTCACCAGATAGATGCTAGTAACACCCCTGCATCCAATTAGGACAACCAAAATGTATCCAGACATTGTCAAATATTGCCTGGGCAACAAAGTCACCATAGTAGTAAAGTGGCAGGATTTGGATAAGGGATGCTTTCAAGTGTGTGTATCTATGGAGGTTGGAATTTCTGGATTGCAGGCAAATGTCATTTAGCTTTCATAGCTGGTCAAGTTCTTTTTGTACGTATTGGTCACTTCCAACAGTTAGAGGTAAGTAAGAACTAACTTAGTCCAGCAACACTATCAGGTATGATGTTCCACAGAGATCCAGTCTCAAGTCAAATCTGGCACACAAGCAAACATTATTAATAACTAGGTGCATAAAACAATCATGCAGTTTGTTCCTTATGTTGAGTAAAGACTTTCCATCCTTTTAGACCCTCTTAAAAAATCCCATTGTATGAAAGATTCATTTCTATGAACATGTGTCAGGTTTAGCAAGATTACTGGTTGGATCAGGCAACACATCCTCCATTTTGCGGGGAAACAGACTCTCAAGGACTTATAGATCTGTAGTAAAAATCAAAAGGCATTAAAGCATTGAGCTCATCAACAATGCTTTTCACCAAAGTGTTGTACACAAAGCCACTTTTGTGGCTTTTCAACAACAAAAACTCATTTTTAATATCCTTTGTGCTAACTAATAAACACTGTGGCAAACTTATATTGTGGCGCTTGAAGCACTAATGCCGCCACCTCTGGAGTATACACAACTTAATGAAACACCTGGAGTATGTTCCTGACTAAGGTACTTCAAATGTATTCAACTGCTCTTACAGTGTGGACAAAAGTTATTTTAAATAAATGCTCATCACACAGTTGGTACTGATGCACTGGAAGGAAAATTAAATCCTTGGACCCAAGCTTGAATAAAAAGAGTAGGACTGGGCATATTGAGCCAGGGAGATCTGAAGACCAGAAGCCATTCCTTGAATTTTTCTAGAATGACTAAATCCTGGGATTCAAACATGTCCAGATTTCTTTTCAAGCCTGGAAGGTAGGATCTAAGTTATATTTGAAATAATTAAGAAAAAGAAGTGTCCTTTACGTAAGGGAGACATATGACATTTCTCATCTCTCCAGGGTTGTACAAGAAATCTGCACTGTTTGTTACATGGGTCTTCTCTGAGTTCTGTGTTATTAAGTCTAGGTTCTTTTTGGACCTTGATAACCTCTAACTTCATGCTCTCTTTTTTCTCTTTATGATATTTATATTCTCTTGACTAATTTTGCAATGGAAATTTTAGTCTCAGCTGTAAAATTCTATTTTCTTTGCAATGAGTAACTTAGAATGATAGAGACTAGAAAAATTACCCCCAAAAGGCACAATGCAACAATGGATATATTTTTGTTTTGTCTCTAATTTTAGCATCCAAGGCTGCATCTACGTATGCCTTAGAAAGCCCTATATATTGTGGTTCCTGAACAGAGTATGAAAAATTCATACTTTTTCGGTAGCAAATATTTTATGTCACCTCTGCAGATATCAAGAGTTCATTAAGATCATGTGATTACTGGTCCAATCTATTACAAGATATTGTGAGAATAAGCCTCAAATTTTTTCTTTAACATCTTTATTGGAGTATAATTGCTTTACAGTGGTGTGTTAGTTTCTGCTGTATAACAAAGTGAATCAGCTATATGCATACACACATCCCCATATCCCCTCCCTCTTGCTCTCCCTCCCACCCTCCCAATCCCACCCCTGTAGGTGGTCACAAAGCACGGAGCTGGTCTCCCTGCACTATGCTTCTGCTTCCCACTAGCTATCTATTTTACATTTGGTAGTGTATATATGTCCGTGCCACTCTCTCACTTCCCAGCTTACCCTTCCCCCTCCCCGTGTCCTCAAGCCTCAAATTTTGGGACTTGCTTTAACTTCGGTTAGTAATTCTGAGCTAGATTTGATCATTATTTTCATCTATATAGTACCTAAATAGGCCCTTTCAATTTTGTTTGTTTTTAGAAATATTTACATGTTGGAAGAGAGATCCAAGCTCAGTGCCTAGAATGGACTCTAACCACAGTGAGTAATTTTCTGTTACCCTAACATACCTTTGCTTCTAAATTTTTGTCTGTTTGCAATGGCTTTTTCTGCAATGAGCTTCCTTTTATCTTTTTTTCTTTTTTTCCCCCTTGGGTTATCTTGTCTTCTCCATACAGATCTTATTATCCTGCTGTGCCTTTTTCACCTTCTCCAGAAGTGGGGGCTCCACCCATTGTTGTTTCATTGCCCCTCTTAAACCCTCCTGTTCATTGATGAAGGTGGCCTGAAGCCATTTTGTTTCCCTGGCTCTTTCTGCACCTGGCTGCCAGCCCTCTGGAAGCAGGAAATATGCTTTAGTCATTGTTGCATTCTTAGAAACCAGCATAGCCTACGGCCTAGAAGGAGCATCAATAAATATATCCTGAATTGACTTGGAATTAAAATTCCAATTTTCTTATAATTTGCCTATCCTGAGACTTTGAAATTACTTGGTGCTTTTTAGTTTACAAAGGAAGACATCTGGGTGGAAGGGGGAGGGAGAGTACCATTAGAAAAGCACTCACAGTAAAGGCATTAAACTACCTTCCCCAGCCAGCTCTATGTGACGGGGGGCTGGCATATGGTCGGACAGGCTTTGGGAATGCTGACACTGGGGAGTGTGGCAGAACAGAAGCTAGGGGAGCACAACAATAAGAGTAGATTTTATGATCTTCTGTAAAGTTACTAAATGTATGCGTGCTCAACGTGATGGCACCTCTTAGGAGAATAGAATGAGGACAGAGCCTTGTGTCCAGATTTGATGTAGGAGTGTCAGCAGATGCCCATGAAAACTCAGGCCTGGAGATAAGGGGACAGTGAGAAAGTAAGATGGGAAATTTGCAGAAACTCTTAGGAGTGTGTGTGAGAGAGAGAGAGAGAGAGAGAGAGAGAGAGTGTGTGTGTGTGTGTGTGTGTGTGTTTCTGTCTGTGTCTGTGTGTTAGTAAACACTGGGAACACAAAAATTTTTAAATTTAGAATATTTAAGCCAATTTTACTTAAATCTCCAAGGGACAGAGAGGCTCCCACGTGACATGAGGTTAGATACTTCACCTCCATTATCTGTTTTGATCCTCACATGAACATAATGAAGTAGGCACAAAGTAGGTATTGTTATTTTACAGTTGAGGAAATGCAACTTGAGAAGTTAAATTAAACTAATAATAATAATAATAATAACCGAGACAGAATTGTGTGTCAGGCATAGTATGCTTCACTGCATTACTTCATTTAATTCTCTCAAATAAAACAAGAGGTTGCTACTATTACTATACTCACTTCACAGCTAAGGAAACTGAGAGGTTATTTCCTCAATGTCACATAGGAAGTAGTGGGCTGAGACCCAGATCTGTCCAGTTCTAAAGCCTCTATAATTAGTCACTCTGCTATTTCACAATTCTTGCTTATGTGTCTTGAAAGCCAGTCGTCTTCAACAATACTTTTTCCCTAACACATTTTAAACAAACAAGTAAACCAAAAAAAGAAAAGAAAAATCCAGGAAATGGTTTTACCCCCAAGATTAACATGTTCTCATTCATTTTAATCTAATTGAGCTCTATTACAACATGGGAGTGTGGGGTTTCCAAGAACAGCCTATACCTTACTCCATATTCACAACGGGCCCTTGCATTCCATCAACTAGACACCTGCTCTGTTCATTCTGTGTGATCACAGAAGCAACCAGAAACCCTGCTGTTCCTTCACCTCCTCTTCACATTTCAGGAGTTTCAGGGTGCCAGCAGACAGGAATTCATTCCTTCCACCGTGTGCTGAGAAGGTCACCATCCCATCCCTCCCAAATGGTGAAAGCAAGGTACAGGGAGGAGGAACAGTTTTCTAAAGGTTAAACTGAGGTGGGAGAGGAACCCTGGGGAATGGATACCCCTCCCACCAGCCCACCTGCCTCTACCTCAGCTCACCTTTTGATTTTCTAGATCTGAGAGCCAATCATAGAGCACAGGGAAGATGGGTTGTAGCATTTGATGATAGTGGTTAGCACTAGGGGAAACTTAGAAAATGTTTTATCAGCTAGTCAATTCAGGACTAAAAATATTTCAGAATGATCAGATTTTCTGAGTTCAGTTCGAAAGAATTCTGCTTTCCTTCCCCCTGGAAATTCCTCAATTTAGAAATTTTTAAATAAATAAAAACCTAAGTTGAACATGGCTAGATTTACATTTCAGAAACTGATTTTCTGACAGCCGTAGAATTAAAATGCTTTTTTATTTAGGGAGTTTAAGATAAAATCTATGTCGTAGTAATCCATGATTTTCTAAACTTCAGTTATTTTCTTTTCCTTCCTTACTTTTGTCATATACTGAGTATGGCTTCTCCTGTTAATTTTTTTAGTTACTTGATGTTTTCCTTTAAATTTACAATTTTAAAAGTTTATAGTACTTTCTTTAGCATGTTTCCAATATATTTATAATAAAACTTTCTAATAGACATTGAATAAAACATAGTTATTAAAATAAAACCTGTTTCTTTAAGTAACATCTAAAACTATCTCATACCACCAGCAGTGTGCTTCCAGCTTTTTAGACACTCTTTTAATTACTAGGCTGGGACAATAGGGATAATGTTCTACACATCCTAAGGATATATATTAAGGATTAAGGAACAACTATGGTCTCTGAAAGATTTATGAATAATATATGGATGTGTATGCATCTTCTCTGATCTCTTTACTTCAGTTCTGATTCTTTTTACAATAAGGCATCTTTCACCAAAGCAGAGAGGTGGATTTAGGAAGGAAATCAGGCTGCACCCAAAGGTTCGGTACTCTCTTTACTATTGGCAGTCCTGAAACTGAGAAGGAAAGTCATTTGTCAGCTCAGAATTCTTTTCCATATGTATTCATTCTCCTAAATATATAGACAGTGTCGCTGATCCTTAAATATATAATTTCATGTAATCATGTTACTTAAGGTATATCTTCCCTTCCAGAAAGAGGTGTCTGTATTCTTATTCATACCCCTGCTTCTCTCCTGCTCATGGTGCTGACATATGATGTAGTCAAGAATTAACATTTTCCAAAGAGAGGTCTGCCTTTGCCCTGGGATCCTGGGAGGTGATATCTGGGCCATTGGAATGTCCTGCCTGATAAGAGTATCTTTGTTTACCTTGGGACCTTGCGCCCCCCTGGACAGTCTCATATTGTGATTAATGATAAAGGTTCTGGGCTATGTGGTATCTGCTCTACTTCTGGAGGGGCCAAAGGAGGAGACCAAAGGTCATGCACACAGCCTGTCAGCCACGTCTACGTGATGGAGTTCCAATAAAAACTCTGGACATGAGGGCTGGTGAGCTTCCCTGGTTGACAATACTCTGTGCATACTGTCACACATCATTGCTGGGAGAGGTCAATCTGTCCATGACTCCACTGGGAGAGAATAATTAGAAGTTCCACATTTGGAAACTTCCAGGACTCTGCCCCATGCATCGCTCCCCTCGGCTGACTCTAATCTGTATCCTTTCATTGTCATAAAATATGACCGCGAGTCTAACAGTTTTTAATGAGAACTGCAAGCCCTTCTAATGGACTGTCCACCTCAAGTTGGGCACTGTAGCCCCTAACATCACACACATTAAAAGCACTCAGTAAATACTGATAGGCACTGTAACAGCATAGTTGAAGAGCTGTGAAGTCAGATATACTGGCTCTACCATTAACCAACTGTGTGGTCTTGGACAAGTTACTTAACTTCTCTGTGGTTCTTTTCACAAAATGAGAATAATACTATTTTGTACCTTGTAGGGTTGTAGCGAGAAATCAGTACGAATGCTATGCTGAGCCGTTTTAGAACCCGAGGTATAAGGAAAAATCAGTAATGCTGATCTAGTGTTTATTTAAAATTTTAGGGCTTCCCTGGTGGCGCAGTTGTTGAGAGTCCGCCTGCCG
>NC_041221.1:157864556-157878142 GCF_002837175.3 Physeter macrocephalus
AAAAAAAAAAAAAAAAAAAAAAAAATTAATATTTTGTTTATCATGAATCTTTCATTAGTATTCATTTTCAAGAAATGTTACATTAAAATATTATTAATCTTGATTACTAAGTCTTTGATGGCCCTTCAGATTTTGCACCCAAGGTGAGACCTCCACTCACCTCACCTTAAGTCTTGGCCCTGGTGAGGATTAACCGTAATAATTAAAGTAAATTACGTAGCACAGGGCCAGTACCATAGGGAACACTCAATAAAGAATATGTAATATATAACTTGGAGAAAACTTTGGAAATTTATGTTAGTGGGGATAAAAATATCATAACTATGACAAGGGATTGGGGAATATTTTCAGCTTAAAAGGAAACAACAGTTTATTCTCATATGCAGACTGTGAAGATTGGACAGAGAATGAGAGTGTGAGGGCTTATGCATTGGTTTTCTAATTTATTATATGAGAAATGGCAAATGAATAAGTTGGAGGTTCTTTATGAATGTTAGCATTTATAAACAGATGTTGAATTTGTAAAGATTATCTTTAAACAAAGAGCACATTCAACATTCAATAAATTGAAACGCTCACAAAGTATGATATTCTAGTTAAATGGATTCATCCTGAGAATATCTTTTAGTCTCAGCTTTGGCTTTTGAAAGGTCTCTGTAATATGTATTTGCTGACTTCCTTACCACAGTGCCTAGAGTAGATGGAGCCTAATAACCCTGTGGCATTTCTGTGGCATTCATGCTCTTTGGTTCAAACCATGTTTATGGGTGTTAAAGACAGAGCTGTGACTTTTGAAACTGAGTATCTGACAAAAGATAGCCTTTTCTCTCATGACTTATATCTTAGCTTTTGGGGGAGATAAATTTAAAACAATTTTCTGCCATAGTATAAAAAATAAATATATGGTCTTTATTACAGGTTCCTGACACAGCTCCTAAAATGCTTTGAATTTACTCTTTTGTATGCTAATGACATGATTCCTGACTGGGCTGGGCGTGCTCTGGATAGCTTTGGGATGTAGGTGCTGGTCACCAGAAAAACCAAACAAGTGCTTAGAAGGTTAGAACTTTCAGCATCTTGTTCCCCAAACCAGGAGAAGGGCTGGTGATTAAGTTCAATCACAAATGACCAATGATTCAATCAGGCATGTCTATACAATGAAACTTTGATAAAACTCTCTGGATGACAGTGTTTGGGGAGCTTCTGGGTTAATGAATACTTCAAGGTGCTGGGAGGGTAGCATATCTGGAGAGGACATGAAAGCTCTGCATGGCCCCCCAGCCTATAACTTGTTTTATCCATCTCTTCTACTTGGCTGCTCCTGATTTATATCCTTTATAAACTAGTAAATGTGAGTGCAATGTTTTCCTGGGTCTGTGGGTCATTCTAGCAATTTCAGAACCTAAGGAAAGGGTCATGAGAACCCCCAGATGGTTGGTCAGAAGTGTAGGTTGCCCCTGGGACTTCTGACTGGCATCTGAAGAGGGGGTAGTCTTGTGGGACTGAGCCCTTACTTGTTTTGGTGTGCACTAGCTCTGGACAGTCGGTGTCAAAATTTAATTCTTAGACACCCAATTGGTGTTGGAGAATCATCGACCTGCCAATATAATTTAGTTGAGGTTTCCCTTACAAATCCTTGCTGACCTTCTTCAAATAGTTTGCGATAATACTAGTTTTACAGCAGCATATTCACACTGGCTATGGCCAAGGCTTATCTCTGTTTTCCTATTATTTCTATGAATTCCCAAAAGTGAATTAGCATTCTAGTAAGGCTTTATTTTACAAAGAGAATAATTTATGAAATTCATATAAATAAAATCATCACATCTTTTAATGATGTATAAATACCCAGTTTATTAGATAAGTTTTCCATCAGTTATATTGGCATCATTTCTGCCAAGATGAGGTATTTCTCCTTCTGAAAGACCCATACAATCTGTTCATGCATAAGTACTCTTGAAAAGTAAACTCAAGGACATAGGAAGGAAAATTGGGAAATGAAAGGGGTATATGTAGTTTGAGCCAGTGTTACTCAAAATATGGCACTTGAACCAGCAGCCCTATCAGTTGTGAGCTTGGTAGAAATGCAAATTCATTGGCGCCACTTCAGTTTACCAAATCAGAATCTGAGGGATGGGGCCCAGGACTCTGTGCATTAACCAATTTCCAGGTGACCCTTATGCAGAGTAAATCTGAGAATCACTGCTCTCTATATCTTTAAATCAAAACTAAGTTCAATCAGAATCTGAGGGATGGGGCCCAGGACTCTGTGCATTAACTGATTTCCAGGTGATGCTTATGCAGAGTAAATCTGAGAATCACTGCTCTCTATATCTTTAAATCAAAACTAAGTTCAGGTGAGTAATCAGCTGTCATGAGAAGCTCAGATTAAAAGGGAGGGTGATCAACTATCCCAGTTTGCTTGGGACTTCGAGGTTTTCTAGGATGCAGGACTCTCAGAGCTAACACCAGGTAAGTCCCTGGCAAACCAGGGTAAGTTGGTCGTTATGGTCAAATGATTCTGTGCTTATTTCACAAGCAAGACTACCTTGCATTTTATTTTATCTCTGTCAGATATCCTTTATTCCCTGACTGATTTCCCTCAGGCTCTGGGCATGACCAAATTAATATGACTATCCTGTGGGTCATAGGTTTGGGGAATTCGATAAGGTAGTTAGAGTTAACATTTTGTTCTTGCCGTAGCTGCTGGAGTTTGATTACACTAGAGTGTATGATCCATAACTTGCCTCTGTGCTTAATTTTTTCTCACTTTAGTGTTACGTGTGCAATAGGACTCAGAAAAGGTGGAAGCATGGAATCATTTTAAAGTTCTTGAAAGTCACTTAAATTTGTTTACTTTATTTTTCTTTGTTGTCTGTTCCTGTTGGTTCTCATCCAGGTTAATATGAATCTCTTCTTTTGTTCCCTGACTTGTTTCCAGATATCTTCATTAACAGTATAAATTTGCACTTACGACCATGACTTTCAACTTTTCAAAGTGTTTGTTGGTCATTGCTTTTGACTGTAGACGGTCGTGACAGTACTATAAATGCCACTGAGAGTTGATTAATAGAATTAACAGCTACTAGTAATTATGAGTGCCATGTGTACTTTAAGTGCGGCTTTATTTTAACCCATACTTTGAAAGCTTACTTCTAAGGAAATAGAGTAGGAAATGCTCCAAAGAAATGAGTTTCATCTTGTGTGAAGTTCAAAGCAGAAACAAAATAAAACTAAACATCTAACAGTCTGTCTCTAATGAAATCTAATGGGTTGGTGGGTGTGTGTTTCTTCAAACATAATAACTCTACACAAATTATTTGTTTTTAATGTCATAAAAACTCATGTTATATTCCTTGCTTTTCTTAAAGCTCCACAATGAAGGCTCAATTATGTTGTTACATTCACAAACAATTAGGTTTGACTATTTGAATGCAAACTATTGTTGCCAACATTTTGCAGCATTTTTTAACCAGTAAAAACATTCTGCTTTGTCTATTAAAATGCTCATTTCGTAAATTGTTTTTCATGTGGTTTAGGCTGTAGCACAAATGTTTTCTCTCCTCTCTTTGCAGCTAATTTTTTCCCTGTTTATCCACACAATTTGCTAGATAAGTACTGAGTTATCTCTGAAATATGGGCTTTCTCTACTGAATCAATGACTCAATTTCAAGTATCAGAGAACTTTAGAGCTCAGTTAAATGGAAGAGTCATTTCCCAAGGCTCTCATATACCCATTTAGGAGTCCCTAAGTAACTTTAATCCTCATGTGTGGCAGTTTGTATGCTCTGATACATGAACGTCAGTGGTGCACCCTAGTTAGTATTTGGTCTGGCCTAGAAAGCAGGGTTCTGTGTTATTCTGGGTAACGTTTTAAAGTCATGACCTATAATGAAAATTAAGTGTAATCAATTAACTACCAAAAATCTCTTAGGAAGGTGTTATGCTCGAGACCAACATACTATTGTTTCAAGTAAAACACAGTCAGTTTTTCTCCTAATGATGGAACAGATCACTTGCTTTTGATTGGCCACCAGATAAAATACTTGGATCATGTTGGCTGGTCATCATGAACAATACATATCCTCAAATATTAGGATCATAGTCAGCATGGTAAGCTGGGCCAACAGCATAAGAGGCATGTATGTTTGGACCACCAAAGGAAACAAGAGATTCCAGTCTCCCACAGCCTTCCCACTCTTTGCCTATCTGCATTGAGAGCAAAGGCGGACAGACCTGCCTCCTACTTAAATTGTCATTCATTCTCTCCCCTTCCTTTTTGTCTCCATCCCTTTCTCCCTCATTTGATTCTCACTATAAGCCTTTAAGAATTAGGTCTTTTTTAAATTCCCATTTGACAAATAAGGTTTAATGACTGTCCCGTGGTCACTCAGAATATGAGTAGCCGATATGTGAACCTCGGCTTCCTAACACTGAAACTTTTCCTTGGCCTCTGTGCTATGATATAAAACATGCCTGAGAGTAGTCTGCCTTGGCAATGTGTGATGGGGGGAAAAGGCTAAATACCTTAGGTAGGCTTGCACCCTGAAAGGTACACCCAGTGGGAATTACATCATTAACAGTCTTGTCACTCCTTTTGCTGCAATGGACTTAAATATATCTGCTTAAGCATATACCTTGACTGCTTTTTATTCTATTTCCTAAACGCCTGGAACTGGGTTTCCAATGTCACACCTTTCCAGTAGAGAGCAAGTTTTGATGCTCCTATGGCTTTGATATTGACTGAAGTTGTTTGACAGCTCTTCTTCCCAAGTTCAAACCAATGACTGAATGAAGGTCTTATCTGCAGTGTGATAGACTATTGATACATTCCATTGGTAGTTTGGGAATTGGAGGGATTAACTCACTTGTAGTTTATGTGAATTGGAACAAATTGGACTTGACCAAGGTCTTTCAGATGTGTTTATATTAGCTACAGTCATCTTTAGGTGTCCTATTAATTCTGTAAACCCACCGTGAAGTTTTCCACGCCACAGTTCAGCATGTGTGTCTTTCGTTCCTTATCTAAGGTGTGCTTTCTAAGTTAGAATCCAAATACAAATGTACTGGGCTGTATATTACATTTGGGGGCTCATAATGTAAGGGGTATGAATGCAGTGTCTATAAACTGCAATATAAGCTTCTAAGCCATCAATGAGGTTTGAGGGTATTGCAGTAGGCACTCAAACAAAATCTTAGGGCTTCATGATATACCAGCTTCTTGCTTCATTTCAAAATCATTTTTTTAAAGAAATGAAAATTTACTAACCTTTCACTCAACGCCAATAATGATGGGATCCTAGTTCATTTATATTTAGCTGGGGTAACATATTTATTCAGGTGCCAGCTGTAGAGTGTTAATGGATTAAAGTAGACGGACAAAATGGGCAACTGTACCGTAAATGTTACTTAAGTGAATTTGGCCTGCAAGGGTATTATTGATTTATTTTATCTAATTTGGTTTGTATTGCAATTCAAGCTCAAGATTGAGGGTTGAAGCCATCTGTCTTCTACAGGTGCAATGGCTTCAGGTCACAAGGGAACTAAAAACTAAGTGAATAGGAAGTCTCTTCCTTTGAGGAAGCGAAGAGAGTGGAAATATTTTCCAGTGGGGTGGGGCTGTGGAGAGGGAAGTGTTGCTCTCCTCCCAAGGACACTAAGAAATCATATTCAAGCAGGAAGAAAACATGCAACCACCACTCAGTGAAACATTTTGATTTCCCTGTCAATATTAAAACAATATCCTCTTAATGGCTGAGGAGTGGCACTTTGCAAAGCTAGGCATGGAGCTTCGTGATGTTACTCATCATCAATCATTTTGTAAATCAGCGGAACAGGAAGAAAGGTGCCTTTTTAGCTGATATACAAAGCACCCTATTGAGTGGTTCATGTTCACTCCCTCAGTTCTGCATGTGTCCAGGCTTATGAAGAAAAGAGAGCGGCCGGTGAGAGCAGGAGAGCAGAGTTCTCAATTATGTTTTGAAACTGTTATGAAATTGCTTAATACTAAATTTGTTGTTGAATGATTGAACATAAATGATTAAAATATAAACTGTTTAGTGCCATTAAACTAATATGAGAATATCATATTACGTAGCTCTAATCCCCCAAATTATTATAGCCTAAATTTATCATGATTATAAAGAAAAAGAAGGCAATAAAGATTTTAAAAAATAAGGTTGTCAGAAGCAAACAACTTTTGTACAATTCAGTAGGGCCTCTGACACAGCCTTGTGAAACAAGGAAGGATTCATATCCTCTTCAATTAAGGATAGGGAATTGAGACCTCGGGAGGCCTGGTGACCAGTCCAAGGCCACCTAGGGCAACCATAAGAGCTTTTCAGGTGGAAAAGCAATACTGCACACCTATATTTGTCCCCTGGCTCCTCTGCTTCTAGAGTTGCAAAGAGATCTATTAATTAAACAAAACAGTTAGCTCCCCAGGAGCCTTTGGATATGAAGTCTCTAATGACTCCATGCAAGATGTCCCAGACCCGAAACATCTGTTCTAGAGATACAGTCAAGTTCCACTCCAGAGTCCCAAGTTAACAACGTATTTCCTTTCCTTTTATTTTTTTAAGTGCATAGCAGCTGTCCACGTATTTCAGAGGACAGACCTTGGTTTTAAACTTCAGCCAGAGACTGTTCTATAGAAAACTCTCCACACTTCACTGTATGTGCTAATTAGAAGCTTCTTACAACAAGCACATAAATTCATTTATACACTGATGAATTTTCAGTTGCCAAATAGCTCCAGTGAAAAGGCCAGAAAAGTAAAAATAGTCAGTCTAATGAATTTAACATTTATTTTTGTGCAAGCTTGGGTAATTTTTAGAATTGTTTTGTTTTTGGAGGAATGATTTGCATGTGCAATGCATTTGTTTTTTGAGACTCCTGAAATATTGTTTCCTGGAAAAGGAAGGCAAATTCTCTTGATTGAGAGGCATGCAGCCAGATACCTGGAGTTAAACCCAAAGACCAGAAGTGAAAGGAAGAGAGATAATCTCTAGGTCACACATTTACAAGGCCTGAGGGAAAGAATGAAGAGCATCAAGGAAAAAATAAAGGTGACTTATGATTTCACTGCAGCATGGGGTAAATTTGTCTCTGGTGTGAGCCCTAGAGCTAACAAAGAGCAGTCACCCACTTCCCTTCCTGTTGCATCCCTCCAACGAGGGACAGCAGGTAAATGTCAGTCTCATTTCTAACATGGAAATACAATTTCATATGCTGTTTGTTTTAAATCTTTTAATTTTTTTACTTTCCCCTTATGAGACACACAGAAACACACATACATATTTATCCATCATCCATCAATCAGATACATAGTGAGGGCCTACTATTCTTCTGGCCCAGAGTAAGAGAGAAGATCACTGTCTAATGCAGCTCACAATTTTGTGGGGGGAACCACATAATTAAAAAGTAAATGAATCTATAGTAAAGATAATTATGAGTCGAAAAAATTATTAGATTATAAATATGATAACATGATAAAGAATTAGGAGGAACAAAGGTCTTTGGAATAAGAGGTTGATCATGAAAAGGCCTCCCCAAGGAGCTGAGTTAAATTATCTGAGTGCTGGGAAGAAGTAATTGTGCAATGCTTTGAAGAAAGGATCTTCCAGGAAGAGAGGGAACAAATACAACAGTCTTGAGGCCAGGACAATTTCCAAAAAAATGGAAAGAAGGCCATAGAGTTTAGAGAATAGTGATTGTAAGTAGACTTAGTGTTGTATGGTATAAGATGAAGCCAGGGAGGTGAACAGGGGTAAATCATGATCTTATGAACCATAAAACAAGCACTTGCATTTCATTTTTTAAAACTTTGATGCAAATTTCTACATAACATCTACAAGGTGAGTATTGCCCAAGCTCTTTATAGAAGCTATTTCATGAAATGCCTATGAAAGCTATTTCAACAACCCTATGAGGAATGAAACAATATTTCCATTTTGTGGATAAGAAAATGAAGACTCAAAGAAGTTGAGTAAATTTTCCAAGGTTATTTAGACAGTAAGAGGTGAAGCCAAGTTTCCAAGCAAGATCTAACTAACTCCACAGTCTGAGCCCTTGTCGGTTCTCCCCCTTTGCTCCGCATTTTTGTTATCTTATTTTCCAGAACTAGCTGGCACGTTGTGCACATAATGCAGGTGAAACATACACAAAAGCAAATACCATCTGAAATAGGAGGGCTAAGACCCTGTTGGCCAGAAGAAACTGCATAGGAGGAAAAGCAGTCATTAAGAACGGCAGTTAAGGGTAGCTGGATTCTGAATGGCCTCTGCTAAATTACCTTCCTTATTAGATTCTGCATTCCCCATCATAGCTAGATTAAAGATTTTCATGATATCAGGAAGTCATCATTACATACACAGACACGTCTATATATTCACATATATATTCATATATATGAGTATGTAACTCATATAAATATATATTCTTATATATGAGTTACACATTGAGGAAGGTTGCATTAAAAATGGCCAAATAAATATTTCTGGGCCCACATGCTCTTCCAGAACCTTGCCATTCTCCATCAAGGGAGGGAGTCTATTTCTCCTTCTCCTGAATCAATCTGGCAAGGCCTTTGAGAGTCTCTCAGTGAACAGAATGGAGCCAAAGAGCTTCTGTAAGACTTCTGAAGCTAGGCTATAAAATATGATGCACCTCTCTCTGTCTCTCTTGGGATGTTTGCCCCTAGAACTTGGCAGTCATGTTGTAGGAACCCCAGGCCACATGGAGAAGCCAGGTATAGTTGTTTCTGCTAACAGTCATACTTAAGGACTCAGTCCACAGATCACTGCCAGAAATGTGAGTGAATGAGTCTTGAGATGATTCCAGCTTCCTGCCTTCAAGCCACCCTAGGTGATGTTGAGTGCAGTAAAGACAAACTATCCCCCCTAGGTTTTGCCCCAATTGCAGATTCATAAGCAAAATAAACGTGACTACTGTTTTAAGCCAATAATTTTTAGGGTAACTTGATATACAACCAAAGCAACTGAAACACAATACACAGATTATTTGAATATGCCATATATATATATATATATATATATATATACACATACACCCACACAGTTTATATTTTACACACAAATGTCTGTACATATATACATATACATATACATAATCTAAACATACCAAAAACTAAAAGTGGCTTTTAGGAGACTATTCACTTAACATGTGGAGATTATATAGTTATTTGATTAAAAGGAATAGTGTTGAAGTTAGACTTTGATTGAACTAAGCTCCATTTCTTAGTTTTTCTTTCTAGGTGCGGCCTTCAGCGAGCTAGTTAACCTTTCTAATATTCGCTTTCTTTGTCTATTAGGTAGAGATATAATGGCTCCTATTACATAGGACTGTTGTGTAAGATAAATAGGATCCTATTTATATATCTCTTAGCATAATGGCTGGTACATAATAGGTACTCAGTAATTGGCAGTACAAAATAAAATTTTAAATTATTATTGTTATTACTCTAGCATTGGGCATGGTCCCAGTTTACAATTTACATCTCTTCCCCCAGGAGTTCACTTAAAAACATTTCAAATCTAAGTGCCACCCAGGCAGTACCATTATCTAAATAGTTTCTGAAGCATGTGAAAAAATAAGAGCTGTGGATAATTAGAGGTCAGCTGACAGGACCCAAGAAAAGATCTTTTAAAACATCTTAAGAGGGAAAGAGAGAAAAAGGCATAGAAACTAGAAAATGTTCAAGGGAGAGTGAATATGTATTTTTCCTTGAACTTCATCCAGTTGTGGAATTCAATATGAAACCTTAGAAATATGAGTGTCAATGACATTTCCCACCAATTAAATTTCATCCTAGCACAAATAAGATGGCATAAATCAAAGACTTTAAGAAAAAGAAGGTCATTTTGTCCATGAAAATGTCTTCCTCTCTGTACAAACACCACTTTTCAGGGTTGTAACTTTATTTCGTAACAATGGGGCTCATTGTTGTGAAGTATCATAGCTTAGCCTTTTTTATAAAAAAGCTGTTGCTGATGATTCAATATTATTCTTTCCCAGTTACACTGCTTTGACTTAACACGTCATTTCTTACAAAAATGAGGGTAACTCCAGATGGTTCTGGAAACTCTGATTGGTTTAGTGGTATCCTGTTGGATTGGGTAGACCCCTGACTGTGTTGTGTGTGACAGCTTGCTCTCACCTGTCACTTGCTGAAAGCAGAAAATTCTTGGACTATGTTCTGCCAACCTCTATGAATCAAAGGTGCTACCATGTTTTGGCCTTATACTCTGCATCATTCCTCTATGGTAAGTAAAAGAAAAATCCTGAGTCTTTTGTTGAATCACTGGTGCCAGTTGATGCAACATTTGATGCAGACACTTGATTAGTAAGTTCTGTCATAAAAAGTTTGGGAGGAAGGAACCGGCGGAGCCTAAGCCACCGTCTTTAACTTAGCCTTGGAACTGTGGGGCTGAGCCCACCACTCTGTTACCACCCTGTGCAACTGACCGCTGTTGTCCACTGAGATGCCACTGGTATCCTGAGCAGCTAACCCACCACCTAAAGCTTCGTTGAGTAGAAGCCGGGAGTTGTCCAGTTCTTCACCAGTGGATTCAGGAAAAGCCTGAAATCCAATCAGATTTTCCAGCTTTGGGGAAACTTCTCACCTCTAGTTAGCTGATGCTTGATAGATACTTCTTTGTTTTTTTCTTTTGTTGTTGTTGTTTTTTAATATTTTGGCCACGCCACGTGGCATGAGGGGATCTTAATACCGTGCCCCCTGCCATGGAAGCATGGAGCCCTAACCACTGGACTGCCAGGGAAGTCCCCTACTTCATCTTTCTTATGAATACTCTTGTTGACTCCTACTCAATCTCCAAGAAACATTTTTGCCCCCCCCTTATACATTCTCCTCCCCTTTCTAAACCTGATCTTCCACCAAGTTAGATGACTGTGTTGTGAGGGACCATAGCACCTTCTATTGCTCTATATTTATCACAAATATCCCAGTTTTATTGTTGTTCTTATCTGTCTTCCTCACTACACTCTACACTCCACAGTGAGAAAGACCGTATCTGTTACAGCACCCACAGTATCCCCTAACACACAGCTCTGCTCCTCTTATGAAATGTCAATACCAGGAGGAAAAAATAGCAATATGAGGAGGCAGTACGGAGAGTAATGTATTCTATTCTCTAGTCTTACTCTTTGGTGCTAAGAATGGAAAATTTTATAGAAGACAGGGAACAGAGGAGAAGGAAGATACCAGCATCATAAGGATAAGCTCGGTTGTCTCAGAATTGTGGACGCAGGAAATAAAAAAGAAATGTATGTTTCTGTTAAATAGCGTTAACTCAAATGTATAATTCACACATCCAGATGCAGCTCCTGATTCTCGGCTGGAAAAACAGAAGTCAGAATGCATGAATTGGGACAGCTTAAGAGTTCAGGAATTTAAAGCCACACACACACAAACTCCTTCCAAATTCCACTTGTACACTCAGAAACAGATGTTCACCTCTCTGCAGTCCATGTTTTAAAACAGAAATAAGAAAGCTGCCAGACAAGGACACAAACCCAAACTAAAAAGTCATTTCCCAGCAAGTGACACAGCAATCTCTACTTTGACTTTGACTTTAGCTCCACAGCTGTGGTGAAACTCAAATTATGGCTGCAGGAAGGAAATTGTTCCCAGGTGAGAAGTAAATTATCTGGCTTGGCATAAAAATGTTCAAAAGGCAAATTCTACCTGCTTTTCTCTAGGCAAGATATTTTTGCTCAAATATCTCCCCTGCCACATAGTCAAGCAATTGCCCCCTTGTCCAATTTACATCCTGATTCTGGAAATGATTCCAATTTTGCATTCTGCATATACATAGCATTTTTGTGTGAAAATACACAGGTAACCTAGGGCTGAATCACACACTTTCTAATCCACTAAAGAGGGAGTTTTAAGAAACCTCAAATATGGATGTCTTGATTTACTGATTGGTCCATTCATTGATTCATTCACTCATTTCTTTTTTCATTTAAAAAAATGTTTCCTGTTTTGTATCAAGCACTGTTTCAAGCTCTGGGACTATATCAGTGACAGACAAGGTGAATGCTCTTGTTCTCACACAAGAAGACAATGAAAAAGTAAACCAATCAATTAGACATGTATTCTTTATATTTTCTTTGAATTTTAAAATTTTATTTTATTTATTTTGTATACAGCAGGTTCCTAATAGCAATATGAGGAGGCAGTACGGAGAGTAATGTATTCTATTCTCTAGTCTTACTCTTTGGTGCTAAGAATGGAAAATTTTATAGAAGACAGGGAACAGAGGAGAAGGAAGATACCAGCATCATAAGGATAAGCTCGGTTGTCTCAGAATTGTGGACGCAGGAAATAAAAAAGAAATGTATGTTTCTGTTAAATAGCGTTAACTCAAATGTATAATTCACACATCCAGATGCAGCTCCTGATTCTCGGCTGGAAAAACAGAAGTCAGAATGCATGAATTGGGACAGCTTAAGAGTTCAGGAATTTAAAGCCACACACACACAAACTCCTTCCAAATTCCACTTGTACACTCAGAAACAGATGTTCACCTCTCTGCAGTCCATGTTTTAAAACAGAAATAAGAAAGCTGCCAGACAAGGACACAAACCCAAACTAAAAAGTCATTTCCCAGCAAGTGACACAGCAATCTCTACTTTGACTTTGACTTTAGCTCCACAGCTGTGGTGAAACTCAAATTATGGCTGCAGGAAGGAAATTGTTCCCAGGTGAGAAGTAAATTATCTGGCTTGGCATAAAAATGTTCAAAAGGCAAATTCTACCTGCTTTTCTCTAGGCAAGATATTTTTGCTCAAATATCTCCCCTGCCACATAGTCAAGCAATTGCCCCCTTGTCCAATTTACATCCTGATTCTGGAAATGATTCCAATTTTGCATTCTGCATATACATAGCATTTTTGTGTGAAAATACACAGGTAACCTAGGGCTGAATCACACACTTTCTAATCCACTAAAGAGGGAGTTTTAAGAAACCTCAAATATGGATGTCTTGATTTACTGATTGGTCCATTCATTGATTCATTCACTCATTTCTTTTTTCATTTAAAAAAATGTTTCCTGTTTTGTATCAAGCACTGTTTCAAGCTCTGGGACTATATCAGTGACAGACAAGGTGAATGCTCTTGTTCTCACACAAGAAGACAATGAAAAAGTAAACCAATCAATTAGACATGTATTCTTTATATTTTCTTTGAATTTTAAAATTTTATTTTATTTATTTTGTATACAGCAGGTTCCTATTAGTTATCTATTTTATACATATTAGTGTATACATGTCAATCCGAATCTCCCAATTCATCACACCACCACTCCTCCCCCCCGTCACTTTCCCCCCTTGGTGTCCATACGTTTGTTCTCTACATATGTATCTCTATTTCTGCCCTGCAAACCGGTTGGTTCATCTGTACCATTTCTCTAGGTTTCACATATATGCGTTAATATATTTGTTTTTCTCTTTCTGGCTTACTTCACTCTGTATGACAGTCTCTAGATCCATCCACGTCTCTACAAATGACCCAATTTTGTTCCTTTTTATGGCCGAGTAATA
>NC_041221.1:157878204-157880840 GCF_002837175.3 Physeter macrocephalus
TAATTCTATTTTTAGTTTTTTAAGGAACCTCCATACTGTTCTCCATAGTGGCTGTATCAATTTACATTCCCACCAACAGTGCAAGAGGGTTCCTGCATTTTTACTTATTTCACACTTAGCTGATGTACAGTATATGAGAAAACATCGTTCTAAGGCCCTGTGATAAAAGAGATGAGGAAGATAGCATTATGACTTCTGTCCTAAAACACTGAATTTTATGGGCGTGGCAAAGCATTCAAGTCGTATACTATTATATTAAACATAACTTTTTAAGTTCTGTAATAAAGATACAAAGAAAAATGTTGGTAGAAGACTAAGGAAAGGACAGAAAATCTGACAAATAACAGGGGAAAGCATTTATGGAGAAATATTAAAAAGAGGTGTTGATAATGATTATGATAGCAACGAATATTCCATGCAGTGCTCACATCCTGTCATGCACTGTTATAGGTACTTTACATATGTGATTTCCTTTAATCCTTGTCACCCTAGGAGATTAGTGTTTTCCCATTCCCATCATATATACTCACACTGAAGGATGAAAATGTTAAAAAAAAAAAAAAAGTCATTCAAAGTCACAGACCTAGCATGTAAGGGTGCTAGGATTTGAACCCAGGTAGACTGGATCCAGAGTCAATGTTCATGAGCTCAATTATGGGGAGACAGAGGAATGTGCACTTTTTCTTATGCCAAAGTCGTGCAAAGAGTCAGTAAAATTCTTCAGTGCTGAATCACCTCCAATTTCCAAAGGCAGTGGAGACAGTGGCAGAACACATAGGGCACATTGGGAGGAAGCTGCCTCGGGCACTCATGTTTACATTTTGCCGGTTCCAGAAACTCAAATATGACAGAGAGAAAAGAGAAGAACGATATTTTCAAACTTTGCCTTGTGAGTAGATAAAGAAGACCTACAAAGTGTGATTAGATACGTAGCCTTTTCCTAAACTCTCTTGTCTAATTTTTAACATGGTATATTCAGTATACAATTAGAAATGTACTTCTCTGTATGTTCAAGACATTTCAGTCTTGGGAGTCTCCTTTTAATAAGAGGATATACTCACATGTGTATCACCAAATGATAACACCTATTAACTACTTCATAGAAATGAGTTGGCCTAAGGACAGAAGGTAGCAAGGGACCATCAGATAGGTTATCTGCAGTTGCAGAACCTCCAAGAACAGAGATAGGCTATAGAAGCCTCCAAAAAATTTCACATGACTGAAGGAAAAAACATGAGCTTTGAAGACAGAGATCCATGCTTAGAATCTAGGAGTACCTTTACCACCCTAGCTTGAGGTTACTCAAGCGTGAAAGTAAGTCATAAAAAGATAACCTATTGCACAATAATATTTGAATTCCTTCTGTCCTTACCCGACTCTTTAGAAGGAAAGGTAAGTGGGAGTAGTTCAGAAATCACTTTAATCAACGGAAACTGGGTAGTGAGCATAGCACAAAGAAAAGAAAACAACTTCAATCATAATCAAAACAAGGTTTGTCAGTGCTTCCTTTTTAAAAAAAATTTATTTATTTATTTATTTATTTATTTATTTATGGCCGTGTTGGGTCTTCGTTTCTGTGCGAGGGCTTTCTCTAGTTGTGGCAAGCGGGGGCCACTCTTCATCGCAGTGCGCGGGCCTCTCACTATCACGGCCTCTCTTGTTGCGGAGCACAGGCTGCAGACGCGCAGGCTCAGTAATTGTGGCTCACGGGCCTAGTTGCTCTGCGGCATGTGGGATCCTCCCAGACCAGGGCTCGAACCCGTGTCCACTGCATTGGCAGACAGATTCTCAACCACTGTGCCACCAGGGAAGCCCAGTGCTTCCTTTTGTTAGTAAAGTTTTATTGAAATACAACCACACCCATTCATTTAAGTATGGCCTGTGTTGCTTTTCTGTTACAGTGGCAAAGTTGAACAAGTGTGACAGATACGGCTCATAAGTCTAAGATATTTACTGTCTGGCTCTTTAGAAAAATTTGCATCCCCTGCTCTAAAAAAAATCTAGAATAGCTATGTTGCCTCACACAAAACATTAAGCATTGCAATCAGCAAATGGGAGACCATAAGCCCCTAGGAATTGTTTTATGACCATAGGACATATGAAAAAAGTGAAATGCATTTTTGAAATTCATCACTGACAACAACAACAACAACTCTGAAGCTGTATACAAATTCTAGTTTCTTTTTCATTTTTTTTTAACATCTTTATTGGAGTATAATTGCTTTACAATGGTGTGTTAGTTTCTGCTTTATAAGAAAGTGAATCAGCTATACATATACATATATCCCCATATCTCCTCCCTCTTGCGTCTCCTTCTCTCCCACCCTCTCTATCCCACCCCTCTAGGTGGACACTAAGCACCAAGCTGATCTCCCTGTGCTATGTGGCTGCTTCCCATTAGCTATCTGTTTTACATTTGGTAGTGTATGTATGTCCATCCCACTCTCTCATTTTGTCCCAGCTTACCCTTCTCCCTCCCCGTATCCTCATGTCCATTCTCTTGTAGGTCTGCATCTTTATTCCCATCTTGCCCCTAGGCTCTTCATGACCATTTTTTTTTTTTTTAGATTCCATATATATGTGTTAGCATACGGTATTTGTTTTTCTTCTTCTGACTTACTTCACTCTGTATGACA
>NC_041221.1:157881224-157884057 GCF_002837175.3 Physeter macrocephalus
TTCTCCACACCCTCTCCAGCATTTATTGTTTGTAGATTTTTTGATGGCCATTCTGACTGGTGTGAGGTGATACCTCATTGTGGTTTTGATTTGCGTTTGTTGTAAAGCTGGTATGCTGGTGTTGAATTCTCTTAGCTTTTGCTTGTCTGTAAAGGTTTTAATTTCTCCATTGAATCTGAATGAGATTCATGCTGGGTAGAGTAATCTTGGCTGTAGGTTTTTCTCCTTCATCACTTTGTTATTTGTTGTTTTTCCCTTGCTGCTTTTAATATGTTTTCTTTGTATTTAATTTTTGACAGTTTGATTATTATGTGTCTTGGCGTGTTTCTCCTTGGGTTTATCCTGTATGGGACTCTCTGTGCTTCCTGGACTTGATTGACTATTTCCTTTCCTATATTAGGGAAGTTTTCAACTATAATCTCTTCAAATATTTTCTCAGTCCCTTTCTTTTTCTCTTCTTCTTCTGGGACCCCTATAATTCGAACGTTGGTGTGTTTAATGTTGTCCCAGAGGTCTCTGATACTTTTTTCTTTATTCTGCTCTGCAGTAGTTATTTCTGCTATCTTATCTTCCAGGTCACTTATCTGTTCTTCTGCCTCAGTTATTCTGCTACTGATTCCTTCTAGAGAATTTTAAATTTCATTTTGTGTTGTTCATCATTGCTTGTTTGCTCCTTAGTTCTTCTAGGCCCTTGTTAAATGTTTCTTGTATTTTCTCCATTCTATTTACAAGATTTTGGATTATGTTTCCTATCTTTACTCTGAATTCTTTTTCAGGTAGACTGCCTATTTCCTCTTCATTTGTTTGGTATGGTAGGTTTTCGCCTTTCTCCTTCATCTGCTGTGTGTTTCTCTGTCTTCTCATTTTGCTTAACTTACTGTGTTTAGGGTCTCCTTTTCACAGGCTGCAGGTTCATAGTTCCCATTGTTTTTGGTTTTAGCCCCCAGTGTCTAAGGTTGGTTCAGTGGGTTGTGTAGGCTTCTGGGTGGAAGGGACTGGTGACTGTGTTCTGGTAGATGACGCTGGATCTTGTTTTCTGGTGGGCAGGACTGCATCCTGTAGTGTATTTTGGGGAGGGGACTGGTGCCTGTGTTCTGGTGGATGAGGCTGGATCTTGTCTTCTCGTGGGCAGGACTGCATCCGGTGGTGTATTTTGGGGTGTCTGTGACCTTATTATGATTTTAGGCAGCCTCTCTGCTAATGGGTGGGGTTGTGTTCCTGTCTTGCTAGTTGTTTGGCATAAGGTGTCCAGCACTGTAGCTTGCTGGTCGTTGAGTGGAGCTGGGTATTAGCACTGAGATGGAGATCTCTGGGAGAGCCTTCACCATTTGATATTGCCTGGAGCCGGGAGGTCTCTGGTGGACCAATGTCCTGAACTTGGCTCTCCCACCTCAGAGGCACAGGCCTGACACCCGGCCAGAGCACCAAGACCCTGTCAGCCACACGGCTCAGAAGAAAAGTGAGAAAAAAAGAAAGAAAGAAAGAAAGAAAGTAAAGAAAATAAAGTTATTTTAAAAAATTATTAAAAATTAAAAAAATTAAAAAGTAATAAAAAAAAGAAGAGAGCAACCAAACCAAAAAACAAATCCACCAATGATAACAAGCGCTAAAAACATTACTAAGAAACAAAACCAAAAACAAACAAAAAAACGGACAGACAGAACCCTAGGACAAATGGTAAAAGCAAAGCTATACAGACAAAATCACACAAAGAAGCACACACATATACACTCACAAAAAGAGAAAAAGGAAACAAAATATATATATAAAAGAAAAAAAGGAAGAGAGCAACCAAATCAATAAACAAATCTACCAATGATAATAAACTCTAAATACTAAACTAAGATCAACATAAAACCAGAAACAAATTAGATGCAGAAAGGAAACCCCAAGTCTACAGTTGCTCCCAAAGTCCACTGCCTCAATTTTGGAATGATTCATTGTCTATTCAGGTATTACAGAGATGCAGGGTACATCAAGTTGATTGTGGAGATTTAATCTGCTGCTCCTGAGGCTGCTGGGAGAAATTTCACTTTCTCTTCTTCGTTGGCACAGCTCCTGGGGTTCAGCTTTGGATTTGGCCCTGCTTCTGCATGTAGGTCGCCTAAGGGCATCTGTTCTTCGCTCAGACAGGACAGGATTAAAGTAGCAGCTGATTAGGGGGCTCTGGCTCACTCAGGCCAGGGGGAGGGAGGGGTACGGATGCAGGGCGAGCCTGCGGAGGCAGAGGCCAGCGTGACGTTGCACCAGCCTGATGCGTGCCGTGCGTTCTCCCGGGGAAGTTGTCCCTGGATCACAGGACCCTGTCAGAGGTGGGCTGCACAGGCTCCTGGGAGGGGAGGTGTGGATGGTGACCTGTGCTTGCACACAGGCTTCTTGGTGGCAGCAGCAGCAGCCTTAGCATCTCATGCCCATCTCTGGGGTCCGCGCTGATAGCCGTGGCTTGCGCCCGTCTCTGGAGCTCGTTTAGGCGGTGCTCTGAATCCCCTCTCCTCATGCACCCTGAAACAATGGTCTCTTGCCTCTTTGGCAGTTCTAGACTTTTTCCTGGACTCCCTCCCGACTAGCCGTGGCACACTAGCCCCCTTCAGGCTGTGTTCACACAGCCAACCCCAGTCCTCTTTCTGGGATCTGACCTCCGAAGCCCGAGCCTCAGCTCTCAGCACCACCCCGGCAGGTGAGCAGACAAGCCTCTGAGGCTGGTGAGTGCTGGTCGGCACCGATCCTCTGTGCGGGAATCTCTCTGCTTTGCCCTCCGCACCCGTTACTGCGCTCTCCTCCGTGGCTCTGAAGCTTCCCCACTCTGCCACCCGCAGTCTCCGCCCACGAAGGG
>NC_041221.1:157890115-157918779 GCF_002837175.3 Physeter macrocephalus
CTAAGGTTGGTTCAGTGGGTTGTGTAGGCTTCTGGGTGGAAGGGACTGGTGACTGTGTTCTGGTAGATGACGCTGGATCTTGTTTTCTGGTGGGCAGGACTGCATCCTGTAGTGTATTTTGGGGAGGGGACTGGTGCCTGTGTTCTGGTGGATGAGGCTGGATCTTGTCTTCTCGTGGGCAGGACTGCATCCGGTGGTGTATTTTGGGGTGTCTGTGACCTTATTATGATTTTAGGCAGCCTCTCTGCTAATGGGTGGGGTTGTGTTCCTGTCTTGCTAGTTGTTTGGCATAAGGTGTCCAGCACTGTAGCTTGCTGGTCGTTGAGTGGAGCTGGGTATTAGCACTGAGATGGAGATCTCTGGGAGAGCCTTCACCATTTGATATTGCCTGGAGCCGGGAGGTCTCTGGTGGACCAATGTCCTGAACTTGGCTCTCCCACCTCAGAGGCACAGGCCTGACACCCGGCCAGAGCACCAAGACCCTGTCAGCCACACGGCTCAGAAGAAAAGTGAGAAAAAAAGAAAGAAAGAAAGAAAGAAAGTAAAGAAAATAAAGTTATTTTAAAAAATTATTAAAAATTAAAAAAATTAAAAAGTAATAAAAAAAAGAAGAGAGCAACCAAACCAAAAAACAAATCCACCAATGATAACAAGCGCTAAAAACATTACTAAGAAACAAAACCAAAAACAAACAAAAAAACGGACAGACAGAACCCTAGGACAAATGGTAAAAGCAAAGCTATACAGACAAAATCACACAAAGAAGCACACACATATACACTCACAAAAAGAGAAAAAGGAAACAAAATATATATATAAAAGAAAAAAAGGAAGAGAGCAACCAAATCAATAAACAAATCTACCAATGATAATAAACTCTAAATACTAAACTAAGATCAACATAAAACCAGAAACAAATTAGATGCAGAAAGGAAACCCCAAGTCTACAGTTGCTCCCAAAGTCCACTGCCTCAATTTTGGAATGATTCATTGTCTATTCAGGTATTACAGAGATGCAGGGTACATCAAGTTGATTGTGGAGATTTAATCTGCTGCTCCTGAGGCTGCTGGGAGAAATTTCACTTTCTCTTCTTCGTTGGCACAGCTCCTGGGGTTCAGCTTTGGATTTGGCCCTGCTTCTGCATGTAGGTCGCCTAAGGGCATCTGTTCTTCGCTCAGACAGGACAGGATTAAAGTAGCAGCTGATTAGGGGGCTCTGGCTCACTCAGGCCAGGGGGAGGGAGGGGTACGGATGCAGGGCGAGCCTGCGGAGGCAGAGGCCAGCGTGACGTTGCACCAGCCTGATGCGTGCCGTGCGTTCTCCCGGGGAAGTTGTCCCTGGATCACAGGACCCTGTCAGAGGTGGGCTGCACAGGCTCCTGGGAGGGGAGGTGTGGATGGTGACCTGTGCTTGCACACAGGCTTCTTGGTGGCAGCAGCAGCAGCCTTAGCATCTCATGCCCATCTCTGGGGTCCGCGCTGATAGCCGTGGCTTGCGCCCGTCTCTGGAGCTCGTTTAGGCGGTGCTCTGAATCCCCTCTCCTCATGCACCCTGAAACAATGGTCTCTTGCCTCTTTGGCAGTTCTAGACTTTTTCCTGGACTCCCTCCCGACTAGCCGTGGCACACTAGCCCCCTTCAGGCTGTGTTCACACAGCCAACCCCAGTCCTCTTTCTGGGATCTGACCTCCGAAGCCCGAGCCTCAGCTCTCAGCACCACCCCGGCGGGTGAGCAGACAAGCCTCTGAGGCTGGTGAGTGCTGGTCGGCACCGATCCTCTGTGCGGGAATCTCTCTGCTTTGCCCTCCGCACCCGTTACTGCGCTCTCCTCCGTGGCTCTGAAGCTTCCCCACTCTGCCACCCGCAGTCTCCGCCCACGAAGGGGCTTCCTAGTGTGTGGAAACCTTTCCTCCTTCACAGCTCCCACCCAGAGGTGCAGCTCCCGTCCTTATTCTTTTGTCTGTTTTTTTTTTTTTTCTTTTGCCCCAGGTACATGGGGAGTTTCTTGCCTTTTGGGAAGTCTGAGGTCTTCTGCCAGCATTTAGTAGGTGTTCTGTAGGAGTTGTTCCACATGTAGATGTATTTCTGATGTATTTGTGGGGAGGATCCACGTAAGGTGATCTCCACGTCTTACTCCTCCTCCATCTTGAAGGTCTCCCTGTAGTTTATTTTTCTTACTGTAATCACCAAATTAAATATCAGTCAACTCTCCCAGACTCAATTAATGCTAATTGAGATCTTTTCTTATATTTTACTTCTGTCAGTCTCTTTCTGATGATATTTAGCCATTTGTTCTTCCACCATTTTCTTAAACTCTTTGAGCTGCTGCAAACATCTCATTTTAAAATGTATGGGAGTGTAGCTGACTTACAATGTTGTGTTAGTTTCAGGTGTAAATCAACGATACTCCAATATGAAATAAAAATTAATGTAAAAATTTGTTTTAAATAAATAAAATTAAGACTCTCTGAAAAAAAAAGTACAGTGAGATATTCTCTCTTTTATATGTGCAGAGGGGCCAACTATCATATACCTTTTGGTATTGACACATGAGTCAACTTCACCAGGATGTAAAATAAATGGTTCTCATTTGCTGAAGGCAGATGATATGCTGAGATCATGAAAATAATATACTTTGATAAGGTGTGTGGGTGTGACTGAAGAGAGACTATTTATATATTCAAGAGTAGTCATGTGATAATCAATGATACATAGGATACTCAATGCACTGGGGTTTTGAAGGAAAGCAGACTTTGAAAAGTTTTGCTGTAATGTGTCAGTGGGATTACTTCTTTAGTATTTCACAGTTTGAAATGGTTTTAAAATTATTTTGGTGATTGGGCTGCAATCATTTGAATACGTTCCATACACCAACAAGGCAACAAGTTAGCTCAGCTTTCTGTGGACTGCCTGTGTCAAATGTGGATAAAGTCTATATATATATATATAAGGTTGTTAGGAGAACGACCTCAGATAATATATGTGAAAGCTGTAAATAAACTCTGATTTTTCTTAAGTGTCTGTTCTTACCATTTCTACATTTACTGTCTTGCCATGGCTAACAGTCGGAAGCTTTCCAATATACCTTGAATTAACCTGATGTGACTGAGTCTTATTTCAATCATCTCCTCATACAAAAGACCATTGAGAGTGTTCTGAGCAAAAGGGTTGTCACTCATAGAGCCAGGACTTGAAAATCACACACTTTAGGCACATAAAGAGAAAAGGGCAGCATTTCCCATTTCTGACATGACTTCACATTGTCTTTTGAAAATTTAAGCCTCAGGATCTTTGCACCTGGTCACACACCTTTTTAACAGTAAATGCTTGCTGTTAAAATGATAAATGGATGTTATTAAAACACTTTAATCCATAGTGCACCAAATGTGCCTACTTAAAGACTAGTTTCCCTTCAGAATTTCGAAGAAGATGCCTTTTCAGCTTTTCTTTCTTGGCACAGTTCTTAAGAGAATGGGAATATCTATATGCCCGTGTTCCTCTAAGCGTACACCAGAGATAATTTTATATTCCTGTAAAAGCTTCAAGTGACTTTAATTAGATATTCTTAGATAGTAAATAGCTCACCTCTTCCTCTTCTTCCATTCTTCCCAGGGGGTTGTGAGTTTTGCAGAAAGTGAAATGGCAAGGATTGTTTGTATCTCAAGCTCCCTACTTTGCCTTTCCCTGCCCAGTGTTCTCAGAGATGAGATTTTGCAGTACATGTGATTTCTGGGTGAAAAAAATGTGTTACTTCACACATTTTTTAAATTTTTAAAACTTTGTTAGAAACAAAACAAATTTTTGGAAAAGTCAATAAACAAAGCAAAAACAAAACAAAAGAATGATTAACTCACATTTTCCTTGTTTTAAAATACACACAAGTCCAGCTCTCTGCAATGATATGAGGATAAAGGTGTTGTAAAGATCCACAGATCTACTTGTGTGTTCTCCTTGAATTCCCTTGCCTCTTGATACTGTAGGTGCTTAAATGTATTCATCATATCAAGTTATAAGGTAATGAATCAAATATTGGAATTTTATAAATTTTTAAATTTTACTAAATTTGCTTTGAAGGCATAGCCATTTCCCTTAAATAGCAGAATAATATTATCGATGTTAAATACAGTTTTGGAAGCCCCAGATGAAGAGACCATAATTTTAGGCTAAGTTATTATGTGAAACATATAAAGCAAATGCTCATTAGAGACACACTAGTTAATAGTCTTAATTAGTCATTTAAAAGCTGTTGGGTATTTGGATCTAACATTTGCTCTCGAATGCTATTCCAGAATCTATGTATAATTCTCAGACTACAATGATATAATACTAAAATAAACTGAGTCCAAAGTGGTGATTCATGTATAAAGTATAGCCACTTTATGTCACGTTTTTCACTCTGCTGAGGCTAATATATAGGAAGCATCCGTAAAAAAAAATGGCAACAATTAATTTTCCTCACCAAAGGCCTGAATTTCATACTGGTTTTGCTTTCTCTTCAAATTTATACTTCTCAACTTCAGTTTTAATTTGCTAGAACAACAAAGGAGCTAAATCCTCTACTTTTATTTTATTTTTTTTTTGCGGTACGCGGGCCTCTCACTGTTGTGGCCTCTCTCGTTGCGGAGCACAGGCTCCGGACGCGCAGGCTCAGCGGCCATGGCTCACGGGCCCAGCTGCTCCGCGGCATGTGGGATCTTTCCGCACCGGGGCACGAACCCGTGTCCCCTGCATCGGCAGGCGGACTCTCAACCACTGCGCCACCAGGGAAGCCCTAAATCCTCTACTTTTAACAAGTTCCTCCTATGTGCCTGAATAGCAGCGAGCTAGCAATAACTTCTGACTTTTTTGACAACTCCCATTGCCAAATGCAGGCTATTTAGAAGTGGCTACAAAGTGAAAATAAATACCTGGTTTCCCACAGACAGCCCTCTGAAATGCCGTCTATAATTTGTAATTTCTGTGACGGTATTTGCTGGTTATGATTTATCACCTTGTGACTGCATGAGTCAGCTGTAAAATGTCCATGACTCAATGGCACATAACAAAAGCAATCAGGAAAGTGACATTTGAGTGAAGGGTTGGTGGATGGGTTTGAACAAGATTTCACTAACTTAAAGAACAAAGGCAAAGTAACTCCCCCAACTTTTTGAAATCTTAGGAAGTCAGCATTTCAGTTCTTTCTCTTCATTAGTTAATACCTCTAAATTTGGGGAAAAATAACTATCAATTGGAAATAAACAACAAATATGGATTTATAGAGGGTAACAGTATGGATTTATTATTCTGCACTTAATTTTTTCCATGTGTTCAGAATAGCCTTTTCCTAATCTTGCAAATAAATTTCCTACTGCTTTTAAATTTCCTTGCTACCTACCTGTTCTTTCCTAGGTGGTAAATTGGTAGCAAAATGAATTTATTCTTTCATTGAATATTTATTGAATCACCTGTGTTAGGCATGTATAAGACAGTGAGGTTGAAGCAATGAGCAAAACATGCCCTCTTTCTTAAGGAGATTTCAGTCTGATGGAATGAGTAAAATGGGTCATATTTACTTTTCTAGGTTAAGTGGTATTAACCTTGAATGAGAAAATGTCCATTTTCAAGTATCACAGAATATTTCATATACAAGCAACTTGACTTTGCAACACTTGAATATTTATTTCAAACCACAGCTATCCTCATATGGAAAAGTGGGACATAGATCGGCCTGGTGACCGGAATATGACTGGCCATATGGGCACCTGCTCTTCTTAGTCCTGTGGACTCTCTAGTTTGACAGTTTATGTTAGATTCTTAATAGTTCCTTGTTTTGCAAATGATATTTAACCTCCTTTGAGCTAAGAAGTGAAATAGTGGATGAAGTTCTCGAAAGTTTTACCACAGGAGCTCAGTTCATTGGTTATAAGTATTATCCAACAGCATTAGCCAGAAATTGTGATATGCTGCTCATGGCATCCAAGGGAAATTGGGAAAGAAAAGATAGAGTTCTCAAGGAAAAGTTACTGTCATTAATGGAGACATGATTTAAGCAAAACTTCAAAATGAAGATGAACTCTGCAAATAATAACTATGGTTATTCACTTTGGTGTTGGCAACACTCAGGATAGTGTCTCGAACAGAATGGTAATAATGATACTGTCTATCCTTTATTGAACGCTTCCTGGGTGTCAGCCATTGTGCTAAGTATTGAGTGAGAAGTATTAATGGTCTGAGTCCATCTTACAGAAAGATTAGAGAGGCGTAAAGATGAGCTGATAGAACCTGCAGAAGTTGATATAATAATTTTAGAAGAACTTGTGCCAGCCTTCCAGTCCTCAGGAAGGAAGGATGCTGAAGAAGAAGAGAATAGAGACAGTACTTTAGAATGGTGTGCATCATTTCAACTGTAAGTAAGTGTAGCCAAGAATACAACAAGAATTTGATTAAGAAGAATGATTAACTCCCGGCACAGCTAGGCCAAGCATACTTCATTCTTGATTGGCCTGAGAATAGGACACCACCTCATGACAGCAATAATATAATGAAAACACAAGCAGATTAAATAATCAGTTTGGGGGCTTCCCTGGTGGCACAGTGGTTGAGAGTCCGCCTGCCAATGCAGGGGACACGGGTTCGTGCCCTGCCGATGCAGGGGACACGGGTTCGTGCCCCGGTCCGGGAGGATCCCACGTGCCGCGGAGCGGCTGGGCCCGTGAGCCATGGCCGCTGAGCCTGCGCATCCGGAGCCTGTGCTCCGCAACGGGAGAGGCCACAACAGTGAGAGGCCCGCGTACCACAAAAAAAAAAAAAAAAAAAATCAGTTTGGGTATAGATACATCTTCATCTATCTGTAGGAAAGGTCTGGAAAAGAATTTAGAACACAGGTTAAGAATGAGGTCATGAAGAGAAAATATGACCTATGTATACAAGTCTTAACCTGAGCCTAAACACTAGAGGAATATTTTTAGTACTGATCAATTACTGCTTTTATCACTGGCTTGGCTGAAGTCCATATGGGGCATTAAATCATGCAACTACTTTTTCAAGTAGACTAACCCAATCTACTCTTGGATTGGAGCTTAGGAAGAAACCTTAGGAAACAGAAACTCAAGATTGGGAAAAGTTTGATGTGTTTGCTTTCTCTGTTGGAACAGGTTTCAAGTAATCTAAGTCTCTTGAAACATTCTCTCTGGCATCACATCTAAGGGCTGGGCCTACCTGTAGGAGGCACAATGTTTAGGAAACCAACACCAAAGTCTTCACATAGAAGATTCTGTGTAGTCCTCAAATCAACTGTTCAATGTATAAGTTATAATTCCCATTTTATTGATGGATTAACCAAGGTTTAGAGAAGTTAGGTGACTTGTTCAGGGTCACAATAACTAGATTAGTAGCACCAACTTCATATACTTCAGACCTAATTTTAAAGTGGGGAGAGAGGGATAAAGTAGGAGACTGGGATTGACATATGTACACTACTATACATAAAATAGATAACTAATAAGGACCTACTGTATAGCACAGGGAACTTGTCTCAATACTCTGTAATGATCTATATGGGAAAAGAATCTAAGAAAGAGTGTAGGTATGTATATGTATAACTGACACACTTTGCTGTACAGCAGAAACTAACACAGCATTGTAAATCAACTGTACTTGGATAAAAAATTTTTTAAAAAGTGAACCATGAACAAAAGGCCATAAATAAGCAATGTCTTAAGAGACTGTGGTTTTCAAAGGAGTCAAATTAATTTTTATCAAAGGTAGGGAAGGGGTAAGAGAAGATCAAGGTAGGTTATCAGATGACTTTGGTTAGATAGAAGTTCTGGCATTAAAGATAAAGTGATTGAAGACTGACACAGAAATTCTAAGGAGAAATTGTTGACCACACTAGAGGAACAGAGCTGTCAGGGTAAATAAGGATATATGGCTTCCAGGCAACTGGCTAGAGAATACAAAGAGATCATACCCATAAAATCTAACATGTTAGCTGTGATTTCATCCAACATCACAGCCCTCTCACTGTTAAAGATGTCCTGCTAATAATGTAAATGTAAATGAGACTGAAGAATTGGTCCCACAAATCGAGCTCCTGATGAATTAACCCCTCTTACCTTCCACAGTACATTGTGCTGAAGCCCAAGGGTCCATTAACTGAACACATAAATGGAGCTTCACAACCCTCAAAATCTTCTCTGTATGCTGCGCCCAGATGCTCACAGTGTTCTTCCCCTGTGACCACGTGGAAAATCCTCCTGACATTTAAGATCATCATCCCCCTCAAGCCTTCCTGTCAGAAAGAGAACAGCCCTAAGTGAAATGCTGCAGATCAATGACTTGGTAAACCAGCTATGGAAACAGTGTGTTACAGCCCATCAGACCTCTGAAAGTCTCCCACTTTGAAGATGTAAGAATGAAAGAGACACATCTGAATTAAAACCCAGAGAAGCATTTGCTATGCAGGCAAGTTCAGATGACCTTTTTAAATGACAAGAATATTTCACTTCTGATTCTGACCTCAGAAACAGATTTCAAGCTGAGTTTCAGTAAAGAGGCTATAAATTATATTATAGTAATAAAATACAATAGAGCCAACAATTATTGAGAACTTGGGTGCCTGGCACTGAGCTAAGTGTATAACATGCATGGTATCATTTAATCCCTTAAACCTTCCTAATAGGTTGGTATTATTTTTAATGTCATTTTACAGAAGTGGAAGGAGGCATTCCTCTGCTTCTGTAGTGAAGTGAAGTGAAACATTCTCCCCAAGATAACAGAATTAGTTGTACAGCCAGATTCAAATGCAGATCCATATGGGTCCAAAGTCTTTGTTCTTCAAACACTAGACCACACTGCTTCAAAACGAAGACCAGAAACCAACACAGAGACAGTGGGTCACTTCTCAGTACCTACTGTATGCTGGGTACTCTATCAAGAAAAATATTCATAATAGTAAGGATACTCTAGTGTCAGCAAGGCCTGTCTAGGACATGTTGGAACTCAACTCATGAGAGAGTCTGATTAACTTCTCTGAGGTAAGAGTTGTTCTGGGAGGCAGGATCCAATTCTGATTGTTTAATAAGGACTAAATTTATCCAGAGACAAAGCATAAATCAGAAAGGTGAAATGGGAAACGTTCTATACAAGAAATGACAGCTGCTGCTTGAAGGGAGAAAACAGAGGAATTGTGTATAATCTCCTGTGGGTTTTCAAATAAACTACTGGGTTAAAGTATGCTTGGAATAGATCAGATGGAGAAAAGCATCTTGGATCTTGGAAACCACTAAACAATCGTGGGCTGGAGGAGTGTGGACTGGTAGGCTTGCTTGCAGCATCAATACACTGAAATATTTATGTTATTTAATAGGAGACTGTTATTCTTTCACTTTTTTTTTTTTTCTTTCACTTTTTATAAGAGAAATACAATTGACCTTTGGGAAGTCTGATGACAGGAAAACAAGTATAAACTGATGGTTGGCCTTATCAAGTTTAAATATTTGAAAAGGTATAATTCATGTAAATGTTTAGCCTTTTTTTAATTGTGCAAGGGCAAAACCTGCCGAGGTTGGTATTTACTTTTCTAATTAGAAAAGCTTGAGTGATGTGAACAATTAAGATAATACAGTACCTTTACAAGATAATTAATCTTTTCTTTGGGATTCATCTTACCACATCCCAAGCTGATGTTATTTACCTCCCTGTTAAGGATATGTTAGAATGTAAATGGAGCCATTTGCTTTGACTATCAGCGAAGAAAAGATCATGCAATTTGCATCTCATATATCTAGAAATTAAAACTGAAGGACTGACCACTTGACACCACAGAAGTTCCTGAAATGAAGCCTGCTGAGCTCAATTCGTTGTGGTGGCTAAATGAATCCTCTATTCAATTTGAATGCATGATGAAACTCTTATTAGAAGAGTGCACTGTAATAATCGACAACGTAATGAAACTGCCAAAGACAAAATGCAAATACCTCTCTATTGACCCTTCAGAACTATACTCTGTACTTAGAAAGAAGCAAATACCATTGCCAGACAAGTAGCATTCCCCTTTATTCTACCTC
Organism: Physeter macrocephalus; assembly: GCF_002837175.3. NCBI lineage: Eukaryota > Metazoa > Chordata > Mammalia > Artiodactyla > Physeteridae > Physeter > Physeter macrocephalus. The sequence continues at coordinate 157,900,161 of NC_041221.1, forward strand.
CCCTCTACCCATCAGGGAATGCTGAGACATTCTTTTGGATACCCATTCCTTTAGAATCAAACACTTGAAATTCAACAGCAATGGTAGGTTGCAGAATTTGGAATGGTATATAGATTCAACTAGCAAGAGTATTTGAAAATAACTACTACTATCTCCTATCACTCTCACTTTATAACAGAAATGTATTTTTAGTATTTAAAATTTTGGGCTTCCCTGGTGGCGCAGTGGTTGAGAGTCCGCCTGCCGATGCTGGGGACGTGGGTTCGTGCCCTGGTCCGGGAGGGTCCCACATGCCGTGGAGCGGCTGGGCCCGTGCGCCGTGGCCGCTGGGCCTGCGCGTCCGGAGCCTGTGCTCCGCAGCAGGAGGGGCCGCAGTGGTGAGGGGCCCGCGTACCGCAAAAAAAAAAAAAAAAAAAAATTTGGAAGGATATTATCCTAGGGTAACAATTTCATAGAGTAATTTAGCTTCATCAAACAAAACTGATGTTTTAGTTTTGGGGGTTTGCTTCTGCTCTGTGAAAACTTGATTAGGCATCAGCACTGATCTTTGGAAATTACTAATCTACATACACTGGCTTTTTAAAATAATTAACCTCTCAATCCATTATAATTTGGCCTCTAATCCTTTTAGGATGTATGAGTAGTAATGTCTTCAGTTGCTGACTCAGTGGTCTCTCGTCTCCTTAATCTAACTGGAGCTCTCATCAGCGTTTGTTATAGGTTGTCACTTCTTCTATCTTGAAAAACCTCTGTTTTTAATTTCAAGTACCCCACGCACAAGTGTAGGTTTCCTCTCTGGTGTCATTTTTTCTAATTCCCCTCTGTAGTGTCCTCTTCCTTTATTGTTGAAAGGCTTTTGTTTTTTCGGGGTTTTCTCTTAATTCCCCCTTCCTTTCTTACTGTGCACACTCATCATGGATAATCTTTCATACTCCCATGGCTTTAACTAATCACAAATCTTGACACCTAGGCCACGCCTCACTTCTGAGTATCATATCTGTATCTCCAACCATTAGATATGTCTACTTGAATGCCACAAAAGCACTTCAAACTTATCAAGTCCCCAAATGAACTCATCATTTCTCCCTATCCTTTTGAGAGCCCCGACTCTATAAGTAGAATTACTGTCTCCCATTGTCCAAGTCACAAACCCAGATATCGTTTGACTCAATTACCAAGGCCCATTATTTTTGCCTCTTAAGTCAGGCCACCATCACCTTGAACTTGGATTCCTTCTATAGCTAGCTAAATAGTGTTCCCCACCAACAGCTTCATCCAACCATTCTCTGCACTGTAACCAGAGCATGTTTTTAAAGCACACGTGATTATTCCACTTACTGCCGATGCTCCAATGGCTCCCCCATTATCCTCTGGATAAGGTCCAAACACCTTGACCGGGCTTATAAAACCCTGTGCCACTCATGAGCTGTTAATTGTTCTACAATCTCTTTTATCCCACCTTCTACCTGCATTCAATATTAGAGAATGTTCCACTTGTTTCATATACATATGTGATTCTAATCAATGCAATGGTTTTTATTTCTCTTTACTGAAATACTTGTAGAGACCAAGGATATGTATTTTACAAAATTATAATGATGCAATGAAATATAGCAGTCAGGAGCATGGGCTTTAAAATCACAGACCTGGGTTTTAAGCCTTACTTTTCTAAATTATATCCATGTTATCAATCATATTAGTCAACTACTTCAAGCCTTAATTTCCTCAATGTAAAATGGGGATAATATTACTACCTGTGTTTCTAGAGTTGCTATTTGGATAACATGAGGTAATGCTAGTTAAATGTTTAATAAAATTGGTCCCATAGTGTTGTTGTAGTTTTTGTTTTGTGTGTAAAGCATTTAAACTACTTATTCTAATATTCTCCATAATTTTTATTTAACCTCATCTCTCCTCACATATTAAAGTAAACCTTTTCTACTATTACCTATCCTGGACAATCTCAGGCCCCAAATAGACAATATTAGTTCCTTCCTGTTTGGGCTATTTTCCCATCTGGAACTCATTCTTCTCTTCCTCCAACTTGCTGATTGAAATTCCAGTTTTCTCATTTAGGTTAGTTTAGGTTCCTCCTTCTCCGTGAAGCCTTCTCAGATGTCTATTATTCATCTGGATCTTTCCTTTCTCAGAGCTCCTCTGATAATTGATGCTATAGTACACATGTTGTCTTAGTTCTTCAATCACTTCACATGCATAAAAAATCAACCTCCTTCACCTCTCTCAGCAGCATCTTGTGCCTGGATGAATACATATTTGAACTGAATTTCTCAGTGGCCTCTACAATGCATCATCCTTTTCCTATCCACCACCCACTTTGGCAGGTACTTTCAACTACTATTTCTAGATCCTTATATTAAATGTTACTTGTTAATGATGATACTGAAATTTCTTCTTTTTCTTAAGCACACACACACAAAAGAAATGGCACTTTTAAGTTTGCTTGTTTTCTTTTACTTACAATTGAAACTCCAGCTTCTGCAGTTTACCCCAAAACAAAAATTTCACACTGATTTCTGAATCTTACCGTCTTTGGATGTCTTCTAGGTTTATGATTACTTTGCATTTTCAAAATTTTTAACCTGCCTGGAACAGTTTTACAGGTGTCATTCTTTCTCAGGAAAGGTAGATTTTTATTACCTTACAAGGATGACAAATGCAAGTCCACAGCATAATATAATTTTATTAAACACATTAAATGCTCAGCATCTCTCCTCTGCACCATTTACTATGGTGGATAGATACCCTTACCAAGGAAGGGAGGGCTATTGAGGTGATGGAATGTGAATTTTTTTTCCTGTACTATTTTCTCTTAAAATTCTAGCTTTAGATAGCAGATCACATCTCCACAGAGGAATGCAGGCCTCCCTTTACATTCTCTCTTTCTATACAAGTCAGACACTATAAATTTCTTATTTCTTTCTCTAAACTTCCTCATCCTCTTATTCACCATTAAAAGTTTCTTTCCAGAAAACTGTCTTTTAGGTAGCATTTTGCTTTGCATCAAAACCAGAAATCTAATCAGGGTGGGTCTTGAAAACCATGCAAATATTCACTTGAATATAGACATTTCTCTCTTGCCTTTTGCCAGGACTGTTTACGGTTGGTTTCAAAAAAGATTTGGAACTTCTCAGGCTATGGGCTAAAAAGCATTTTTCATTTTCAGGCTCCTTCCTTTATGTGGAAAGAATTGATATCTTTGAAAATAAAAAAGGACATGTGCCATTTTGGTATAGGTTTTATATTATACAGTTCTAGATTTTGCACTATGTCCAAAATGACAAGGAGTTGTTTTAAAAGTCAGCTTCCATGAAGTACCTTGGAGAAGTGTGTGTGTGTGTGTGTGTGTGTGTGTGTGTGTGTGTGTGTGTGTGTGTGTGTGTGTCTGCTTCTCATGGAAGCAGAGAACAGGTAGGGCTTTACTTTCTACCCAAGAATAAACAAAGCAATATTAAGTCTGTTAAATTTTACTCTTTTACTGACTCCCTCTTTAAGATAGTCAAAAAGAAGAATTCTATAGCAAATGGTTTAAAAAGCCCAAAATAGTAAGAATAATTTCAATTGATTGATCAAAACAGCATGGGACATGTTATATGTGACCGAGCATGCTTTTGATGCCAGTTCCCTAAAAGGAATTTGCATTTTGAATTTTTCAGACTGAACTACTTAAAATGTGAACTGAGTCTGTTATTCCTGTGGGCATCTCCTCTGTCGTTGGTTTTAGTGATTACTCTGTCACTTCTTCTTTAATTTCTATACTTTAATGAGGACATGCAAGTGTGCCTATGGAATTTTCCTATTAATGTCAGAGTGATTTAAGAATTGACCATAGTGTAAGAGAAAAAAACCTCTCTTCCAGGTTCAGCCTTCTATTTAATTCTGTAGCTAGTGACAGAGCTGAGAGCCACTTGATAGGGAGATTCAGCTTCTGCTCCAGGCGTTTCCTCTGGGACCTTTGGGATAGAACTAAGCACAGCTATCTATAAATCAGCTTGTCCATTTCTGGGCCACCCAGCATAATTGGAAGCACTGACTCTAGGCCATTTCACCCTTGGGTAGGAATGATGAAGTCAGGGTTTCTAATAATTGCATCTGATTACTGTCTCCAGTTTGAAGATAGAGAATGAAGCAAAAATGAACGAGCATGTCCATCCCATGTGGGGTTATTTGGGGGCAGTTATCATGGAGGAAGGAATCTTCGGTTTGGCTTGAGATTCCTCTTTAATTTCTTTTAAAAAAATATGTGAAACGTTTAACTTTCAGAGTAGGAAATCATACTTAGCATCTTTGTTATAGGATTCCCCTGTACAAACAATGCAACAGACAGAAACCGTATAGGTGATGGTCTTCAGGCCATCAACATGCTCTTACACTTGTCACGAGAAGGGTTAGCCAATCTTATATTGATAAATATCAGGAAGAAGATCTCAGATGAATGATAGAATTCAATACAGATGACTACAATGTTCAAGTATATGTGTTCCATTTGTGTTAAAATAATCTTTAATAGTCCAAGTGAAAACAACAAAACAACAATAAAGTTGGGCTTGAGTTTAAACCATTTTAATGTAAGTCTGATCCTTGTATGCAATAATGATAATAGTATCCTATTGGGAAAGAGCAAATTGTATTTAAACAATAATTGCAGACAAATGACATGTAAATCAATATGTGAAAAGGCATCAAGCTGCATAGATTATTCATTTTCTGCCATGTTCTTCTCTGGGTTAATGCTCTGAAAATATGATTTATAGTGTGGTTTTAATGAATAACATTCTTTTGGATATGATTGTTTCATAGAAGTTAAAAAGGTTTAATTCTAGTAGTACCGAACACTTTAAAAATGTGCCTATGAAATTACCACAAAACTGAATTTGTTTTAGAGAAATGATGAAGATGCACATGTAAGAAGTTTATAAATATTACGTTACTTTGGAAACAGTTATTAATTTGTTGTACAAAGTGATGCGTTTTTTATATGGAAAAAAGCGACGATTTTATTTTTAAAGATGACTTTAAATCCATGCTCGTGCTTCTCTTCATAATTGAATGAATCTTTTGCCTTTTACTAAAGATTCATGTGGGGAGGGAGAAGCATGACTGTTGCTTCAATTTTTTGAGGCCTTGTGGGAATAAACAAGGCTGGAAAAAAAAAAGATGACTTTAAAATATACAAAAAGGACAGGTGCTGAAACATAGAAGGAACTTGGTCTAGATGCTGTAACGCTGCACCAGGGGACAGAAAACAATAGAGGAACAGTTGTTTGTTCTGCACGTCAGTGGAAATCAGTGTGGAATTTGATGCAATCTGAACCTATAAACCAATTTATAAAATTCTTGGTGTAATGAATTCTCTTGTCCAATCAGGCATAAAGGCTGAGCTTTATACTAATTTTGACATGGTGGTAGAATACAATATCTGTATTTGATAGTACAGATGAAGGAACTGAACTGTGCTTTAACACCAGAGATTAGCAGAAATCTTGTGAAGTTCTCAGCCATTAAATGTGTGTATTTGAATAATTCCTACCACAATCTTAATGTCAAGAAGACCCTAGCTGACATCTGGCTTGAGTTTAATTAAAATATGTTAATAATTCATCCTATTAAGAATTACAGACAGAAATATGTTTTTCTTTGAAACATAAGAATGAAATTTTACCTATTTAAGGTATACAAATGAACACTCTAAATAAAGCTTAGTCTATATATATAAGAGTACAAGAAAATGATTAATATGGATTTACCATCATTTCAGTTACTAACACCTGGTCTACTTGATAACTCTGGTAATTACATGTAAAAATACTAAGTCTGATCAGTGGCCTCAAGGAAAAAACAGACTACAGCTAAAATCCACTTAAATTTCTTTATAGTTCTGTAAAGCAGTAAACTGATTTTATAATATCATGCCTTTAGGGAATCTTTATTACATTAACTATGACATAATATCTTTTTCCTTAAACCAATTTTTAATGTTTCTAGATGTGTACAGTTAAAATTTCATATATTAACACTAACAGAAAGAAGAGAAAGCTATAATTATTGATATATAAATGAATAATGAAAGATTTTAATTACAGAATAATTAAAAAATGAGTGTCCTTTTAAATCAGGCATAAGATAGAGATGTCTTCAAATTAACTACTGGGTATCCTAGAAAATGCAATAAGATAAGAAAAAATATATATATAAGAAGTAAGAAATTGAAAAAGGAGAGACAAAGCAGTTGTTACTTGTGGATTATATGATAATCCACATATTGACTCTAAAAGAATCTTCAGATAAAATATTAGCATTAGAGAGTTCAAGGTTACAAGATTTGAGATATGAATACAAAAATCACCAACGTTCCTATATATCAGCAATAACCAATTAGAAAATAAGATACCCTACTGGTAAAAATGTAAAATGTATGAAGAAATATATCTAACAAAATATGTACAAGAACCTTATGTAGCAAATTATAAAGCACTTGAAAAACACAGAAGTAAAACTCTTTAAATCAATAACTAAATTCAAAGTGATTTCAGTCAAAATCACAACTGAGTTTTTCACAACACATAACAAACCAATTGCAAAGTTCATATGAAATAACAGAAGATGGAGTACATGCAGGTCTCCCTATTTGTTCCATTAAATACAGCTAAAACCTTGCAAATTACATATTTAAACACACGCGCGCGCACACACACACGAAAACTCTGAAAGAGAGAGAAGGTAGGCAAGCTAGGAACATTGGGACCTGATGAGCCATATTGTAGCATGTTCCTAGAGTTTTCTTTTTGCCTTATATATCTTGGACTGAGTGAAGAAACTTTCAACCTAGAAATGCCAGTGGGTAAAGACAAATTTTAAAAAGAGCCCCACAGAAAGTTTACTCTCTCTTGCCAAAGGATTACGAAAGGGGCACCCTAGTAAAGCAGAAAACTTTTAGACAATATTTGCCCTATTGCAGCGAAACACTCCAGAGAAAACTGTTGCCCTATTCCTACTCCCATAAGTCATCAGAAAAGTAAAAACTAAAGAGACTGTCAAGACTGGCATGTTTGTGGAACAACCAGATAGAACTTTCATCTGTTGCTGATGACAGTCTCATTTAATTTAACCACTTCACATAGCAATTTGGGAATATTTAGTAAAGCTGAAGATGGGCATACACTTTCACGTAGCAATTTTACTTTTAAGTGTATCCGTAGTTAATAACTAATATATATACATAAGAAGACAAGTACAAGAATTTTTATTCTAGCAGTATTGGTGTGATGGTTAATTTTCATGTGTCAATTTGACTAGACCATAGGGTGATGAGATATTTGGCTAAACATTATATCAGAGTGTGTCTATGAGGGTGTTTCTGGATAAGACTAGCATTTGAATCAGTAGACTGAGTAAAGCGGATAACTTCCCACAATGTGGGAGGACATCATCCAATCGGTTGAGTGCTTGAATAGAACAAAAAGGTGACAAAAGGGAGAATTCAGGCTCTTTCTCTGCCTGACCACTTGAACTAGGATATTGGTCTTCTCCTGCCCTCATAATGGGACTTATACTCTATGTGTGTGTGTATACTATACATCTGTATCTATATCTTTGTATTTATCTATGAACCTATGTATCTGTCTCCTATTGATTCTGTTTCTCTGGAGGACCCTAACAAAACTGGCTTTTTTTTTTAAAGGCGGCTATAACTATATCAATAGCTTATCAACAAGAAATAAATTTATAAAATATATTAAATAATCCTTTGTATAAATACCAGTTACAATGAACTAGAACTGCACAGATATATGTCTCATAAAAATATTAAGTGAAAAAAAGAAGATGAATGTATGTACAGGACAATATTATTTATGTAACGGTTTATGTTGTACAGTATGACACCACACTTTTAATATGTCTATGTTTTACGTGAACTGATACAAAATTAACCGTAGATGGCATATGAAAAATTTAAAAATATAATCCCTGTGGCAACTACTTAAAATGAAAATAAGCATAAGTAAAAGCCAATGTAAAAATTAAAATGGAAATTAAACTGATGTCACTGAAACACAACTCTGGTTTTTCAGTGTGGATTGGGAGTCCTTCCCCACTTTTCCAAATTCTCCCCAAAATGTGGAGTTTAAGGTGCTGATGTGTGTGTATTAAACTAGAAAGCCTGGGGGGAAAATGGAATTTAAAAAATTAAAGTTTTAAAAAACAGGCAAGGAGAAACCAAAGAACAAAGCAACAGCAGCAACAACAAAGGAAAGGAGACAGTAGAAAACAAAGTGGTAGAAGCATGCTTAACCAAGCCTATCAATAAGCACTTTAAAGGTTAATGGACTAACTAATTAAAAGGCAGAGTGTCAAAATGATTTTAAAAAACAGGATCTAACTACACCCTATCACAATGTGCTCTATTTAATTATCTTACAATCATCATTTCATAGAGTGATTGTGAATTATCTCCAACTCCCCAATACTACAAAGGCTATAATATAAATCAGTGCAATTGTACCGTAAATCTAAAAGTAACAACCACCTTCATGCTTTCTTTTATTTTTTATTTTTCTTTTTGTTTTCACTCATCTCTAAGATGTTGTCCCCAGGGTAGAGCATCTCCAACTATATTCTGCTCTTTTATTCCAATTGCCAGAAGAGAGCTCTGAGTAGCCCACCTCCTGGCCAGCGTATCTTTTTTTTTTTCTAATTTTTTTATTGTGGTAAAATACACATAACATAACATTTACCATTTTAGTGTTAAATAGATTCATAATGTTGTGCTGCCACCAAGACCATCATCACCAGAAGTCTTTTCATTTTGTAAAACTGAAACTCTATACCCATTAAATAATAACTGTCCATTCCCATTTACCCCAGCCCCTGGAAAACACCATTCTACTTTTAGTTTCAATGAGTGACTACTCTAGGTACCTCATGTAAGTGGAATCATACAGTATTTGTCTTTTTGTGACTGGCTTACTTCACTTAGCATAACGTCCTCAAGGTTCATCCATGTTGTGCATATGTCAGAATTCCCTTCCTTTTTAAGGTTGAATAATATTCCCTTGTATGTCTAGTCATCCCTCAGTATCCTTGGAGGATTGGTTTCAGGAGTCTCTGCAAATACTGAACTCCATGGATGATCAAGTTCCTCATATAAAATGGCATAGTACAATGAATATAGTTGGCCCTCTGTAACTGCGGATTTTACACCCACGGATTCAATCAACAGTGGATTGAAATTTCAATTTTGGTTGGTTGAATCTGCAGAGGCAAAGCCTGCAGATACAGAGGACCAAATGTATACACCACATTTTGTTTATCCAGTCATCTGTCAATGCTACTATGAACATGAGTGTACAAATAACACTCCAGGCATTCTTTCAATTCTGCACCTGGAATTAGAACTGCTGGACATATGATAATTCTACTTTTAATTATTTGAAGAACCACCATACTGCCTTTCACAGTAGCTTTACCATTTTACATCCCTACCAATAATGTACTGGATTCCATTTTCTCCACATCCTTACCAACACTTGTTATTTTCTCTGTGTCAGTTTATTTGTTAGACAGTATTCATCCTAATGGATTTGAAGAAGTATCTCATTGTAGTTTTGATTTTCATTTTGGTAATGTACAATGATGTTAAACCTCTTTTCACATATGTGTTGGCCATTTGTATGTCTTCTTTGAGAAATATCTATTCAAGTCCTTTGCCCATTTTTTGAATAACATTCTTTGTTTTTTTGTTGTTGAGTATTAGGAGATCTCTATATATTCTAGACATTAATCCCTTATCATCAGATAAATGATTTGCAAATATTTTATCCCATTCTGTGTGTTACCTTTTTACTTGGTTGACAGTCTTTTGATACACAAAACTTTTTAGTTTTCAGCGCAATTTGTCTATTTTTTCTTTTGTTGCCTGTGCCTTTGGTATCATATTCAAGGAATCATAGCCAAATCCAATATTGTGAAATGTTTGCCCTATGTTTTCTTGAGGAGTTTGATAGTTTTAAGTCTTACATTTAGATCTTTGATCCATTTTAAATTAATTTTATATATGGTGTTAGGTAAAGGTCCAACTTCATTCCTTTGCATGTGGATGTTCAGTTTTCCTAGCAACATTTGTTGAAAATACTGTCCTTTCTTCACTGAAAGGTCTTGGCACTTTTGTCAAAAATCATTTGATCATATATGTGAAAGTTTATTTTTCTGGGCTCTCTATTATATTGCTTTGGTCTATATGTCTGCCTTTATGCCAGTACTGATTACTGTAGCTTTGTAGTGAGTTGTGAAATCAGGAAATGTGACTCCTCCAGCTTTATTCCAAGATTGTTTTGGCTACTCAGGGTGCTTGAGTTTCCATACGAATTTTAGAATGGGTTTTTGTATTTCTGAAAAACAAGTCATTGGGACTTTGATAGGGATTGCATTCAATCTGTATATCACTTTGGGTAGTACTGACATCTTAACAATACTGTCTTCTAACCCATGAACATGGGATGTGTTCCATTTATTTATATCTTATCTTTAATTTCTTGATTTATAGGTTTTTGTTTTTTTGAGCACTTTGAATATATTGGCCCACTGATTTCTGGCCTCCAAAGTTTCTGATGAGAAATATACCACTAATCTTTTTAGAGATCCTCCTTGTATATGACAAGTCACTTTTCTGTTGCTGCTTTGAAGAGTCCATCTTTGTCTTTCAAAAATTTGATTATAACATGTCTTGATGCAGGTGTCTTTTAGTTTTTAGTTCAAATTCTTACTTGGAGTTTGTTGAACTCCTTGGAAGTTTATGTTCATGCCTTTCATCAAATTTTGGATACTTCAGCCATTATTTCTTTAAATAGTCTCTCTGCCCCTTCCTCTCTCTCTTCTTATATAAACTCCCACAGTGCATATATTGATCCAGTTGATGGTTTCCCACAGGTCTGTTAGGCTCTGCTAACATTTCTTTAAGATTTTTTCTTTCTGTTCCTCAGTCACGATGATTTCCATTGTCCTATCTTCAAGTTCACTGATTCTTTTTTCTGCCTGGTCTAATCTGTATTTTAATCCCTCTAGTGAGGTTTTCATTTCAATTATTGTATTTTCCAGCTCCAGAATTTCTTTTTGGTTTCTTTTTATGTTTTCTATTTCTTTATCAATCATTCCATTTTGTTCACACATTGCTCTTTGACCTCCTCCACATCTTCCTTTCTTTTTTATTTCTTTTTTTTTTTTTTGCGGTACAGGGGCCTCTCACTGTTGTGGCCTCTCCCGTTGCGGAGTGCAGGCTCCAGACGCGCAGGCTCAGCGGCCATGGCTCACAGGCCCAGCTGCTCTGCGGCATGTGGGATCCTCCCGGACCGGGGCACGAACCCGCATCCCCTGCATCGGCAGGCGGACTCTCAACCACTGCGCCACCAGGGAAGCCCTTCCTTTCATTTTTTTAAGCATCCTCAAAGCAGTTGCCTTAAAGTCTCTGTTCAGTAGGTCTGCCATTGGTCTTTTTCAGGGACAGTTTCTGTTAATTCTTTTCCTTTGAATGTGCCATACTTTCCTGTTTCTTTTTATGCCTTGTGATTCTTTTATTGAAAACTGGACAGTTAAATCTAATGGCTTTAATCCTGGAGATCACATTATCCTACTTCCCTAGGGTTTGCTGTGCTTTACTTTGGGGGGGGGTTGTTTGTGTATTTATTGTTTTGTTTTGTTTTGATTGATGTACACTGCTTCTGTGACACAGATAAGTCTGAGGTATAAATTTTAGATCTTCTTAGGTCTTTTCTGAGCCTACGCATTTCTCTGGGCAGGTGTGGTGACTTTCAAAATTTTTCAGTATGTGCAGTTGCTTTAAAGTGTCCTTTTCAGCCATTAGGACTCAGATAAAATCTCACCACATCATAGAGATTTTCTGATTACCATAACTAAAGTAAGTTTCCTGTATTCTCTGTTAGACTGTTGCTTGTTTCCTTTATAGCTCTTATAACATTTTATAACTGTTTTGTTTGTTGAATTATATTTATTTATTTATTCATGTTTGGCCTTCTGCACAAGAATGTCAGATACATCAGGTTAGGGATCACATCTATCCAGTTTATTATTTTCATCCCCAACAACTTGTCCAGTTTCATGCATAAAGAAAACTTTAAATGAATCTTTACTTAATGAGTTAGTGAGTAAAGGTGGATTAAGAAATGCAATCAACTCATTATCTAAAGAACAATTAAAGAGTAGTAGGTAAAAGAGACAAAGATGCTATTTTCTTGTTGTTGTTCAGATAAACTTACGTATTTATGTCAGTCAGGATTTGTTAGGTTATGCTACAATAACAACCAATATCCATGGCTTAAATCTCAGTGGCTTAAAGTCCAAAGTTTATTGCTCTCTCATGCAAATTTATTTTGAATCTGGGAAACTCTCCATACACTTGTCCTCTGTAAGCACGTGTAGCATTAAACATTCACATCTACACATGCTCCCATGATTGCAATGGCAGAGGAAAAGAAAGGCATAGAGAACTGGCAAATTAATGCTTCTAGCTGAAAGTTAAAATGCAAGATATGTTCACATTTTATTGGTCAAAGTATGTGACAATGGCCATACTTAACTTCAGCAGAGTGAGACAGTACAGTCCTACCATATGTCTAGAAGGAGCCAGGAACCAGGTAGCAGTAGGACAGTAGTAACGTCTGCCACAATGAACAAATTGAATGACATGCTTTGTAGAGCTCATCCTTCCATTTTATTCTTGGAGAAAATGCTAGTATGAGCCCTGAGGGATGTGTGGGGAAAATAGACTTTTCATCTAACCTCATATTTTCTGTGGTCACTTGAGAGAATCATTGAGGTACTGCCAAATAATGCTAACTTAAATTCTGCACTACATAACAATTAAGTGAAATAGAGTGGTGACAAATAAAGTAATATAAGGAATAATATCACAAGTAAGAGCTGTGTGAAATTAAACATATAGATGGCAACTCATATAGATTGGAGTTTTCATGGAAAAAGTGATCTCTACCTTCTTAATTTTGCTGTGAACCTAAAACAGCTCTAAAAAATACAATCTACTAAATTAAAAAAATTGCAAATGAAAAAAGCTAACAAGAAAAATAATGAGAGGACTTACCAAAAAACCCACATGCAGGTAAGGAAAATTGCATGAACCAAAGTTTATGTAGAATAGGCTTAAATAAGGCAAGAGAGTACAATATTTAGTTTGGTACAGATGTCAGATTACATAGCAAGGGGTAGGTTACATGGTTATGGAACTGACAGACTACAAGAACAATTGGGATTGCATTTTATAACCAGTGAGAAGTCATTGAAGGGAAGATGGAGTAAACAATATGCAAAACTAACTTAGAAAAGTTGAGTAATTTTCTCCAACTCATTTACCTAGAAAGTGGAAGAGTTGAGATTTGAATTAGTGGGCTCAAATGCAAACATCTGTGCCCTTAATACTACTTTATACTGTGTCTCAGATTGAAGGAGAAGGAAAGTAAAATTAGAAGAATATTCTAGGAGTGTTGTGATAAAGGATATGAAGGCTAGCCATAGGAATATGAAGAAAAAGATATCTCAAAGCAGTGTGCAACTTGATATTATGTTAAATCATTTCTAAGAAAACAAAAGTTAACCAAACTCTGTAGTAAATAAAAATTTAAAGCAGTTCCCTGAAATTAGTCTGCCATTAACTGTAGGTAATGAATAACTTTAAACAACACTAATTCAATTCTGGATATACCTACAGGCATTAAGAACTATTTAAAATATCTTTGCCCCAAAACATTCTATATAGAATCAATTAAAAACTATCAGTACAGTTTCTTCTAGCACCTGGAGCAGGTTTCCGTGGAAGTAGCCCCTAGGAAACAATTTTGTTTCTAGAGACCAAAAATGTCTTATTACTCAAATAACCAGGTCTTTCTTTTGACTTTACTTTTTTTTGAGTTCTGTTTTGAATGTATGTGTGTGTTTGTATATAAACATAAACGTATCTATCTAGAGAGATGGATAGATGGATTATAAGGATGGATATAGATATACAGTATATATGTGTATGGATTTTGCCCTTATGTGAACATTACAATTAAAGTACCTAGACAGATTTTATTAGAAGAACAAAATGAGCCTAGTAGAAATACAATTGTTGTTGCTTTTAAAAATATCATAACTCTAAAATTGCACCCTGAATGCCACTTCCTAAAATAATGTGATGAGAGTTTGAAGGCCTGGGTGTGCTGCTAACATTTAATTGTGTAACAGGGTAAGCCAGTTTGGCGGCTTTAGATAACATATAAGAAAACCAGTTGCTGGCAACTGTGAGGATAAAGTACAGTTGAACTGGGTAGTCTTTAAGAACTCTTGATAATCTAAGCTTTTATAATGTTTATGACTCTAGATGCCAAATAAAAATAATTGTTAAAAAAATTTGGTGATCTTAACATATGCCAGGCATGATTCTAAGCATTTTATATTAACTGACTTATTTTATGTATGTCATGTATATAGTGATAGTCCCATTAGCTTAGCTATGTTGCCATAACAAAGTACCATAGCCACGGTGGCTTTCACAACAGAAATGTATTTTCTTATAGTTCTGGAGACTAGAAGCCTGAGATCAGGGTGCCAGTATGGTCAGGTTCTGGTGTGAGCTTTCCTCCTGGTCTGTAGATGGTTGCTATCATACTGTGTGCTCACATGACCTTTGCTCAGTGTGTGCACTCTCGGAGAGAGAAAGCAAGCTCTCTGGTGTCCCTTTTTATAAGATCACTAACACTATCATGAGGGTCCGCCCTAATTACCTCTCAAAGGCTGTCTCCAAATACTATCACATTGGGGGTTAGAGCTTCAACATATGAATTTTGGAGAAACACAATTCAGTTCATAGCACCTATGAACTAGATACTATTGTTATAAACATTTAAAAATTAGGAAACTGACCCATGCAGAGCTTAATAACTTGATCATAGGTCATACACATTTAAATGATAAAACTGCGCATCATTAGTGCTCTTTAAAAAAATGTTGTGGTACATCTCTGAACCTTTCTAGTTTCCAAAAGATGTTCCTGACAGGGATATACTGGCAGCTTTTCACTCATATACTTTTTCTTACATCATTAGGAAAAAGTAAATAATGATAAACACTACAAGTTTACAAATCTGAACTGACATAAGAACATTTCAAATTGAATTGGCACAATCCATGATTTGAGGCTTATGAAGTTTTTAAAAAACATGAATTTGAATTTTTAGAAAACACAGAAATTTCTAAAAGAAGTAAATATTAAGGACTATAAATAGCAATAGCATCTTCTGCTAAAATTCTGTTGCTTGTTTAGAGTAAGCTGGACTATACAAAGAACCTAAGATTTCGCAACTGGAGAGGTTTTGTTTGAGAATGGCTGAATTATCAGAAGTCTAACAAGAAGAGCTGGGTTGAAAGCTGAGGAGCATGACGAGGAAGTTTTCTTAGTATGATTAAAGATATTCTATAGTTTGCTATTTTGCTGAAGTTTCAGTGGAACTGAAGATGTATAGTGGTGAAAAAATTTCGCTGTGGATCACCCTTCAGGATAGTTCTTTCATCAGGAAAGACTATTAAAAATTAAAATCTGAAGGATTTGTCAGGCTTTATTTAATCTGATGTAAGAAAGAGGAGAGCAAGCGTCTGAGAATGTTTAACTGAACTAATTATATCAATAAAAGAGCCATATTATCCTGTTTAAGGAAAATGTTATATGATATGAAGTACCAAGGATGCCTTCCTATTTGGGCTTTAAAAAATGTATCTATGGGGGCTTCCCTGGTGGCGCAGTGGTTGCGAGTCCGCCTGCCGATGCAGGGGACACGGGTTCGTGCCCCGGTCCGGGAAGATCCCACATGCCGCTGAGCGGCTGGGCCCGTGAGCCATGGCCGCTGAGCCTGCGCGTCTGGAGCCTGTGCTTCGCAACGGGAGAGGCCACAACAGTGAGAGGCCCGCGTACCGCAAAAAAAAAAAAAAAAAAAAAAAAAAAAATGTATCTATGTATAGGAAAAATATTTTTTTTGTGACAAAAAAAGGGAGCATCTGCTAATAACTTTGAGTGAATACATTTCTCTATTAATAATAACCTACTGGGAAGTGGCAATTTCAAGCTGGCTAACTGATTTTATTCATCTCTGGAAAGTCTTTGTCTTCAATCTCTGTTCATGCTCCCTGATCCTCCAATAGAACAATAATAAACAAACAATTTCAATGTCACCTAGTCAGAGCCGAAATGATAACCAGCGTTAGGAATCTCTGTTTACTATGGTCTCAGAAATATTCTTCTGAAAACATTCTTTTGCCTATGGTAGCGGACAGAAAATAGAAACTAAAATGTCTATTTTAAAAGTTTTTAAAATAAATTATACTCCTAAACAAAATGTCCAAGCATGGTAGTTTTTTTCTGAGTATAATAACTTTATAATTCAAAAAATACACTTTCACTTTATGATAGAAGCATGGTATTTTAAAAGGTCACCTAACACACCAAAATTTTCTTTCTGGTCAGTGACATGATAGACTTCCGGACTGCCTGTTTAGAATTCTGTTACACTTGTTTGTTGTAGAAAAAAATCATAGGTTATAGGGCCTAGTTGTTTTGTGATATAAATGGGGTAGGTAAATTTAGATTTCAGCCTCAATTCTTTGGAAGACGTATGGAGTTACTTGGTTTGGCTATAAGCTGATTCTTTGTTTCCAGTTAAACATGTAGGTCAAATTTGATGAGAAATTGAGGACCTTTATGACTAGGGAGTCAGTTCACTCAGATTCTACTAAATAAGAGCTTCTCTCAGTTAGATTTTATGTTCATGATAATTTCTTTTGGAAATTCAGTTTGCTGAAATAGAAGCTGTTTTTAAAGGTATAGCTGATAACCTACATAGAGAACGCAAAATGGCTGTTTCCTTTAAGCATTAAAGATTAAGGGATTAAATTCAAGGCTTTTAGTGTTATTATATATACTAAGGACAGAGGTCATTCTCTTAATCATGTATTTGAAGAAAAAAGTCAAGTTTTACTAAAGTATTTCAGAGGGAGGCTGACTAACATTGTATATTTGTGTGTTGATTTTTTTCCTTCAGAAGAAATTGGCTTATCTGGAGAATATTAATCATGGGTACCAAGAAAAAAATACATTAAACATGAAATATTTGTTCTGGAGAGCTCTTACTAAAAAATATGCATGCATGCATACATGTAATGTATACATGTCTATATACTTATTCACATAAATATACATGTATATATAGTCATAAACTTAATTTGGAACTTCATGTAGAGTTTATTGTTTAGTTTTCTCCAAAGCAATAAAGAATATAAAACCTGCAGATTATAGTTCCAAAATAGTTCAAAGGAAGAGAGCATATTTAGGAGGGACTTATTCAACTGAATCATTCTTTTTGCAAATAATAATTGATACCTTTCCTAACTGAGTATCACTAAAATGGATTAGCTCCTTCTACTGCACCTGATAATTATCTCCTGGAAAAATGTAAGAAAGCACTTATTCCCACCAGCACAATTTTCTTTGTACAAATAATTTAATCAGAATATAGTTAGGAAAATAAAAAGTTCAACATATCAAAGCATCAAAGTTCTCCCCTAAATATTGATTATTGGGACCATAGGCTACATAAAATATGCTGAAACCTAAGCTTGTAACATTAATCCCTTTTCGTGATTTCCAGAAGGTGGAAGTTGTTTTCAGGGCCAACGAACAGTTTAGAGGATGTGTGTTTGCAGATTCTGGGTCTGCTGATTTAGTGATGCCCTCCTAGGGATCTCAGTGAGTTCTGGAGCCCTGGGGATCTGTCTCAACCTTGGATGTACCATTAAACCAGATGTCCATGCACAAATAGTACTTGGAGTAAGTACTTATTACCTAGTAATGCAAATGCAATTCTAGTAATAAGCTTCACTAAAACCATTCTTGGAATACATTTTAAGTAACAAACGTATTTACAAACACACAATTTTCCTTTGAAAAAGAGCTTCAGGGAGGGATTCAAAAGAAGAGGATGGGAGTTCACGATCCAGACAGCAAACAGGGCAAAAAGAGAATACCATATTTAAACAGATTTGCATTTATTAATATGACTAAGCACTCTTATTTTTCTTCAAAATAGTTTGGCACTTAAATAAAAACAAATATTTGATTTGTTAAACCTTAGACATCTTGCAAGTAGAATGTAGGGCTCGTAAAGAATCACGATATATTTTATGGAGGCAAAACAATATTTTTAAGGACCAGATTTTTTAAGAACGAATTGTATGTACATCAAGAAAAATACAAAAATATTCACAAAGGCCTGTTCATGTTGGTTACTTGGAGGTAGAGGAAGGGGATTCAAAAAGGAAAAAAATATAGGGAAAGAAAAAAAAGGACAAAATAGGGCTTCCCTGGTGGCGCAGTGGTTGGGAGACCGCCTGCCGAAGCAGGGGACACGGGTTCGTGCCCCGGTCCGGGAGGATCCCACATGCCGCGGAGTGGCTGGGCCCGTGAGCCATGGCCGCTGAGCCTGCACGTCCGGAGCCTGTGCTCCGCAACGGGAGAGGCCACAACAGTGAGAGGCCCGCGTACCGCAAA
>NC_041221.1:157918861-157949836 GCF_002837175.3 Physeter macrocephalus
GAGGCCCGCGTACCGCAAAAAAAAAAAAAAAAAAAAAAAAAAAAAGCACAAAATAGGAAAATACACATGGTGAAATGTTAACTGTGAAGATAAAAGTATAATTATGTAATTCTATTTATAAAATTACTGCAAATATGGTATTAGACAAAATATTTACATTAGAATGGTTAGAAAGAAAATTGACAAAAATATTTGATCAGGTGATTTTATTGTAGATGATTTTTTGCCTTGAATGTCTGTGTTTTTCTTGTTTTTGTAGTAAAATTAGAGTTAGTATGATCAAGAGAAAGAGAAGATAAGCCACAGTCTGGGACAATATATTGGCACAAGATTTCTTAGGGCAGGAAACTACTCTGTATGAGACTATAATGGTGGATACATGTCATTATATAGTTGTCCAAACCTGCAGAATGCACGACATCAAGAGTGAACCATAATGTGGACTATGGACTTTTGGTGATTATGAGGTGATAATGTAGGTTCATCAATTGTAGCAAAAGTACCACTTCTGGTGGGGGATGCTGATAATGGGAGAGGCTCTGCATGTGTGTGGATGGAGGTATATAGGAAGCCTCTTTACCACCGTCTCACTTTTGCTGTAAACCTAAAACTACTCTAAAAATTAAGTTTAAAAAAAAATTAACATGACCCTGACATGCTTGGAATCACTTTGGTAAATGAATTATAACTACTTCCCTTTGTTATCTGGCAAGTTGTAACAGCAGTCATCCCACAGAGAAACATACATATAAAAGTGCCTCCTAACTGTTCTCCTGCTTCCATCCTTGTCACTCTGCAGTCTAGTTCCCTTACAGCAGGCAGAGTGATCCTTTTACAGTGTATGTCACAACATGTCACTCCCCTGTTCAAAACATGCTAATGGCTTCCCACCTTGGAGTAAAATCCAGAGTCTTCCATAACCTCTAGGCAGTCTGCCGCCTGCCTCCACCCACAATCTCTCTCAATTTCATCTACCCCTTACTCATTCTCCTGTCACCACTCTTGTGCTCTTGGCTGCTACTCCTACACATAACAAGGCCTCTTGCCTCAGGTCTTTGCATTTACTGTCCCCTGTGTCTGGATCACTCTCCTTGCCAGCTAGCCCCATGGCTTCATTGCTCATTTCATTCAGGTCTCTGCTCATGTCATATCTTAATGGACACCTTTCCTGAATACTCTTCTTCTCCAATTATTCTTTATCCCCTCACTCTGTTTTACTTTCCTTATATTTCTTCACAGTACTTACCACCAAGTGAAATAATTACATCACCATTTTTATCCTTTTTTTTCCCCTACTAGAATCTAAGTTTGCTGGGGGCAGGGGCTTTGGTGCTTTTGTTGCCTGCTATATTACCGGACACCAGCACAGTACCTGGCCCTTAGCCACATAGAAGTATATTTCTCACCTGCCACATATTCCCCAGACTTAGATGTATACTTTGCAAACAAACCACACAGGCTTCCCATTCAGCTCCTTGTCCTCTTGTTCATCCTTGAATCCGCGTTTTCCACTGGACTCATACCATTTAAGGAAAGGGTTTTCTCTCCCCCCATTTCTCTCCTAGATTCCAACCTTTCTTCTTTCCTTCCTTCCTTCCCTCCTTTCCCTCCTTTTTCCCTCCCTTCTCCCTTCCTCCTTCCCTTCCTCCTTTCCTTCCTTTTATTCTTTTTTGAAACTATAAAACATACCAATTTTCTCTTACTTTGTTACTCTCTCCCATGTCATTCACCCTAAAATGATACTACTTATCATTTCTCGCAATACAAATATATATTTTTAAATTTGTAGATAACAAAATCCCACTGTTCTTACTGGGGTGGCAACTTACCAGGAATCACTGTTTCATGCCATTACATATTCACAGACTTAAGGGAGATATCTGCTGGCAACTTATTATTGGGTGTTTCTACCTACCAATAGTTTATTTAAGGTTATTCGTAACAGGTTGAGACTGGAGGGTCTTCTTGGTGCCTTTGGCCTCTTCCTAAGCCCACCCCCCAATAAACAATGAATAAATTTATAGAGTCACTTATACGCTAACTAGAGTTTTAACAGGGATGGATAATCACATTTAAAATCTGTGTATGTATATTCTTTTACCTCTATAAAGTAGGTGTAGGGACACAATCTGGTTAGTTGAGAAAGCTAAATAATGCATTTGGAAAAATATTTTAACATTTAAAAAAATTTTATTAGGGAAGACAAGTTGTAACTTTATAAATGACCCTGAGTAGCACACTGCTGATTCCCCTGTCTCAATGCTGTACAGCTTGTGCATGACCTAGGACTAGAGGGGCAGGTGGAGAGATGGTAGACAAAGATTTTGCTTTGTTTATGTTTTTCATGCAAACACTGCTTTCTTCAGGACTTTTTAGTTTATACCTGAAATTTCTGTTGATGGTAGACAAGGATTTTGCTTTGTCTGCATTTTTCATGTGAACACTGCTTCCTTCAGGACTTTTTAAAGTTTACACCTAAAATTTCTACTAAGAAAATTACTTCATATAAATTATGTTTACTTTTGAATAATTTTATTTTCTTTACAGTTAATAGATGTACTAGATAATAAATAGATTGTTTGAAGCTAAGTATTATGAGTTCCATTTCTGCTAGAATGGTGACTTCATACCCCAACTAACATATAAGAATGCTGGATAATATGTAAAAATCATACGGTAGACCTGGTAAGAAAATAAGAAATATTCTGATGCTAAAAATGAAGCAAAAGCAGAAACTAGGAGATCTGTATGTGACTTTGGCACATTAGAGATGTTTTGTGAAGTGAATGAAAAGTTCATTTTTGAATGAAACAAGCATTAATTCTGATGTTTGAAGGGTGAGAGCAGATGATATAGTTAGAGATTACATCATTCTTTTAATATTAAAGTTAAATTCATACACAGTCTCTTTTCTCCTACATTTGTCTGACCTTACCCAGGCCAAATTCTCATTTTAAAAATCCTGTCTTTTATGTATACTTTAGGCAGACCAATTCAGAAAATGTATCTGAAAAAATACAGTTTTCTCCTCCCAAAGATAAATGTAATCTTCTAATCTTTTCTCCCTGGCATGTAACTCTTACTTGCATATATTGTTCTAAAATTCTTATCTTCTTCTGAACCAACATGAAAGGCAGTCATATCTTACTTCTTTCTGCGCTTCTCTGTACATTTGTGGTATAGTAACTTCTTCAAAAGCAAAAACCTCTCCCCTCAGCAGACTGCCACATTTCACAAGAAAAGTGGGCTTTCTGGAATGAAAAACAATTGCCTGATTAGCCAAGAGTAGAGGCATGTCAAGTTCAATGGTAAAATCTTACTGGATACCAGATTATAAAACTAGAACATCTGCATCTAGTCATGGTAGGCTTCCTTTGCCTGCTTTCTGCAAATACCATTCTGCTCAGTGAGTTCTGCAAGTTAAGGTATATATTTTCATAAACTCAGGTGCTATTTATGCTTTGCCCCTTTTAACTGACAATGAGCTATCTGGAAGTTAGAGGTTTGCAGTCTGTTTCTGAATTGCCAAAAGCTAGAGTCCCAGAAAGAAGCTAAATATAGTGGTAGAGATGATAGTGGTAGAGATGATAACTTATCACAGTGACTGAACATGTAGTATTCAAACATTTCTCAATTATAATATACTTAAATGCAATCCTGTATCAACCTAAATGATGACAAATCATGGAGCTGTAATTAACATTCACTAATTTAGAAACATAAATTTAAGCAAATTCATTTACAGTAACAGTTCTACTTAAAGTAATCTACCACAAAAGGATGATCAAATAATAATGTGCATAGGTTACTCCATAGAGGGATGAAGTATTGGTTCATTACTTATACAAACAGAATTCACAGAGATGGAAAAAATGATTACTACTCAACAGAATTGTTTTATTTCATTAGTTTAAGGTAGTATTAAACATAATTTCATAAGTAGTGATTTGCCAGATGCTTTCAACAGAATAGTTGATTCATTGCTTATTTTGAGCACTGATTTTTATGTCATTTTAGAAGGAGTATAACTTT
The DNA here is from genome assembly GCF_002837175.3 of Physeter macrocephalus. Lineage (NCBI taxonomy): Eukaryota > Metazoa > Chordata > Mammalia > Artiodactyla > Physeteridae > Physeter > Physeter macrocephalus. The sequence continues at coordinate 157,922,894 of NC_041221.1, forward strand.
GAAATAGGGCACGTTGAAGAAACTTTAAAACATGTTTCATAACTATATAATTATTTTAATTAATTAAACTTTATTTTCATCTTTTCCTGCTTACTTAAAAAATGTTAGGTTACTGTGAGGGTGATGTATAACCAAAATGCAACTCAAAAAATGAAAATATGAAATAAAAAATTGTTTGCCAGTTTGGGTTTTTATGTTTCCCAATTCCATTATTCCATTTACTCTTTCTTTCTAGAGAAGTAACATTTGTTATAGAAAATAGTTTGTCAGTTTATTGATATCAGTATTTAAAATTTTAAGAGCTCTACTTTTTTACTAAAAAGATAAGATTTAAATAACTTGTATAAGAATGCATGATCTTGTATATATTTCTAACATGACACAACATTTAAGATTTGAATAATATTAGATGAATAGTCTAAACTTTCAGGCAATGAGTATGTTTTCTACATTCTTACAGTTCATATATATTTTATTATGAAAAGTCAGATGTTTAATGTTAATTCTTACTATGAAAATAAAATAGGGGAAATGGGAGATTTATACAGAATTTGGTCACTAGTCTTTGTGGAATGGATAACTGATCAAGGAGACTGTCTGTAATTGAGCACTTTGTCTTTACAACTTTTAGGATGTATAAGAGGCACCTAGGGTGCTTGCTAAAAATGCTGAAATCTCTACATCTCAGCTTACTTTCCAAAATGAAAAATTCCTAATCAAAATAGGAGAAGCAATCCATCAATAAAACTAGAATGAAGTTTGGCATAGGGAGATCTGAAAATGTGAAAAAGAATTAAAAATTTTTGTACATGTTAACACGTGGAGGAATATTAAATGGGGATGGGGTGGGAGCTCTGAAACACCATTAAGATAATGCATACCTCTTATCCTGAACTCTATCCAATGGTAAAGGATTCTCCGATCCTGGAACTAAAAATGAGAGGTGCTACTGTGTCCCAGGAAGAAGAGATAAATTCTGGTAGATGGTATGTTGGGGGGTCCCCAAGACAACTCTCAGTCTTAATAGTTCACTTGAAGGACACACAAAACTCAGAAAAGTTGTTATATGCAGAGTTATTATAGTTCATTACAGTGAAAGATTAATTACAATCGGGAAAGGGAAAGTACACACAGAGTGGAGTTCAGGAGAAAACAGGCACAAGCTTCCTGTTATCCTCTCCCAGAGGAATGGCACAGATAATGCTTAATTCTCCCAGGAACAATGTTTGACAAAATGTGCAAAGTGTATTGGAGGTGAACCACGTAGGCATACATCACCTGTGTGACTGACCTTTGTTACTCAACTCCAGCCTCCCCAGAGATCAAACTGATAGAGCATGGGCCAAAGCCTCAGGCGTACCAACACACCCTCAAAACACTTAGAACAGGCAAGATATTTCCAGCATTCAAAAGTTTTCTCTCCAGAGCTAGTCAAGGGCCAGTTCTTTCTTTGGAATATGCAGGGTTTGAGTAACCAAGGCCTGCTGAGTTAATCCTTTACTGTACAGATGATGATATCCAGAAGGGATAATCAGATCATAATAGAGCCTTCCAGACTCCACCATCCTGAACACCCTATACCTATTTTTCATGTGGCAGTAACCAATAGGCCAAAAGAAATAAAGCAAGTATATCTACTTCTGAATCACTGAGAGGGAAATACTTTAAACTTGAAGTTTCATAGAGAGTTTTTCATTGTATTTTATATTTGGAAAAGGAAGGAATATGTGAAAAGCTCACAACCCTGGCGGCATTACGAAAAACACTTGGTTTTCTGATGACTTAAACTTCTACAATGGTGGTTTTGACATATACCAATTAATGTCTTAGACTAGAAGAATAGGAGGCCACTAGTTAGATAAAGAGAGCTTTAAACTGAAATGAGAAAGGGATAATATGTAATTCACAGAAGGAACCTAAATCATTCTTCCTCTAATTACCTATCTGGCTAATTCCCTTAGCCCCTTCAAGTCTTTGCTTAAATCTCACCTTCTTAATGATGTCTACCTTGACCAACAAGATAGGCTGGCCCCTATGAAATTGTTATTTTCATAAGTCAAAACCAATTGTATATGTTTCAATCTAATATATACCTGCAACCTGAAACAAACTCTCAACTCTTACTCCCTAGCATTCTCATTTCCTACTTGTCCTACACTATTTTTAATTATTTTTTCATTGTACTTAACCTCCATCTAAAACAGGACATAAGGAACATTCATTGTATTTACCATTATCTATTTCAACCTCTGCTACAAAGACAAATGGGCATAGAGATGTTTTTCTCCTTTAATTTACATATGTATTCCAAGAACTTAGAAAAGTATGTGACACAAAGTTACCAAATTACTATTTGTTAAAAATAGGAATGAATAGATATTATAGCTCAGAAAGTAATACTATTTAATAGTAGGGAACATTTGGAAGCAATTCTTAGATATTCTACACCAGAATGACCTAATTGCTAACAGCAAAACTTTATAATCAGATAAATGTTTTGGATCCCATCTTTGCTGCTAACTAACTCTGTAAACTTTGGGCATTCTTTTCTTAAAAATTTCCCTAAGCCATAGTTTGCTCATCTTTACAGTAGGAACAATAATACTCACCGAAGTGCTATTATATAAAACATGATTCTTTCCATCTGTCTTACAGACTGCATGAGAAATGTCTTTTTATTAAAAAAGAAGACCTTTTATGATTAAATATCAATAGGATAGATATGGGTATATTGACAAAAATATAGCAATAGGAGGTTATATATTTGTTCAAAAAATGATAAGCAATGAGGGTCAAGGAAACAAACAGAATATAACAAGGAGGAGGAACTGAATGATATAAAGGATGAGTCAACTGAGATTCTAAATGCTCCTTGCACATGGCAGAAATGTAATAGGATGAACATATAAAAATTTTAGAAGAAGGAAACATAAAAAATCATGCACTTAGAATAACAAAAACTCACCAATTGTTAAGGTGGAAGTGACCTGATTTAAGAGTAATTGTAGGGGCTTCCCTGGTGGTGCAGTGGTTGAGAGTCCGCCTGCCGATGCAGGCGACACGGGTTCGTGCCCCGGTCCGGGAAGATCCCACGTGCTGCGGAGCGGCTGGAGCGGCTGGGCCCGTGAGCCATGGCTGCTGAGCCTGTGCGTCCAGAGCCTGTGCTCCGCAACGGGAGAGGCCACAACAGTGAGAGACCCACGTACCGCAAAAAAAAAAAAAAAAAAAAAAGTAATTGTGGTGGAAAAGGGTTTTATGACTCTCTGACTTTCAAACCAATTTTAGCTGTCACCATGGCTTTCAGCTAGTCCATCACATCTGTGTGGTAAGGTGTCTTTTTGTTTTGTATTGCTTTGCTGTATCACATCTCCCTTTTAGAGAAGCTCTTTTAGGAGTATCTTAGTGGGATTTCTGGCTCACCTCTAAGATGCAGCCAGGGAATGGAGAAGATATTTAGGCCTGAATAATTGCCCCTAGGGGAATTTCTGAATCGTGAACAAGAGGCACACGAGAATTCTCTTTGTTCTTTCCCATTTTCGAGGCTTGGCGGCCAGCCTGTCACTGATTCCCAGTATCTCTCCAAATATGTCTACCCTATCTCTCCAAAAAAATTCTTTTTTTTTTTTAAACAGTTTCTGTCATTTGCTACCAACAACCCTGATTGCCAGATGTGGTTAGTTCTAGATGTAGGAGTGAGAGGTTACCAGGGAAAGGGACTTAAAAGTGATAAAACCAGGCAAACCAATATAAATTAGACCCTATCTGGATGCTATAGTTTAAGAACATTGCTTCCTGAATCAAATTACAATAACTCTGGACTTGAGTTTATGTCAGTATGAATGAGTAAATAGTCAGAAAAGCTCTCCCCTTATAAAATACATAGGTGAAATGTAACAACTAGCTAAAATACAACAATATTCCCTCAGACGCTGAGCTTGTGAGAATGTAAGGAAACTTTCCAGTGACCAAAGAGAAAGAGCTCAAAAACTCTTGAGTAATAAGCCACACTAAAATTGTGATTTGCCTAAGGTGTTTTCCAATCTTAGTAACCAAAAGGCTTGTCTTTTAATGGACACTTAGAGACAGAAGAGAAGGCCTTATTGCAGAGAGGTCCATGTTGGAGCTGATACTGACAAATCTGGGAATCTCACATGGCCACAACCTAATGAAAAGGTGGAAAGAGAAAGACAAAATTCTGTCCAACAGAAAGGAGAGATATGATAACTTAGCTCTTTTGGCTTGAGCTCTGGTTGGGAAAAAAATGCCTCCCCTAAAGATTTGTAACCTTAGATAGGCCCTCATGCTAATGGGTAGTTAAAATTTATACTTTCTTTGTAGTCCTGAAAACTTCCAAATGAGTAATTAGCATAAAAAAGTCTCAGATTGGTAGAACATGAGGCTACTTGGCAGAAGCAAAAATAATTCTCTTTTGAGGGATGCCCTCTTAACTCAGGCTGCACAGAATTCCCATGGCTTAAGTCTAGGTACTTCAGGCTTAAAAAAACATGTAAAAAAACATGTAAGGCAACACGCTATCATAAGCAAGAGCCAGCAGAAATACAAACAGCAGTGTCAGACCTCCAGGATCTTCAGATAATAGAATTAGACATTAAGGAAGTAAAATAAATATTCTTTTTATTTTTGGCTGCACCCCGTGGCACGGGGGATCTTAGTTGCACAGCCAGAAATCAAACCTGTGCCCCCTGCATTGGAAGCATGGATTCTTAACCACTGGACTGCCAGGGAAGTCCCTAAATATTCTTAACATGTTAAAATTTTTAATATTAAAAGAACACCATTGTTATTCAAAGAAGCACAGACATACTTGAGGAAAAAGAAGACTTGAAAACAGTGTAATAATTTAAATTAATAATACAATGGATAGGTTTAATGGCAGACTGGACAAAGTTGAAGACATATTTAGAAAACTAAAAGACAATCTGAAGAAATAACCAACAGTGCAACATAGACAATGCAAAGGAAAATATGAAAGTGAGGAACAAAGAATGACAAGTACTATCATGGGTTTAATTAGAACTTAATGAGAATGCAGAAAGACTAGAGAATGAGGAAGGGGCAATACAATGAGATAATGATGATTATTTTTGCAAATTTGTTCAATATCAAGCATCCACTGATTAAAAATTACAGTAAGTCCTGAAAAGGCAAAATATAAATAAATCCACAGTGAACTTATTTGCTTCTCAGTCTATGCTAAAGATTCTTCATGATATGCCTTCACCATACCTAGCCAGTTACGTTTCCCACTAGTAACAACATGCATACATAGTTCTTGTCATGAAAATCTGCTTCTTAGTCAATATATATCATGGGAGTCTTTGCTATGAATTTGCTTCTTCTTCTTAATATGAAAGTCTCTCTTCTCTTCTCCTCATCAAAATCATATTTATTCATCAAATCCTTTTTCACAAATCCTCCACTGATTATTCTAGTCACACTGATCTCTTTTTTTCTAAACTTCTGTACACTTATATTATGAACTCCTACACTCATTCATGATATTTATTGGGAGTCTGCTACAAACTAGCTGGATACTAGGTCCAGTAATGAATTAGACAGAAACACTCCCTGTTCTTAGGAATATTAATATTCAGCCAAAATGACAGTAAAAATAGAGTACAAAGTATAAACAACAAGTGTGAAATGAACATATTGAGATAGAGTGGGTAATCAAATATATGGGTCACTGAAGTCTTCCTAGAGGAAATAATATTTTTGTGTATACATGAAGATCAAGTAGAAATTATCCAGGCTCAGGTATGGGGGTAGGGTGAAAAAAAGCGGAGAAGATTCAGGTAGTGGGACTAACATGTTTCACAGCTTAGAGGCTTAAGAGCTGATGGAGTTCTAGGGAATGCAGGGGCTCAGTTATAGTGTAGAGGGTAAGGCAGAGAATGGTGAGAGTTAAGTCTGGAGTGATAGGCAGGACAGGGTGCAGATAGAGGGAGAACATATAAGCCATGTTGAGAAATTTGAACTTTGTCCTAAAAACACTGACGAATCATTGAAGGATGTGATAAATGGAGGCTCTATTATTATATTTCTGTATCAGAAAGTCACTTTCATTGCCACTGGGAAGATGGATTGAAGGAATAGAGACTGGTAAAGAGGCTGCTACAATGCTTTAGACAAAAGCTGGTAATTGACACTAACATTGTAACAGTGGGGAGAGCAAGTACTGTACAAATGTGTCAGACATTTGGAATAGTTGATTAGTTTTTTCTAACGGTTAGCTATGCATTTGTTTTGTCTTTTCCGTTAAGGTATGAGCTACTTAAGAGCAGAGACCATGTCTTCTTTTTTATTTATCAAAACTTCCAAGTCATCAGTAGTGGAGCCTTATAAATATTTGCTGATTGAATGGGTCTTTCGATAGAATTATTCAATCATTGGGAATTTGTAAAGATAGCTGGCAGAAGCTCCAAGATGAAATTCTCCATAATTCAGTTTTCAAGGTGGTACTAAAAATGGTACTATGATGCAGAGTTCTCAAACATTACCTTCTTACAGTGGCCAGAGTAGTGAGCTATAAACCTGGTGCTGAAGAATGAACCAGTAGTTACAGCAGTAACCTTAGCTCTAGGGCAGGAAGTCAATGCCAGTGACAAATTGCCAATACATGACAATTTAAAATCCAGTAAGTGAAGTTAACAAAGTTGCTTTATAGCTCAGTGGACTCATGGGTAGGGCTGGAAGCTCTTTTCATCCTGTATTGTCAAGCTGGCTGTCTTATGAGCAATATAAACAGCAATCTCGCAAGGAATCAGGATATCTCTTTCAAAAATAAATGATAAGGGTGTATTCAGGTTATGTTTGTGTGTTCCATGGAGCAAAAATTAGAAATGTATAAAGCTGATCATCCCTTTGAAGGAAACACAGCAGGAAGTGAATGAAATTGAGCATTTTTTTAAGAAAGGGAAATCTATCTCCTCATCCAAATTATTTCCCTCTTCAGTTTTGCAAAGTGGTAAACACATTTCCTTCTGAAATACAACAACTGTGTTACTTCTTAACTTTTCTTTGGATAATTGCTCACCATGAAACTAAACACAATCTATACATTATTGTGTGTGAAATTTTAAGTGGGAATTAAAAGGTTTTTTGTGACAACTAATTGTGAGTTGTTCCTTTATAAACCTAAATTTGAGGACCTTTCAACATTAAATAGTGTTTTACCTTGTATTATATGTTTAGGATTAAAAAGTGCTTTTCTGGCATATGCTCATAAAACAAGTTGGAGCTAAAGAACTGTATATATTGAGATGACAAACTAAACAATGACATAACATATTTCCTAAGAAACTTATCACAGGTGTATTTCATAAAAATAAAGTTTTCTTGAGTACATACAAATCTGAGTTTTATATTAAACATGTTATTATTTCATGCTCTTAACAAAATTATGTGAGAGATGCTATTATTATTCACATTTTATAGGTAAGGAACCAATACTCAGAAGGCTCAGAAACTTGCTCAATTCTGGGATTTGAATCTGGGTCTCAGAATCCTGAACAGATACTTTTTACCACCACACTACTTACAATCATAATTAATGCCTCCCAAGAAAAGAACATCATTTGTATTTTTCACCAAGTTCAGTGGCAGTTACTATGGTCTTCATCTTCCACCAATGTAAAGAAATGGTTATTGGACACAATTGCATGCTGTAATCTCTATTATTTCCAAAGGATTTTTATTCAACTCTTAGGAATGTTAGGTTTAGAGTTCAAAATGTAACTGGAAGATGTCATATTCACTCTTGTTCTCCTGAAATTATTCTCCATGCTTTTAAGGGTTTGATTGGCTTGCCCACCCCCAGCTGCTCTCTACATCCACAAAGGGGTCACAGCTGCAAATTTCTTTAGGAGATTCCCCCTCATCACACAATCAGACTCTCTGCTTGATTTTCAAACTGTAGAATTCTTTACTTTCTACTACACCTACCTTTGCCATAAGCCCTTTTTACTTCTGTATTTGTTTTGACTGTCTCCAAATAATCTAGACTCTTTGTTATGCAAAGTTGCTCACCTTAATTCTCCAGTTTGCCTACTTTAAATGTGTCATAATTCTACATTAAACATATACACGTTCATACACATGTGTCTACACATACACATGTCAAAGAGGGGCTGAGTTGATAGAGACTTCCTTCTCCCTAGAAGGTAAGTGGAAGACAATGTGTGTGGGCAATGATATAACACTCTCAATTTCTTACTAAATGTTCCTACATTTATAAAAATATTACCACTTTTGTGATTTTTGGAATAGTTTAGTTAACATTACAAACTATTCCTCTCTCTATATATATGTATTCATGGTGGTCCTTCGTGGCTTATGTCTTTAATGAGAACATTTCCAAAAGCGTGTGTGTTTCTTTACCTGTGTGTTTAGCCTACTGGTGCCTATTTTACTGGAAGTTTTACCAGAATGAATGTTCATTTTATAAAACACTAATTTAAGTTTTCGTGGAGATAAGCATACACCTCTAAACTCAATGTAAACATGTTTCAATATTGAACTGTCTCAGCAGCTCAAGGCTGAACCCTATTTATAATCCTCTTTGAAAGCTCCCAGATTAACTTTACTGATGTTTCCCTCAGAGTCTTGGTCTTGATATTAATAAATGAGCTTTGCTTTTATTCCTCTTTCTCTCTCTTCCCCCATCCCCATCCCCTACTTTTTCTTTCTTTTTTGAGACAATATTTATTATACTTTGGTATCACAGTTATTATGGCTTTGTAGAAAGCACTGGGAAGGGTTTTTTTTTAATTTTTAAAGTTTTGTTAATGGTCTGTGGCTGGTTCCTAAAGACTCCTAAAGGTTGATTATTATTTCACCTGTGAAACTGTCATAGTCTCATAACTTTTACAGGGGTAGATCTCTGACCCTTCTTTGACCATATTTTCAGTTACTTCTTTTGCTACCTTCTGAGATAAATTCAGAAATCTGTGTTTCCCTTTAAAATAATCAATTTCATCTAGGCTTTGTGTATTATAATTTAGCATTTATTTATATTTATACAGTTGGAGGCAATGAGTACTCACAATGCTTATTTCTTTACCGTTTCATGCTACCAACCCACCTCCTGTAACTATACACATAGTTAGGGTCTTTCTTTAACCCACATCTAAGCATTAGCATGGATAATGAAGCCCAGGTGTACTCCCCGGCTTATCCACTCACTCAAAATTATGTCAAGTGATAGAGGTGCTAACACAGTGATAGTAATCATATTGCACTATGCAAATATATCAGATCAATACATTATACGCCTTAAGCTTACACAATGTTATATTTCAATTAATTTCTTTATTTTTAATTTTTTTTATTGGAGTGTAGTTGATTTACAATGTTGTGTTAGTTTCTGCTGTACAGCAAAGTGAGTCAGTTATACATACACATATATCCACTCTTTTTTAGGTTCTGTTCCTGTATTAGGTGTCAATTATGTTTCAATTAAAAAAAAACCAAAAACCTCATCTCTTCAAGTAAGGGATTGTTTATTTGGTCCCTTAAGGTTGTGCCACATACAATGGTAACCTCTGTTCTGAAAAGAAGAAACAGTTTCAACTTTTTTTCCCCTATACTCTCTCTTGATTTGTTTCAAATTTTACTCTAATCTTCGTGTTTTGTGGTTTGGGGTTGCTGTTTTTTCCTAGCTTCACTGAAAATGAGGTTTACTTCACTGCTTTTGTTGCTTTCATTTTTACTTTAATTTGGGAGTGGGAGTTGAAATAGAAAGCTATCTCCCTGTTCATTTTTAAACAGAAATCCCCACTACCCCATTTTCTTTATAGTATCATCATTACCTAGGCAAAAAAATTAAGTGCTGTATTTGCCTGTTCCTAGCTCACCCATATTGTGTTAATAAGATCAGTTAATAATAAATGAATGGTTTCTGTGTATAAGTTGTTTTGTCACATTCTGTGTGGGCATCATGTTTAACACATCCCACCGTCGTTCACCTCCCTTGTCTCCTGTCAACATCAAGAAGTTTATCTTATGGGATGATTTACATTGACACAAATCATGATGATATAAAGCAGAAGGCAACAAGTGACTGAATGGATGTGCTAACATAGTGCAGAAAGCTTGAGGAATGGGGAATGGAAGGAGTATTGCAGGAATGACCTGTTCTTTAGAAGATGGATCAAATTTTAACAAGTGGTGAGGATACTCCCATTGGTGGAAAGATTTGGCACCAAGGCAGAAAGATGGGGCTGAGGAGAGAGCAACTAGAGACTGTCTGGTCACCCAGAACAACTGCAGGGAAGGGGGAGGTGAGTCCGGCATGATGATTTAAGGAGTATTAAAGAAAAATAACCTTGATATAACCTACTTTTTCAAGAAACTGGGGAAATAAACTTCACATTCAATTGGTTGCTATATTTCACCTCATCAAATAAAACCAGCCCTTCCTCTTCCTCTTCCCTATCAATATCACCAACAAAAACAATAAAAATCATACCAGCATGTTTACTGAAGTCTCAGTGTATGCCAGGAGTTAAGCATGTACTTCACCTTCAATATTTTATTGATGTCTCATTTGATGTTTCATAAAACAATGCAACACAGGGTTTATTTTCACACTCATTTTTCAATTGAGGAAGCTGAGTTTAAAAAAAGCTGAAAGAACTTGATGAAGTAGAAAGGTATGTAAATAGGTTAACTGTGACGTGAATCTTGGTAGTCTGTTTATAAAGCATGTTTGTATTGACTACACAATTCCAACTCCACCTTGATTCAAGGAAACATATTTTTAAAATATAATATTACATATTATAAATGTAAATCATATTCATTTAGGAAAATGTCGGGAAAAAGAGTACACACAAACTGGCAAAACCATGACTAATTTTAAAGGTTTTAATAATAATTTCCCTTCTCTCTGATTCAGCTTTTCAGGGCTAACTATTGTAATAATAGTTTGTAAGCCATCTTTTTTTTTCAGCATGTATTTACATGCATGAATTCACCCTGTTTATTTTACTGACCAATGATATTTTAAATATATATATTTACTATTTAAAAATTTTCTGAAGGATTTTAAAAAATACTTATTTATTTATATATTTATTTGGCTGCACCAGGTCTTAGTTGTGGCATGTGGGATCTTTTAGTTGCAGCATGCGGGATCTTTAGTTGTGGTAGGCGGGATCTTTAGTTGCAGCAATGCGGGATCTAGTTCCCTGACCAGGGATTGAACCCGGGCCCCCTGCATTGGGAGCACAGAGTCTTAACCGCTGGACCACCAGGGAAGTCCCTGAAGTATTTTGTTTTTGGATTTACAATTCCTCTATGAATGGATATTTAGAGTTTTAAACTTATTTTGTCTTTTTGTTGTTGCTATAATGAGCTTTTAATGAACATAACTAAATTGTCTATAGTCTTTTATGCTGTAATTCCATGTGAGATTTAGTATTAATGGTTTTAGTATTTCTGGGTTTACTGGGCTGTAGACTATACACATTTATAATATTGATAAATAGTACCCTATTAGACTCTAGAATAGTTGTACCAGTTTATCACCCACCAACTGAATATGAGAGTACCATTTCTATATTCTATCACCCACACTGGGTGTATTAATCTTTTTTATTTTTTAGTCTCATGGGATAGGAAGAAAACCCTCTATTTTAAAGAGGTTAGTATTTTCATGTGTCCACTGGTTACTTGCAATTTTTATCTGGGATTTTATTGTATATATACTTTGTTCATTTTTCCCTTGGGATGACTGAACTTTTTAGAAGTTGATTTATAGGACCTCTTTGCATTTTATAAATATTAACCTTTTGGTTTTGCATAATGTAAAAATATTTCCCCCTATTATTTATTATAAAATGTTGCTTATGATAATTTTTAATAGAGAATTAGTACACTGTTATAATTCAAATCTTTTTTGTGTGTATGTGTGGATCCTGAGTTCTGTATCATTCTGTACCTATTCATTTGGTACATTTTTATATCTAGACCTTTAATCTGTTAAGTGTGGATGTTTAGATGTGAGTGGTATAAGATAAAAATATAATTCTCTTGCCCTCTAAAGATCATTCAATAGTTTTCAAACCATTTATTGACAAAGCCATATTTTGCCACTGATTTGAAATGCCATCTTCATCTACACTTAATTTATTTGAGTCTGTACTCTGTCTAACTTAATATTTCACTATTCCTGTGCCATTAGCACACTGTTTTAATTTCAGTAGTTTTTGCACTATTTTGATATCTATTAGGTTCTCAATTCTTTTTTCTCCAAGTTTTTGTCTGCCTTACAGTCTCCATTGTCTTACATTCTGTTCTGCATTCTTTTTAAACTTTTTTCACCTATAAGGCAATTTTTTAGGTCTTGTTCTGAGCTCCTGTCTCTGTCTCTTCTCTGTCTATCTGGGATTTCATCTACTGACTTCAGAGAAAAATTCCCTAAAAAACTACCAAACTACAAATCTCCCCTTGACATTGATAAACTTCCAAGTATTTTCATATAACCCTATCTTAACTGCCTTCTTGAATTTCCAACTAGACGCTCCACTGGGATTTCAAACTCAATGTATTTAAAGCCCAAATCAATGATCTCAAATTTCCCTCTCACTTTCAGAAACCCATGCACAATAATATCCTGTTATAATAATACAGGTGTGAAGTTTTAGGACTTGGGTTATTGATTTTACCTGTACCTAACATCACTATTATTGTAACAATGATAAATAATTATTCACTATTCCAGGTAGTGGGTTAAACATTTTACATACATTCCCTCTTTAATCCTTGACTCTTCCCTGTAGATTTTATGGTATCCTCATTTTATAAACGTCTTAACTGAGGAAGATAGAGGTTAAAACATCCTTGCCAAAATCATGCCTAGTTATGGCAGAGGTAGATATTTATAGTAGATCTATGTATCTCCCAACACTTACTTGCCATGCAAACTTGCCTCACGTTGGTTGTTGTGGTCAGGTTTACAGGACCTTGGAGAGCAACAAGATGGGATAAGGTTGGCCAGTGGAGGCTTATTACATCAGAAGTATCTAGTAGGCTTTAAAAAATTATCCATACTTCTCATATTTGTAAGATTCACTAAATTAATAAATGTCTTATCACAAGATTTTCTAAAATATCTGTCATACTTATTCAGAAAACAAATCCAATTCTTAATTAGATACTAAGTAAAATACCTAAGGAAATTGGTCTTCTCTTATTTAACTTATGGTAACTACAGATAACTTTAATATTGCATTTTATTCCATACTGTAATGGCATGCCTACATCAAGTTAATATATATGATACATATCAAGGACATAACATATTAGACAAATACAACTCTTCAATTTCTTAACTTTTAAGATACATAATTGCTCCACTATGAAGACTTAAATGGGGATTGTCACTTTGGTAATTAATTCTTTTTGTTTCATCCTTCTTACTAATTGAAAATAGTCTTTCAATATAGAAAGCTTTGAAATTGGATGAAGAGACAGAATTGGAAATGAAGTTAATTAACTACAAACTGTCCAAATCAATCAGTTTGACAGTGCCTTGGTAACACACAGACTTCATAATTTACTTGAGATCTATCGTAATGCATATGCCATAAATTGCACAGAAGTCATGCTCATTGTGCACAAAATTTAGGCTATGAAGTTGCGTTGAGAGAAAATTGCTCATTCAACATAGACTGTTTTGGGAGGATATGCTTTACATTTTTCATTTAGGCCACTAATAAACTTTTGAAAATAAGTGCTTTGCTTTTTTGCCCTGATAGAATTTGACATAGGAATAAAAAAAAAATGTTTAAATTTCCAAGCACTTAAGCATTTATAAGTAACATGGTTAGATCTGCATGTTTTGTTACAGAGTCTCAGAGGGTTAGTCTTGGGATATATTAAATATTATAGGTTATAAAGAAAAACTTATATCTATACAATTCTATTATCCCCTCTTTAATAATGAAAATAGTATTCTAGATATTCAAAAGAAAAGAACAATTTCTGATTATCAAATTGGTTAATCATACTTACTAGTATTTTATGAACTAGCTTATATTTCTGGTTTTCAAGAAAATATATAATTATCCTTTTCTGAGAAGAGGAGAATAGTTAATAAAGATTATGTCATACACTTGGCTAGACCACATTATAGGACCACTTTGGCCGCAGAAATCTGTAATTCATACCCACTAGTCACTCCTCATATGCTGATATCCTGAATACTCAGTTTTCTATGTTTTCCAACTACTTAACAAATAAAAATAGCAACCATATTAACATCTACTTATTTTAATTCTTGAATATTAGAATGTTTAAAAGAGGAAGGGAAGCATCATATGCCTCTAATATGCCAGTTATAAAAACCCTACAAAATTACTGTTTTAGATACCTATGCAAGAAGTGTTGCAAATATTTGAGTTAGGGGAAAAATTCAAGAAGAGGCAAATCAGCCATGATATGTAAATGTCCAGCTTTTATCAATGCATAGATAATTTCTGATTTCTCAAAGAAATAGTAGTTGGTTTAAATAATCCTTTATTGGCCATGACATGATCACAGAAATCTTATGTGGCTGCACCATATCTCAGAACAAATGATTTCTCAAGTCAATGCAACAAATAAAGGTGGTACCATTATTGGCCTGTTTTGAGCACATGAAAACCTGGGCAGTTCAGGGTAGGAGTGAGTGGTATGTTTGAGAGGGTAGGGATCAACTTGGAAAAGCTATTAGAAAGAATAGCAGAACAGAAGAACACCTTATTGTGGGAAGAAAACACAAAACCCTGTCCGGCTTTTTGGAATAAAAGAACAAAACCTTATTCTAGTCAAGTTACCACTTTCTCATTGTTTGATACATAAATCCTCCTGACCAAGGGTGGACTTTACTAATAATCAAGTACAAAGAAAAAAGCACACCAGTACATGTCTGTTTCATTTTGCTTTGCATCTTAATGGAAGAATTCTGATCAACTCAATTTTTCTGTTGTTAAGTGGAGTAAAAAATATAGGCTGATGGCTAGAAAAGGCATTGAAATATTATTCTTTTTTCTTTTTCCAGTCTTTTGAGGAAGAATTATAACACTGAACACTGCTTGAACTGAAATGTCTTGGGATATAAATTTGAGCTTGATAAAAAGGGAAGTAGTAAATATACACTTTTGATTCCAGAGTCTAAGACATGAGATGTTACTGTTTGAGGGGAGGAATGTGCAACAAAAAGGGAAACTATTTCCTTACAAAGTAAAATTTCTAAAGAATAGTAGGGGAAACTGTAAACCAAATAAAATCTACTGGAGTTGACTACCAAAAAGAGAAGATTGACCATCTAATTAATAATGAATAATCATTATGTTATAGAATTTAGGTCCAAACTAAAATAATTTATATAAAAACCTATATATTTCTAGATCATCCAGTCATTCATATGAATACTGTGTGACACCTTGTTATATAGCTGTGCATAACTCATTCTGGAGACAAAAATATATTAAAACTACAACTAAGGCAGTTTAGAATATAGAGAAAATGTGGGGATATATTAGAATCAGAAAAGCAAGAGTCTTTAAGGGTTGTAATTGGTTTATTAATGGCTTAAGCAGGACGGCCAGGTGCTGGTGGCTCAGGAGAAGCAAGGCCTAGCTCTAGAGTTGGGAGAGGTGTCAGCCCAAACCAACTCTGAGTGTTCAGAATAGAGGAGGGTGGCTTCTCAAAGAAATGCCAGGGAACTTCTCTACCTGTGCTGATCATCAAAAATAACAGATATCCACTTTGGGAATACTCAGATTGGGAATACCCCCTTGAATTGCAGCAAGGAGATAGTACTTAGAGGAGAAAAACTTATAGCTATTCATTAAACAAATATTGTTGGATTAAACAAATACTGTTGGAGTACCTACTGTGTTGTAGACACAGTCCTAACCTCAAGAAGGTGACAGTCTACTGGGGTCAGTGCCACATGGCTCACTTCCACCACCCTGTTACCCCTCACAAATAACTCAACTTGTATGAAATTTTTATATTCTACTGTATCTCAGATAGCAGCAGAGATCAAGCAACATATGAGCAGTAAACAAATGTGCTATGAGGAAACTAATTTGTACATGTATTTTCAACTACAATTTAAAAAGACAGAGTAAGATAAAGAATGATACTAAATTATTTTTGTCTTGTTTCAGAAGTAGTGCATGGGTATTGTGACAAATTAAAAGTATACAGAAGTGTAAAAAGTAAAAGGTGAAATCTGTCCCCCATATCCTCACCCATATCTTCATTCCTTGTGAGAGGTAAGCACAGTGTTACAAGTTTGGTATATATTATTTCTGAACTTAGACCATGCCATCAACTAAAGCATTTAGCAACATATTACTCAAGGACAGACCACATGGCCCTGAGATACTTTTTCTAGCTTCTCTTATTACAGTTCCCTAAGGGTTCTATTGCGCCAGTTACACTTGACTTCTTGCTCTTTCCAGACTGTGTCTTATACTTTATCTCATTAGGCCCTGTATTGATGCTAGTCCCATCATGGAGAGTTCCTCTCTACACAAACGAGCATCATTTCTATTATTTTCTGTGCTCTGCCTAGCACTTAATACAATTTTAATATATCACTTCTTGATTCTCCTATTTCAAAATGTGTAAGAATATCACTCTCTGAGCTGTAAGTGCTTTATTTTTTTCTGGCTTCATTGAGGTATAATTGACAAAACTGTATGGATACTTAGGTTGCTTCCATGTCCTGGCTATTGTGAATAGAGCTGCAATGAACATTGTGGTACATGACTCTTTTAGAATTATGGTTTTCTCAGGGTATATGCCCAGTAGTGGGATTGCTGGGTCATATGGTAGTTCTATTTTTAGTTTTCTAAGGAACCTCCATACTGTTCTCCATAGTGGCTTTATCAATTTACATTCCCACCAAGAGCAGCACACGGGATCTTCATTGCAGCATGCAGGATTGCAGCATGTAGGATCTTTAGTTGTGGCACACAGACTTCTTAGTTTTGGCATGCAAACTCTTAGTTGCAGCATGCACATGGGATCTAGTTCCCTGACCAGGGATTGAACCCAGGCCCCCTGCATTGGGAGTGCAGAGTCTTACCCACTGGACCACCAGAGAAGTCCCAAGTTCAACTTTTTTAAAAAATAAGATTCTATCGACAGGTGATATCATGCAGTATTTGTCTTTCTGTGTCTCTCTTATTTCACTTAGCATAATGTCCTCCAGGTTCATTCATGTTGTCACAAATGACAGGATTTCTTTCTTTTTTAAAGCTGAATAATATTCCATTTTCTTTATATATTCATTCACTGACACACACTTAGGTTGTTTCCATACATTGGCCATTATGAATAATGCTGCAATGAATATGGGGATGCAGATATCTCTTTGAAATATAATGATTCCATTTCCTTTGGATATATATCCAGAAGTGGGGTTTCTGCATCATAACATAGTTCTATTTTTAATATTTTGAGGAGTCTCCATACTGTTTTCCATAGAAGCTGCACCCATTTACATTCTCACTGTGCACAAGGGTTCCCTTTTTACCACATTCTCACCAGCATTTGTTCTCTTGTCTTTTTGATAATAGACATCTTTACAGGTGTGAGGTGATAGCTCATTGTGGTTTTTATTTCATTACCCTGATGATTAGTGATGGTGAGGTGGTCATTTGTATGTCTTCTTTGGAAAGATGTTTATTCAGATCCTCTGCTCATTTTTAAATTGGGTTATTTAGGGAGTTTTTTTGTGCTCTTGAGTTCTATGAGTTACTTGTATATTTTGGATGTTAAACTCTCACTGGACACGTGGTTTGCAGATATTTTCTCCCATTCCACAGACTGCCTTTTCATGTTCCTTTTACTGTGCAGAAACATCTTTAGTTTGATGCAGCCCCACTTCCTTATTTTTTCTTTAGCTGTCCTTGCTTTTAGTGTCAAATTTAAAAAATCATTCTCAAGACCAGTGTCAATGGGTTTACCATCTATGCTCTCTTCTAAGAGTTTTATGGTTTCAGATATTATGTTCAAGTCTTGAATCCATTTTGAGTTTATTTTTGTGTATGGTGTAAGATGGGAGTCCAGTTTCATTATTTTGCATAGTTTTCTGGCACCATGTTTTGAAGAGACTATCCTTTCCCCATTGAGTATTCTTGACTCCTTTGTTGTACATTAATCTGTCATTTATGCATGGGTTTATTTCTGGGCTTTCTATTCTGTTCCATTGATCTGTGTGTCTAGCTTTTTGTTTTTTTTGTTTTGTTTTGTTTTTTGCCAATACCATACTATTTTGACTACTATACCTTTATAATATATTTGAAATAAGGAAGTGTGATGTCTTTGGCTTTTTGTTCTTTCTCAAGATTGCTTTGGCTATTCATGGTCTTTTGTGGTTCCACACAAACTTCAGGAGATTTATTTCTGTAAAAAGTACCATTGAAATTTTGATAGGGATTGCATTGAATCTGTAGATCACTTTGGGTAGTATGGGTATTTTGATAATATTCTAATCCATGAGTACAGAATATCTTTCCATTTATCTGTGTCTTCAATTTCTTCGATCAATGTCTTGTAGTTTTAAACGTATAGATCTTTTACCTCCCTGGCTAAATTTATTCCTAAATATTTTATTCTTTTGATGCTATTGCAAATGGGATTATTTTCTTAATTTTTTTTTCTGATAATTGTTGGTGTTACAGAATGCAACTGATTTTGGGGTATTGATTTTGTATCCTGCAACTCTACTGCAATTGTTTAAAAGTTCTAACGATGGGCTTCCCTGGTGGCGCAGTGGTTGCGCGTCCGCCTGCCGATGCAGGGGAACCGAGTTCGCGCCCCGGTCTGGGAGGATCCCACATGCCGCGGAGCGGCTGGGCCCGTGAGCCATGGCCGCTGAGCCTGCGCGTCCGGAGCCTGTGCTCCGCAACGGGAGAGACCACAACAGAGGGAGGCCCGCGTACCACCAAAAAAAAAAAAAAAAAAAAAAGTTCTAACGATATTTTGGCCGTATGAGCTCTTTAATTATGTTTGTCCCTCAATTTTTCTGTACCTCAATGGTACATAGCAGGAGTCAGCAAAACTACAGTTCACTACCCAACTATGGCCCACCACCTGTGTTTGTAAATAAAGTTTTATTGTAACACAGCATGCCAGTCATTAAGTATTGTTTACAGCTTCTGTTGTGCTACATCAACACTGTTGAGCATCTAGGAAAGAGATCATATGTCTCAGAAACCAAAACAGTTGTTTTCTGGATCTTACAGAAAGAGTGTGATGATCTGGTATAATGTTTTGCACACAATGGATGTCCAGTAAATGATAGATGAAATTTGCACATGGGTATTCTTTAGGTAATATTACCCAAAAGTACAGCACTAAACTGAAATTTTAATGTCCCAATTGTTTTACCACTGCAGTGCCAAACCCTGATGGATTGATGTCTGACCTTGTTTGGACGTTTTATTTGATTTTGCATAGGCAGTCTGTGTCTGGGTAGTGGAGGTGAAAGGGCGGTAAAATAGAGGAGAGAATCATTTTCACCATGCCAGTTTATTTTGGCATGGAGTTACCTCTTCCTCCATAAGCAAATGTTTTTAGGGAAAAATTTTATAAATCATTTTATATAGGCACATCAAAACATGTTACTGGTTGCTGTCACAACAACAAAAAATATGCTTTGAAAAAAATGCTTGTCCTGACAGAAAATATTTCCAGAAGGAAAATCTTGGTTCTAATCCTTTTGGTGATAGAAAGCATTTTGTTTGTGCCTGGTAAGAACATAAATGTCTTCAACATTCTTCTAGACCCACTTTCAGTGAGGATACCACTTCTTCTTTGAAAGAGATGAAAAAACTACTCATGTAATAGTTCAACTACCAAGAAGTGGGTAAAGTTTAAATCTTGAAACTTTGCTTTTCAAGTGCAATCTTGAAGACATGTTTAATAAAAATCCCTAGTTTCTGAAAAAAATATACTACCTAGGCTAAAGAAGATCCTAATGAGATGGACTTTTACAGTTGAAGTAGAAGTTTGCAATTTGCCTTCAGCATTTTCAACTGCAAATAAAACTTACCTAAATCAAGCCCAGCACATTTGATTATTTGGAAAATATGCAACCATAGTGTAATAGAAAACATATAGGTTTTGAAGATAGATTGCAGAGTCATATCAGATCCCACCGTTTTAGTATTTTGTTGTTGTTGTTGTTGTTGTTATCACTGTCATTGACTGACTTTCCCAAGTCACAGCTGTTCACAACCTCAGTAAAATGTAAAACAGAGACAATATTTATTTCATGTTTTGTTGAGATTAAATGAGATAACATAAATAAAAATGGCTAACAGATCTTGACCATTCTAGGGAATCCATATATATTGATAGATTTAGGAATTTGGTCCAGTTTAATGATCTAACAGAAGCATTTCAGATATAATCCCATAACAACCAGATAGCCAAACTGTGGTATTTTCCCTTCTGTTCGAAGATCTTGAAGTTTCAGAGAGTATAAAACCCTTAACAATCACTTATTGCCACTAAAATCAACATCAGGACTAGCCTTTTATGGATAATTATTTAATTATCATTGAAAATAGAGCCTTCCAAATTAAGTTCTTATGATAGTTGGCCACTGAAAAAATGAAGAGCCTTCACCAGTTTACTGTCCTAATATTACCCTGCCTATCTTCAAATGTTGAAAACTTCCAAGCTGAATCTTGAATAGCTGTAATTTCAAGGAGAAAGAGCATTTCCTTCATTACCAAGCCCCTGAGTTAGTGAGGTTCTGTGTCCTCAGTTCTTTATACATTTCATATTATTCACTGGTTTCAATTAAGCTAGCTAGATAAAGCCCTTTGTTTGGTTCTTAATCATTCCATTTCAAAATAGTAAGTTCGCTGGCCAAGCAGGTTTTCTAGAATTCTCCCCTGACACCATAAACTAATTGGATGTTTTAAATTTAAAATGAGAAATCATTAGAATTTCAGTAAGGTAAAATTAGGACTACATCCTACCAATGCAAGTACCTGAATGTGTCATGTTTCTGGGAAAGACTTGAACAAATTAAGATTTTAACCTTGACACTAAAGGGAAAGTTTAGATTTCAGCACTATTCCTCAGAAATATTAAAGCATTAAAAAAAAATATGTTGCTGGAAAGACTGTCAATGAAATGACTTTTCACATATCTTGGTCAGAGGTCAAACATGCCTGTTTCTGTATAGTAAATTTACCATGTTTGGCTAACTATAGGAAAAGAGTTATAAATCTCTATTGAGTTCAGTTGAGTAATTTCATTGGAAAACACATGAATTTCACACAGGTGGAAGCTAAATTGCCTTTCCCTGTTAATCAATGTGGACAGCCAATTGGAAACATGGTCGCCTTAAAGTTTCTCTTTTTTGTACTCAACGATATATTAGTACCTGAACTATCTGGGTTAATGACTGCTTCTTCAAATCATGCAAATGCTCTCTTAAAAGCATCCCCTTTTGTCAAGGTAAATAAAAAAAATAATTGTTTGTGCTTTATGTTTTTTTAATTAAATATTTGTGCAGGTATTTGTGCTTTTCCAAAAAGTATAATTCATGCAACTTTGGAATTAATCCATCAACAAAATGTAAATTAACACTCAGTACTCAATATTATGCTAGTTTATGTGGTACATGTTTGTGCAAGCCAGGACTTTGGACAAATAAGCAAACATGAAAAATAGAGACAAATAAATGAGAGTGCACCATAAATTGTTCTATCTTCTAGAATCATCTCACTTTCTGTGATAAAACTGAGTCCTAGAGATTTGGAGATACATACACACACACACACACACACACACACACACACACACACACATATATATGTATATGAATTATAGGTCCAGAGAGATTTCAAATGTGGGCAAAATTTTTTAAACGGCAAAGTAGGAGTGTGGGTATGAAGGGCAGGTTTTATGCTAAAGGGAAAGCATGATTGAAGAAGAGAGTCAATTCTGGAAAAGGAGAAAAACTGTCCGGAGTCAAGTTGTTAGGAAGGGAAACAATAAAAGAAAGTTTCCAATGAATCTAGGGGATGTAATAGGAAAAAGCTGAAAAAGTGGGAAGACACTGTTGGAACAGCAAGCCATTCTTGGTTATTACTCAAGAGAGTAACATAGTAAAATGTTTCATTTTTTAAGAGGCTTTAATTGAAATATAGTTGGCATACAATATTATGTTAATTTCAGGTATACCACATAGTGATTTGACATTTTCATACATTGTGAAATGATCACCACCGCAAGTCTACTAACCATCTACCCCCACACAAAGTTATCACAGTATTACTGAACTCATTCTTTATGCTGTCTATTAGATCCCTGTAAATTGTCTGTTATATATCTGGAAGTTCATACCTCTTAATCCTCTTCAACTATTTTGCCCAATCACCAAACCCATCCGTTCTGGCAACCATGCACTTGTTCTCTATATCTATGAATCCATTTTCATTGTTTTGTTTGTTTGTTTCTTTAGATTCCACATGTAAGTGATATCGTGTGATATTTGTCTTTCCCTGTTTGACTTATTTCAACTCTAGCTTCTTATCCTCTAGATCCATACATGTCGCAAATGGCTAGATTACATTTTTTTACTGGCTGCATTTTATTTTTTGTGTGTGTATGTGCGTGTATATCTCACAACTTCTTTATCAATTCACCTATTGATGAGATGGTTAGCTTGCTTCCATATCTTGGCTATTGTAAATGCTCCTGCAGTGAATGTTGGAGTGTGAGTGCGTATCTTTTCGAATTAGTGTTTTTGTTGTTTTTCAGGTAAATACCCAGAAGTAAAATTGTTGGATCATATAGAATTTCTATTTTTAATTTTTTGAAGAACCTCTATACCATTTTCCAGAGTGGTGGCACCAATTTACAATCCCACCAACAGTGCATGAGGGTTCCCTTTTCTCCATATCTTCACAAACACTTGTTATTCCTTTTCTTTTTGATGATAGTCATTTTGACACATGTGAGGTGATATCTCATTGTGGTTTTGATTTGCATTTCCCTGATGATTAGTGTATGTTGAGTATCTTTCATGTGCCTGCTGGCCATCTGTACCTTGTCTTTCAAAAAGTGTCTATCCAGGTCATCTGCCCATTTTTAATTGGGTGTTTTTTTTTTTGATGTTGTTATACGAGTTCCTTTATGTTGAGTATCTTTCATGTGCCTGCTGGCCATCTGTACCTTGTCTTTCAAAAAGTGTCTATCCAGGTCATCTGCCCATTTTTAATTGGGTGTTTTTTTTTGATGTTGTTATATGAGTTCCTTATATATTTTGGATGTAAACCCCTTAACAGATATATCACTTGCAAATATCTTCTCCCATTCAGTAAGCTGCCTTTTCATTTTGTTAATGATTTCCTTCACTGTGCAAAAGCTTTTTGGTTTGATGTAGTCCCATTTGTTTCTTTTTGCTTTTGTTTCTCTTGTCTGAGGGAAAAAATATTGCTAAGACTGAGGTCATATGGCCTATGCTTTCTTCTAGGAGTTTTACAGTTCTAGATCTTAAATTTAAGTCTTTATTCATTTTGAGTTTATTTTTTTATATGGTGTGAGAAAGTAGTCTAGTTTGATTTTGCATGAAGCTGTGCCATTTCCCAGTAGCATTTATTGAAGAGGCTCTCTTTTCCCATTGTACATTCTTGCCTCCTTTGTTGTAGATTGAGCATGTAAATGTGGATTCATTTCTGACTCCCTATTCTGTTCCATTAATCTATGTGTCTGTTTTTTGTGCCAGTATCATACTGTTTAGATTACTGTAGCTTTGTTGTATAGTTTGAAATCAGGGCATATGATACCTCTAGTTTGGTTCTTTCAAAAAATTGTCTTGGCTATTCAGTGTAGTTTTTGTTTCCACACAAATTTTAAAATTCTAGTTCTAGTTCTGTGAAAAATGCTACTGATATTTTGATAGGGATTGCATTGAATCTGTAGATTGCCTTGAGTAGTATGGTCATTTTAGCAATATTAATTCTTCTGTCCATAAGCATGGTACACCATTCCATTTGTTTGTGTCATCTTCATTTTCTTTCATCAGTTTTACAGTTTTTCAAGTACAAATCTTTTAATTCATTAGATTTATTCCTAGGTATTTTATTCTTTTTGATGCAATTGTAAATTGGATTGTTTTCTTCAATTCTCTTTGTGACAGTTTGTTATTAGTGCATAGAAACAACAGATTTCTGTATATTAATTTTGTATCCTGAAATTTTACTGAATTCATTTATTAGTTCTAATAGGTTTTCAAACAACAGATTTCTGTATATTAATTTTGTATCCTGAAATTTTACTGAATTCATTTATTAGTTCTAATAGGTTTTCTTGGCATCTTTAGGATTTTGTATGTGTAGTATCATGTCATCTGCAAACAGTGACAGTTTTACTTCTAATGTGGACTCCTTTTATTTATTTTTATTGTCTGATTCCTGGGGCAACAACTTTTTACACCATGTTGAATAAAAGTGGTGAGAGTGGGTATCCTTGTTCCAGAACTTAGAGGAAATGCTTTCAGCTTTTCACTGTTGAGTATAATGTTGGCTGTGGGTTTGTCATATATGGCCTTTATTATATTGAGGTATGTTACCTCTGCACCCACTTTGGTGTGAGTTTTATGATAAATGAATGTTGTATTTTGTCAATCTACCCTTGCTGGTAGATTTCTTGACTGTAGATTTTTTCCTTTTATCACTTTAAATATATAGTGCCACTCCTTTCTGGCCTGCAAAGTTTCTCCTTAAAAGTCAGCTCACAGTCTTATGGGAGTTCTCTTGTATGTAATTAGTTGCTTTTCTTTTGCTGCTTTTTAGATTCTCTCTTTAATTTTTGCCATTTTATCATAAAGTGTCTTGGTGTAGACCTCTTTGGACTCATCTTGTTTGGGACTCTGTGCTTCCTGGATCTGGATGTGTGTTTCCCTCCCCAGATTAGTGAAGTTTTCAGCTATTATTTCTTCAAATAAATTATCTGCCCTTTGCTCTGCTCTTCTCCTTCTGGGAACCCATTAATGTTAATGTTAGTATGCTTGACTTTGTCTCAGAGCTCTCTTAAAATAGTCTCATTTAAAAATTTATTTTTCTTTTTTCTGTTTCATTTGGGTGATTTCTACAACTCTGTCTTCCAGTTCACTGAACCTTTACTCTGTATCAGCTAATCTCCTATTGATTCCTTATACTATATTTTAAAATTTCAGTTATTGTATTCTTCAGGTCTTTTTGGTTTTTCTTTATATTTTCTAACTCTCTTAAAATCCTCACTTTATTCACACATTCTTCTCCTGAGTTCATTGAGCATCTCTGTGATTAATACCTAGAGCTCCTTATTGCATAGATTGCTTATTTCCACTTTGTTTAGTTCTTTTTCTGAGATTTGTCTTGTTCCTTTGTTTGGAACATATTCCTCTGTCTCCTCATTTTGCCTAATTCTCTGTGTTTATTTCTATGTATTAGGTAGGTCAGTTACATTTTCTGACCTTGGAGAAGTGGCTTTATGTAGGAGACATCCTATGAAGCCCAGCAGCACACTCCCCTTTGGTCACAAGAGCTGTATGTTCTAGGGTTGCCATCTGTGTTCGCCATGTGGACTCTTCTGTCCTGGCAGGGCTCTTCACTGAGGTCGCTCTGGTAAGCGGGCTGGCCCCAGCCCGGTTGCCTGCCAGGCCCTGCTTTATGCAGTGGCTGCCAGCCTGCTGGTGGGTGGGGCCAGATCCCAGCATGGCTGGTTGTACAGCCCTGGGGGTGCCAGGTTTGGTGCTGGCCTGCTAGTGGGCAGGTAAGATCCTGGGGCTAATAGACTACAGGGTGAACTTCGAAATGGCACTCATCAGCATCCTCCTGGTAGAATGCGCTCCCCCAAATGACTGCCATCAGCATCTATGTCCCCAGTAGGAGTGCCAGTTGCTTCCTGTGTCTTTGTGAGTCTCTTCAAGATCAACAGTTGTGTCTGAACCAGGCTCTTTTCAAATTACTGCATCTGTGCTGGGATTTGGAGTGTGTAAGATTTTATGAATGCTCTTGAAGAGCAGAGTCTCCATTTCCTAGAGCCCTCTAGCTTTCCCATATGCAAGCCCTGCAGCCTTCAAAGCCAGAAGTTCTGGGAACACATTTCCTGTTGCAGGCTGGGAGCCTGATGTGGGGCTTGACCCCTCACTACTTAGGGAGAACTTCTGCAGTTGCGATAAATCTCCCATTTTATGGGTTACTACCCGGTGGTGTGGATCTTGACTACACCACATCTCTGCCCCTCCTCTCCATCTTGTGATTTTTTCTTTATTTGTTTAGTGGTATAAAATCTTTTCTGCTAGGCTTCAGGTTGTTATAGATAGTTGCTCTTTAAATAGTTGTAATTTGGTGTGCCAGTGGGAAGAGGTGAGCTCAGGGTTTTTGTACTCTGGCAACTTGGCCACACCTCTGAGAGGCATTTGAGAGGAGTGATTAAGAGTACACACTCTATACTCGCATTTACCATTGCAACAAAAAGAATAAAATACCTAGGAATAAACCTACCTAAGGAGACAAACGACCCATATGCAGAAGACTATAAAACACTGATGAAAGAAATTAAAGATGATACAAACAGATGGAGAGATATATCATGTTCTTGGATTGGAGGAATCAACATTGTGAAAATGACTATACTACCTAAAGCAATCTACAGATTCAATGCAATCCCTATAAAACTACCAATGGCATTTTTCACAGAACTAGAACCAAAAATTTCACAATTTGTATGGAAACACAAAAGACCCTGAATAGCCAAAGCAATCTTGAGAAAGAAAAACAGAGCTGGAGGAATCAGGCTCCCTGACTTTTGACTATACTACAAAGCTACAGTAATCAAGACAATATGGTACTGGCACAAAAACAGAAATATAGATCAATGGAACAGGATAGAAAGCCCAAAGATAAA
>NC_041221.1:157950578-157979052 GCF_002837175.3 Physeter macrocephalus
ATAGCTAGTGGGAAGCAGCCGCATAGCACAGGGAGATCAGCTCGGTGCTTAGTGTCCACCTAGAGGGGTGGGATAGGGAGGGTGGGAGGGAGACGCAAGAGGGAGGAGATATGAGGATATGTGTATATGTATAGCTGATTCACTTTGTTATACAGCAGAAACTAACACACCATTGTAAAGCAATTATACTCCAATAAAGATGTTAAAAAAAAAAAAAGTACACACTCTGGCATCAGACTTCCTGGTTCAAAACAAACAGGTTCCTCCTACTATGTGTGTGTGTGCGTGCGTGCACACACTTGTAATTTCTGCATCCATGAAATAAAAATAAAAATGGTTCCTATCTCCTAGTATTATGGTGAAGCCTAAGTCAGTTAAATCACTTAAAGCATTTAGACAGAGCTTGGGATATGGTTGGAATTTAATAAAAGTGGGCTACCTGTTTTATGGAGATAAAGACTTCATCAGCCAGGGACATGAAAGATGGCTTGGAAGGAGAGGAACCTGGGACAAAATGAAGAATTGAGCTGAGTGTGGTAGTCAGTAGACTTTGGGCTACTTTTAGCCATAGATCCTGTCAAACTTATCCTTATATCTCCAATATCCTGGAGAGTGCCTGGTGCATAAAAGATATTCAACACCTGCTGAATATTACTATATAAAGAGGTGAACCAGGTGTGGCCCTACTGTATAAATATGGAACAAAAAAATAAGGCACATGTGGGAGATTTTTTTAAAGGAAAAACTGTACTGTAGAATAAATTACATGTTCCTAATTTCATAACTCAGAAGCCTTTGAATATTGATCAGTCACTGTAATGCTTCTGAGATTTTGTTTTATCAAATGAGGACAATAATATTTAGAGGATTATTGTGAGAATTAAGTGAGATGATGCTTGTAAAAATCTTTTATAAGTTCTAACTTGTTATGGAAGTATGAAGTTAAATGTGAGAACAAGAAGAAAATAAAGAAGTTTCTGAAGTCTTGGAAAGCATACTCATTTGGGAGAAATATTTCATTCTTTTTTTCTAAGTTTGAGATGATATTTCAACTCCTTGCCCCAGACCACTTCAAATGAAAAAAAAGTATTTGTTGGACCAATTCTTGATTGTGCAACCTGCCACTATTACATGAATGAAAACATTCCTTAATGGAGAGAGCGGTAATACTTTAATGCAGATACTCCGTAGTTAATGTCTAGTTAGCATGACAGACAATGAACGTATGTATATGTTTGTGTATATGTATACCTAGACATATGTATGCGTATACACATATGTATATAAACACACATACATATACATATTCATAAATGTGATCATCTCTCTGAGGTCTAAAGGCCATCCTGAGAGATATAGTGCTATATTTTTATATATACGAATAAAATTATACTCAGATTTGCTATAGTTGAGAATAACAATCCAAGTAGCTCTAGTCCTGGGGTCTGTGGTTCTAATCCTGGCCTTAGGTGAGTTATGTAAGTTTTCTGGTTCCATTTCTAATTTACAACCTAAGCTGCAAAAAATTGAGGAGCTCCTGGACAGAGGAACCTTATCACCATTAGCTTTATAGCTTAATTTTCCTTAAGATTTTTAGATTATCAAGTACTTCACTCTGAAATTCAAGCCTTACTCTGTTAAGTTGAGCCCTAACAGCTTAGTTACAAGTCTCCACCTTAACTGTCAGTCTGTAGGGAAAAGATGGGGTGTTGGTGCTCGGCCGTAGATTTAACATTGAACTGCACTTCACTAGTTGTTCCCATTTTAAAGGCTATTGTCCACAAAAAGGCCCTAAACCTAATTTTAACATGATACTAAAGATTAAGGAATCTTTACATAAATTGGGGTTTATTAAACTATGGAATATGAACTCATCACTTGTCCTGCAGACTTGTCACTTTAAAACGTCAAGTATTTTGTTATAATAGTGTTGCAATCAGTAATTTAGGAGAGCTTTGTCTCTAAAAGCACTTTTAACATGATACATTATTTGCATAGATGACTACCAAAATTTCTGGCAACACGTTTTCTTTATAGTGCTACTTTTGCCTTCCTCCTATCTCAGAGTAATCTATGTTCCCTCTTTTCCAGTTTGGAGAGGCCCCATGACTTGCTTTCAACAGAATGACACAGAAGTGACATGGAGGGACTTCCAAAGCTAGGCCTTAAGAGGCCTTGAAGCTTCCATCTTTGCCCTCTTTGTACACTGAGAATAAATCCTGGTTGCTTAAAGGCACTGTTTTAGGATGACTTGTTATGCAGCAAAAGAAAACTGATATATTCTAACACATGATGCATATGTGAGGCAAGTATACAAACATTCATGGACCAATACCTACATTTTGAATGATTTACATACAGTTTTTCCTTGTGAAAAACTCTGTTCTCTCCTCAACGAACTTAACCACTTCTTCCTAGACGCATCTCTATAAAGATACTCAAACCAGCTTTACAGTACACAGAATGCTGCAATTCATGGAAGAAATAGTAGATGTGATTATTGCCCCTTACATCCTATGCCATTTTGCCTTTCTCTTTTGAATTATTCAATTATTTTAGAGTCTTAAAAATAAGCTTAACTATATTCACATTTATGACATTTCCATCTAGATTTTAAGATCTTCAAGGAGAAAATGCTGTAGTCTAAAATTCTCTGCTGATGGACAGCAGATTTCCCCATATAGTGGCCTGTGTGTCAAAAGGAGTGGCATGAGTTCCTTGGTCCATATAGGAGGCAACTGCACAAACACGAATCGTTCAGTGAATCAGTAAGGAGGGTAGTACACAGCAGAAAAATGGTCACACACATGCAAAGTCCCAAATGGTTAATACCACAATTCCTTTCTGTCTGCTTGCACAGCTATAGCTTACTTCAAGAGGATTATGGTCCTGAAGGAGAGTATGATGTGATACAGGAAAGTAAAGGAGTCTCCTTCTCCTGAGGTTAATTTTTCTTTCTTATGTATTTTGCGCATCAGGTACAGCCCAATGACAATTTATCTGGATATATGAGACTGTCCTGTGTGCATTTTATGTGTGCTCTGTTTCTCCTACTTCATTATAATGGAGTGACTCATATCTCCCTTATAAGTATATGCATCATGTGACATATACGGTATTTAGTATTCATTTCATAAATGCTTCCAACTAATGGGCTGAGGTGTGTTAGCAACTTTGACAAAATATTCTGTTTGGGAATATTACCCCAAATTTTAATGACTAATTTTGAAAGAATAAAAATAGGCATTCAATGTTTTCAAGTCTAATGTACCATATTTTATTTTTTGTGTCTGTTTTCTAAGCCAAGATAATTTAGACATATGAAAGTCTACTTATACACTTGTTTGAAGCATTTAAGAACAATATCATGGATAAAAAACTCCCACTTTTTGAAATCGTATAGCAGGTATATTTAGGTAAAATTAAAATTGCTATTATTTTAGCTAACATATACTAGGTACTATGGTAGAATAGATACAAGCCTATTCATTCAAAATGGCTTTTGGGGAGGGGAGAACTCCACAAGCTAAGTCACAAGATGTATAGGAAGGAAATTATACAAACCATGGTTTTGAAATTAAGTAAAATTACTCTTCTTGTTGCTGGCTTCTTTTATATGAGGGTGTGCTTCTGAGCAGCTAGCTCCCTACTGTGTTTTATTCAATCCTATTCAAGAGAAACTTTATTTTAGCTTTCATTTGCCTACTTAGGGCATACACATATGCTCTATTACATAATCACCAAAGTGAAAATAAAATGTAGCTAAAATGGATTATAGTGAGGCATTTATGACCAGATTTTACTATACACATTCTTCATCTTAATTGTTTCAGCAGGTGGAGAACACCAGAAGTGGTCATGTGGTAAAAAAAAAAAAAAGAAAAAAAGTGCCAGCACCTTTTATCGGGGATGGGGTGGGGGTCAGCATCTCCTCCCTATTGTCTTTGTAAGGTTTGTCACTCATGCAGCCTGACTCACCTGATCACAGGTTACTATATATATATTCATTCCATTCCCATTGTCACAGATAGCAGGTCTATGATAGTTTCATGAAATGACAGTCAGTAAAACCTTCCCTGAGATTTCTTATATGAATTTTTTAAAAAAGGGATTGATTCTCTCCTTTTATGATCACAAACTATAGCTGCCACTCATCATATTTAATAGCACATGGAGAAACTGCCTAGAATGAAGTAAACAGGGAAACAGCCAAGAGAGAAAGAACCAGCCAAATGACATTGCTTAAAGCATTTAATCTTCCTAGTGTAAAGCCAGTTCCATCTCTCATGGACTTCTAGATATGGAACCCAATAAATTCCTCTTTTTATTAAATGTATTTGAATTGGTTTTATGTTATTTGAAATAGAGCCCC
Organism: Physeter macrocephalus; assembly: GCF_002837175.3. Lineage (NCBI taxonomy): Eukaryota > Metazoa > Chordata > Mammalia > Artiodactyla > Physeteridae > Physeter > Physeter macrocephalus. The sequence goes on from NC_041221.1 coordinate 157,954,951, forward strand.
TGTAGTACAGTGCTCAACTCATCAAAACAAATTAGTAAAATTCAAATATCTTTTTCAAAATAGTCATTCTTTATCTCTTTATTGTGATCAAAGAGAATATATCCTAAAATATCTTGTATTACTCAGTCAAGTATCTGGGGATCAGTCCTTGGAGGGCATGGCTTGCAAAATTCTGGGGGAAAAAATCAGCGGATACTAACGCTGAATGAACTTGTGAGAATCAGATGGGCATTTCTATTCTACAGTTAGATAAGTATTTGTCATTAAAAGCCTGTCAGTACAGTCAATTTCACCTGTTATCATGAGATATCAGCCCTTTGTGATTTCATTAGAACACAGGTCAATGGAGCATCTCTTTAGAACTTTCTTTAAGGTTCATGTTCGGGTATTTAATTATATGATGCCATTCTATAATAAGGTCTATCCAAATTGTTTATGATTAAATATTTTTGGATGGAGAACTCAAAAAACTTCTTACAGAAAACTTTGCTCACAGTATCAAATTTACTTCAAGGCTTCAGTGTATTTAGAATCCCTTGTATGAGAGGAAAATGGAACTATTTTAAAGGATTATCAAATATATAGACATTTTCTAAGGGTGGATTTAGAAATAGCAGAACTTTCCAAAACGAGTGCATTGAAAAGATTTGAGAAGATGTGGTAAATACATATACTTGATGCAACTCCAAAAAATATGCTAGACAATGTGGTTAACAGAGACTGTTTATTGAGTAGACTTCTGTAATACTTCTGTGCCTTTATAATGGGAATTATTTTCATAAAGCACATTAATGACACAGTCTTGGCTCTTACCAGTCGGTTTTATATTTAAAGGATTAAATTTTACATACCATATATGCTTTAAGTATTTTTACTATTTTTATAATTTATTAACTACTGGATTTCTAAACTGCCAGCTATACTGAATTTGAGAAGTTAAAATGCTCTGACCCATGTTGGATACTTGCCAAGTTGTATTAACTTTAGATGAATGGGACACCTATTTTATTTTGCAGCATCTGATGGTAGCAAGTTCTAAGCACCATGTGTCACATAAAGTGGATGACAGTAGGGTGGTATCTAGATGCAGAAGCACAAATATGAATAATGGAACTGAAGAATCTATAATAAGTTACTGCAGGTGGTGACTCTGGAGGAAGACAGTTCTGTGAAAAAACAGCACCAGTTAATGACATTAAAAAAAAGTAGAGAAAAATTCCTTTGGCACATCTAGCAACCTAAGTCACCAGGGCTATAAAAATCTTGAGTATTTTAATATGCATTATGAATTTTAATTTTTTCTAATACCCTCAAAATGCTTTAAACTAACTTTTTCGGAATAAAGAATTTGCATGCTATGTGAAATACTCCTCTTCCACACTTTGAAGGTTAATTCGTTTTGGTCCAGGATCTTATCCAGGGGCAACATTCAGTGCCATGGAGTGAGGCAAAGATAAGTTTGAATTGCCATGGAGTTAAACACACAGTGTGGAAGAAGAAAGCTGCAGGAATGATCAAGTTAATCTATTTTTTAAAATATAGTTATAATGTTTATTCTATGGTTAATAGTTATAGTTGTGAAAAGTGTAGCAGCTTATGATATCCTATAAAAATGATGGCTACAACACAATTAGTTTTTCCCCCGGGTAGTATTATTCATGGGCTTCGGTTATCCCTCAGGATTCAACCCAATCTGAACAAACTTCAGAGCAGAGAGGCAAGTGAATTATAGATGTATGGTGACAGGAACCAAACACACCTCATAGAAGAGTAGAAGACCCTAGGTTACTATCTGATCAGTTATCTGTACTTCTTTAATGATTCAGATTAGTGGACCATTATGCTAGTCATCTACTCAGTTTAAAATAACTTCACATATAGTTATCTTGCTTAAGCTTAATTTTTGTAAACAGATAATGAAGAATTATGAAGAATTACCTAGCAGAGAATGACAAAGATGTCTTTGAATGATAATTCCAAAACTCAGAAAATTCAACATAACCTCACCCTCTTCCTCTTTTTGAATCAAGCCCATTTAAAAGATTTTTCTCAAAATAAATCACACAAAACTAAAAATGACAACAACCACCATTAGTACATTTTCCCCTTCTCATGTCGATTTGGCCCACCTGTGACATCACTTCTGCTCATATTCCATTAATGAAAAGTAGTCACAGTTTCCCAACTTAATCACAGAGGAGTCTGGGAAATGCAGTCAGTCTTCCTTTGTGTCCAGGAAGAGGAAACAGGATGACATAGGTCTGGCCAGATTCTACAAACACTGTATATTAAAGAATGCTTCCATCATCTTGTTACACCAGTATTCTCAAAGATATTTTTAAATTCTCCAATACAGAAGAACTCCTCTTTTTAAGAAACTGAGTGTTTACTGAAGCTCATTAAATTGGCTAGTAATTTCACCAGGAAGTTCTGTTTCGTTGTTTCTGTTTTATACTTATTTAATTTGAAAAGGCCACAGTCTTAAACTAAGCATCATTCTACACATCATTCTTCATATCCCTCTGATCTCAGTTTGATCCCCATACCTCACTGGCTAGTGATGGTTTTCTAAGGATGTGATTTGTTGCAGGAACAGTCAATCTCTATGTCAAAGTTCAAACCTCACAGACGACAATATTCAAAATACAAGGCAAATATTTCTAAGCAGTCACAAGTCCTCCCTTTGCTCTTTAACATACTCAGTAAGATATATCTCTTCCAGAATTTTGAAGAACATTTTGAAACATTACTGATAATTTTCCTTAAAGGGCTATTGTATAAATTTTATATATTGCTTCACATGGAAATCTTCCTAAAATTGCATTTTGGTCTCCTCTTCCCTTCTCCAGTTTAATTCACAGCATACACTAAAAATCTCTGCTGCTCTGTGTCTTCATGCCCTTAGCCACCTTGCTTGTCACCACCATTCTCTCTCATCCTTCAGTCCTTTCCCTAATAATACTCAAGCACTATGCTTCTAAGGGGTGAATCACCTGCATATCTTTCTTCTGTCATTAAACAACATTTAATCAATTAATTTTATAACTGTTTGACAAGGTATTACAGAAAAAATATGCTGTATCTTCACTGAAACAAATTACTTTTGCAAATAAAATTTCACTGAGCAAGGTGTTAAAATGTATTATCACACAGCACATTCTAAAGTGTAAATTTTTTTTCATCTTCTTTCTTATGACACCATCTTGCAAAAAATATGGCAAATATTTTCCTGTGAGGGATTCCACCACTCCCTAAGGGTATTCTTAATGTTATTGACCTTTCAATAACATCTGTCATGGAGAATTTCTTTCAAAGATGCATTTCATTAAAAAAAAAAAAAAGAAACAACTGTGTTTAAACATGCACTTGTGTTTATATGGGCTTGTTCACTAAAGATTTATACAAGCTAAGTTTTTTCTTATTTTTGTAATTTCTTAGATTACTGTCCATACTTTATACTCAGGAAAAATAGTCATGTTAATTTTTCAGTATTTAAAACATTTTTCTTTCAGTGATGATTTATAAATGATTTGAAAAATATATTCAATAATTTTTTCCTTCTATGTTTTAACAGCTTTATTTGGTTCTTATCTGAACCAGTATATACAGATATACTGGCTCTACTTTAACAGCAAAATGATTAGAATTTATAATCATAGTCATTTTGAGCTTGCAGTTTCTTTCTTTCATATAATCAGTGATATATACATCATAAGAATATTTTTAATACCATCTTTACTCTGAAAAGTAAAAATGAAATGAAATGACCCCTAAGACTTACCTAGGGGTCAAATTTATGTTTTTTTCTGTATCCATGAATTGAGTAACAACTGGCACACAGACCACCAAAAGTGTCCTATGACTCCACCAGAATTAGAAACATTTATGACAGCATTACACATGTCTGCCCATGGGTGAAATAAAACCTGCTTACATCAATTGCCTCCTTCTTATCCTCATCTATAATTGTATTCTTAATTTGGCAGGGGACACAATGGGGGTGGGTCTGGTTAACTTGAGTAGCAGGAATGGAATGAGAATTGCTAGTAGATAGCTTAGTATAGAGTGATCTCTGGTAGGAAAATCTGATTTAAAGAAAGACTTTCAAAAATACACACTTACATGATATTTTTAAAACTGAAGTATAGGGCTTCCCTGGTGGCGCAGTGGTTGAGAATCCGCCTGCCGATGCAGGGGACACGGGTTCGTGCCCCGGTCCGGGAAGATCCCATATGCCGCGGAGCAGCTGGGCCCGTGAGCCATGGCCACTGAGCCTGCGCGTCTGGAGCCTGCGCTCCGCAACGGGAGAGGCCACAACAGTGAGAGGCCCTTGTACCGCCAAAAAAAACAAAAAAAAACAAAAACTGAAGTATAATTAACATACATTAGTTTCACATGTACAACATAATGATTCAACATTTGTACACTTTGTGAAATGATCACAATAAATCATTTTACCAAAAGTCACCATACAAAGTTACCAAAAATTGTTTTTCCTTGTGATGAGAACTTTTAAGATTTACTTCCTTAGCAACTTTCAAATTTGCAATACAGTATTATTGCCTATAGTCACCATGCTGTAAACTACATTGCCATTACTTATGTCATAACTAGCAGTTTGTACCTCTTAATTCCCTCTCCTCAGGCAGCCACCAATCTGTGTTCTGTATCTATGAATTTTGTTTTCTTTTAATTTTTAGATTCCACACTTAAGTGAAATCATAAAGTATTTGTCTTTTTCTGCCTGACTTATTTCACTATAGAATAAGACCCTCAAGGTCCATTCATGTTGTCACAAATGGCAAGATTTCATTTTTTTATTATGGCTGAGTAGTATTCTATTATATATATTTAGCACATCTTCTTTATCTATTCATCTATTGATGGATGCATAGATTGTTTCCAAACCTTGGCAATTGTAGATAATGTTGCAATGAACATAGGGATGCATATATTTTTTTATTGTTGTTTTCATTTCTTTGCATAAATACCCAAAAGTGGAATTGCTGGATTATATGGCAGTTCTAGTTTTAGTTTTGTTTAGTTTTTTTTTTGCAGTATGCGGGCCTCTCACTGTTGTGGCCTCTCCCGTTGCGGAGCACAGGCTCCGGACGTGCAGGCTCAGCGGCCATGGCTCACGGACCTAGCCGCTCCACGGCATGTGGGATCTTCCCGGACCGGAGCATGAACCCGTGTCCCCTGCATCAGCAGGTGGACTCTCAACCACTGTGCCACCAGGGAAGCCCTAGTTTTAGTTTTTTAGGACACCTCCATACTGCTTTCCATAGTGGCTGAACCAATTTACAATTCTACAAAGAGTGCACAAGGTTTCCATTTTCTCCACACCAATCCTTCCTACTTTTTGTCTTTTTTATAATAAGTGTTCTGACAGGTATTCTTAATTTGGCAGAAGGCACAATAGGGTGGATCTGGTTACCTTGAGAAGCAAGAGTGGAATGGGAAATAGTAGTAGGTAGTTCACTACATAGTGATCTCTGGTATGAAAATCTGATTTAAAGAAAGGCTTTAAAAAATGCACACCTACATGATTTTTACTGATGTATAACTGATATACAACATATCTCAGATGTACAAAACAGTGATTCAACATTTGTCTCTTTTGTGAAAGTGCTATCTCCTTTATGAGGCGATAACTCATTGTGGCTTTGATTTGTATTTCCCTAATGATTAGTGATGTTAAGCATCTTTCATATGCCTGATGGATGTCTTTAGTTCTCCTGTGGAAAAACGTCTATTCAGATCCTCTGCCCATTTTTTACTCGGATTGTTTGTGTTTTGTTATTGAGTTGTAGAGTTCTTTATATACTTTGGATGTTAACCCTTTATCTGGTATAATTTATAAATATCTTTCTTCATTCAATAGTTTGCTTTTTTGTTTTGTTTTCCTTCACTTTGCAGAAGCTCTTTAGTTTGATGTAGTCTCATTTGTTTATTTTTGCCTTTTTTGCCCTTGCCTATGGAGTCAGATCAAAAATAAAACATCGCCAAGCCCAATGTCAAGGAGCTTACCACCTATGTTTTCTTCTAGGAGTTTTATGGATTCAGGTCTTATGTTCAAGTCTGTAATCCATTTTGAGTTAATTTTTGTGTGTGGTGATATACATGGAAGATATGAAAGAGAGTGGTCCAGTTTCATTCTTTGGCATGTAGCTGGCCAGTTTTCCCAAAACGATTTATTGAAGAGGCTCTCCTTTCCCCAGGTATATTTTTGCCTCCTTTGTTGAAAATTAATTGACCATATATGTGCAGATTTATTTCTGGGATCTCTATTATGGTCTATTTATCTGTGTGTCTGTTTTCATGCCAGTACCATACTTTTCTGATTACTATAGCTTTGTAATATAGTTTGAAATCACAGAGCATGATGCCTCCAGTTTTGTTCTTCTTTCTCGAGATTGTTTTAGTTATTCAGGATCTTTTGTGGTTCCATACGAATTTTAGGATTGTTCTATTTTGTGAAAAATGCTATTGGTATTTTGATAGGGACTACACAGAATCTGTAGATTGCTTTGTGTAATATGGACAATTTAACAATGTTAATTCTTCCAATCCATGAGCATGGAATATCTTTCCACTTATTTGTGTCTTCTACAGTTTCTTTCATCAATGTCTTATAAATTTAAGTATACAGGTCTTTCACCTTCTTGGTTAAATTTATTCCTAGATATTTTATTCTTTTTGATGCAGTTGCAAATGGGATTGTTTTCTTAATTCCTTTCTGATATTTCATTGTTAATGTATAAAAAACACAGAGAATGATAACCTACAATGGAAAATAATCTGAAAAGGAAATATATATGTAAAACAATAACTTTGCTGTATACCTGAAACTAATACAACATTGTAAATCAATTTTAAAAAAGCTTTCCAGTACTGTTCCAGGACTAGAATGTTCTTTTAAATGAAAAAAAAAAGCAAGAGATGTTTGTATGTTGATTTTGTACCCTGCAACTTTCTCAATTTTTTTATTAGTTATAACAGGTTTTTTGGTGGCATCTTTAGGTTCTTCTATATATAAAACCATGCCATCTGCAAATAGTGACAGTTTTCCTTCCTCCTTTACAATTTGAATGGCTTTTATTTCTTTTTCCTGCCTAAATGCTTCTGCCTAGGACTTCTAATACTATGTTGAATAAAAGCAGCAAGAGTGGGCATCTTTGTCTTAAAAGCTCTCAGCTTTTCACTGTTGAGTATAGTGTTGGCTGTGGGTTTGTCATGTATGGCCTTTGTTATGCTGAGGTATGTTCCCTCTATACCCCCTTTGCTGAGAATTTTTTATTATAAATAGACATTGAATTTTGTCAAAGGCTTTTTCTGCATCTATTGAGATAATGTGATTTTCATCCTTCATTTTGTTGATCATGTTGACTGATTTGCAGATGCTGAATCAGTCTTATATCCCTGGAATAAATCCCACATGATGATGGTATATGGGCCTTTGAATGTATTGCTGAAGTCAGTTTGCTCATATTTTGGTGAGGATTTTTTACATCTTTGTTCATCAAAGATATTGGCCTGTAATTTGTGAGAGTGTCTGTGTGTGTGTGTGAGATCCTTATCTGGTTTTGGTATGAGGGTGATGTTGGCCTGTAAAATGAGTTTGGAGGTGTTCTCTCCTCTTCAATTTTTGAAAGACTTTGAGAAGGATAGGTGTTGAATCTTATTTAAATGTTTGGTAGATTTCACCAGTTAAGCTATCTAGTCTTGGACTTTTGTTGGGAGTTTTTTTTTTTTTTTCCTTTTTAATTACTGATACAATCTCCATACTATAATCAGTCTACTAAGATTTTCTATTTCTTCATGATTCAGTCTTGGAAGATTGTATGTTTCTAGGAATTTACCCATCACTTTCTAGGTGGTCCAATTTGCTGGTGTGTAATTGCTCACAGTAGCCTCTTAGGATCCCTTCTATTTCTTTGGTATCACTAGTTGTAACTTCTTTTCATTCATTTCTGATTTTCTTTTAGCTGTCTTTCTTAGTGAGTCTAGCTAAAGTTTGTCAATTTTACCTTTTCAAAGACCCAACTGTCAGTTTTATTGATCTTTTTCTATCGTCTTTTTAGTCTCTATTTTATTTATTTCTGCTCTGATCTTTATTACGTCCTTCCTTCTACTGACTTTGGTCTTCCATTTGTTCTTTTTCTAGTTCCTTTAGATATAATTTTAGATTGTTCATTTGAGATTTCTCTTGTTTCTAGAGGTAGGCCTGTACGGCTATAAACTTCCTTCTTAGAACTGCATTTGCTGCATCCCATAGATTTTGGTATGTTGGACTGTTGGCTCTTCATTTCCATGCATTCTGCATCCATGGATATGAAGGGCTTACTATACTACACCATTATATATAAGGACTTGAGCCTCCACAGATTTTGGTATCCACATAGGGTCCTGGAATCAATTCGCAATGGATGCCAAGGGACAGCTATATTTCCATTTTTATTTGTCTCAAGGTATTTTTTTTAATGTATTTATTTTAGTTATTTATTTTTGGCTGCACTGCATCTTCGTTGCTGTGTGCGAGCTTTCTCTAGTTGCAGCGAGCAGGGGCTACTCTTTGTTGTGGTGCACAGTCTTCTCATTGCAGTGGCTTCTCTTGTTGTGGAGCCCGGGCTCTAGGTGTGTGGGCTTCAGTAGTTGGGGCACGCGGGCTCAGTAGTTGTGGCTCGCGGGCTCTAGAGCGCAGGCTCAGTAGTTGTGGTGCACGCGTTTAGTTGCTCCGCGGCATGTGGGATCTTCCCGGCCCAGGGTTCGAACCTGTGTCCCCTGCATTGGCAGGTGGATTCTTAACCACTGTGCCACCAGGGAAGCCCTCAAGGTATTTTTTGATTTCTGCTTTGATTTCTGCTTCATTGACCCACTGACTGTTCTGTAACATACTGTTTAATCTCCACATATTTCTGATTGTCCCAGTTTTGTTCTTGTAATTGATTTCCAGTTTCATACCACTGTAGTTAGAAAAGATGGCTGATATGATTTCAGCCTTCTTAAATTTATTGACACTTATTTTGTGGTATAACATATGATCTGTATTGGAAAAAGTTCCATGTGTACTTGAGAAGAATGTGTATTCTGCTGCTTTTGGATGGAATGTTCTGTATGCAGATCTTCCTCAACTTACAAGGCGGTTATGTCCCATAAGTTGAAAATATTATTAGGTCAAAGATGCATTTAATACATTTAACCCACTGAACAACATATCTTAGCCTAGCCTACCTTAAACATGCTCAGAACACTTACATTAGTCTACAGTTAGTCAAAATCATCTAAAATATTTCATAGAAAATTCTGAATATCTCATGTAATTCATTGAATACTGTAGTGAAAGTGATAAACAGAATGATTGTACAGTAGTCCCCCCTTATCTGCGGTTTTGCTTTTTGTGATTTCATTTACCCATGGTCAACCATGGTCCAAAAACATTACTGGGAAAATTCCAGCAATAAACAATTATAAGTTTTAAATTGTGTACTGCTCTGCATAGCGTGATTAAATCTCATACCATCCCACTCTATCCCACCCAGGACATGAATCATCACTTTGTCCAGCATATCCATGCTATATATGCCATCTGCCCATTAATCACTTAGTTGCCATCTCAGTTATCAGATGGACTGTCACAATATCACAGTGTTTTTATTCATGTAACCCTTATTTTACTCAATAATGGCCCCAAACCCCAAGAGTAGTGGTGCTGGCAATTCAGATATTCTCTGTACTGTGCCTGATTTATAACATACTTTATCATAGGTATGTATGTATAGGAAAAAACAGCATATACAGGTTTTCATACTATCTGAGGTTTCAGGCATCCACTGGGTCCTGGATTGTATCACCCCATGGATGGGGGTGGGATGACTCTATGGTTATAGAATGGTTATAAGTGTATCAGTTGTTTACCCTCATGATTATGGGAGCTGCAACTCACTGTTGCTGCTCAGCATCACAAGAGGTATCATAGCACATATTGCTAGCCAGGGAAAAGCTCAAAATTCAAAATTTGAAGTACATTTTTTACTGAATATGTATGGCATTTGTACCATCATAAAGTCAAAATATCATAAGTCAAACCATCATAAGTTGAGGGACCATCTCTATATCTATTAAAGTCCATGTGGTCTAATCTGTCACTTAAGGCCAATATGTCCTTACTGATTTTCATTGATTTTAGGGGGTATTAAAGTTTCCTACTATTACTGTATTGCTGTCAGTTCCTCCTTTTAGATCTGTTAATGTTTGCTTTATATATTTAGGTGCTCTTATATCAGGTGCATAAATGCACCTGATGTAACTTACAAATGTTATATCTTCTTGCTGGATTGACCCCTTTATCATTATGTAATGCCCATCTTTGTCTTCTATTACATTTTTGTTTTAAAGTCTATTTTGTCTAATATAAGTATAGCTATTCCAGCTTTCTTTTGGTTTCCATTTGCATTAAAGATCTTTTTCCATCCCTTCACTTTCAGTCTGTGTTTATCCTTATATCTGAAGTGAGTCTCTTATAGGCAGCATATAGATGATGGGACTTGTATTTTTTTTTCACCCGTTCAGCCACTCTATGTCTTTTGATTGGATAATTTAGTCCATTTTCATTTAAAGTAATTATTGATAGGTAAGTACTTATGGCCATTTTGTTAATTGTTTTCTGGCTGTTTTGTCATTTCTCTCTGCTCGTTTCTTTTTCTCTTACTTTCTTCCATTGTGGCTTGATGACTTTCTGTCATGTTATGCTTAGATTCCTTTCATTATCTTTTGTGTATCTACTGTAAATTTTTGCTTTGTGGTTACTATGCGGCTAATATAACATCCTATATATATTGCAGTCTATTTTATATTCATAGCAAATCAAGTTTGAATGGATTCTGAAACTCCACATTTTTACTGCCCCCAGCCACATTTTGTTTTGATGTCACATTTTATATCTTTTTATTTTGTGTATTCCTTAAGTAATTATTGTAATTATAGTTATCTTTACTAATTTTTATTTCAACATTTATACTATCTTTATAAGTCATTAATCCACTATTTTTACTATATATTTACCTTTACAAGTGAGATTTTTACTTTCACATGTTTTCTTATTACAAATTAGTGCCCTTTCTCTTCAGTTTAAAGTCCCTTTAACATTTTTTATAAGGCCAGTTTAGTGATAATGAACTCCTTTAGATTTTGTTTGCCTGGAAATCTCTTTTTCTCTTCTTTAAGTCTCGGTGATAACCTTGCTGGGTATTCTTGATTGAACTTTTTCCTTTGGGCACTTTGAATATATCCTGCCGTTCCCTTCTGGGCTGCAAAGTGTCTGATGAGAAATCTGCTTATAGTATTGTGGTGGTTCCCTTGTACATAACAAGTTGTTTTTGTCTTATTGCTTGTAAGATTCTCTCTTTAACTTTTGACATTTTAATTATAATGTGTCTTGGTATGCCTCTCTTTGCGTTGATGTTGTTTGTTTGGAACTCTCTGGGCTTCCTGAATCTGGATGTCTGTTTTCTTCTCAGATTAGAGAAGTTTTCAGACATGATTTCTTCAAATCATTCTGCTCCTTTCTTTCTCTCTTCTCCTTCTGGGACCCCCATAATGTGAATATTATTCTGCCTGGTGTTGTCCCATAGGTCCTTAATCTATCTTCACATTTTAACATTCTTTTTTCTTTATGCTGCTCTGTTTAGGTGAGTTTCACTGTCCTGTCTTACTGATCATTGATATGTTTTCTGTTTCATCTAGTCTGCTGTTGACCCCTCTAGTGTATTTTTTTTTCAGTTCACCTATTGCATTCTTCAGCTCTGTGACTTATTTTTGGTACTTTCTTTTATTTTCTATCTTTGTTGAAGTTCTGTGTTCATCCGTTCTTCCTTCCAGTTTGGCGAGTATTATTTTGAACTCTTTATCATGTAAATTTATCATGTAAATTACTTATCTCTGATTCAGTAACTTTTCTCCTGGGGTTTTATTGTTCTTTTATTTGGAGCATATGCCTCCGTCTTCTCTTTTCGTTAGACTCTCTGTGTTTGTTTCTATGTATTAGGGAAACAACTATCACTCCCCATTCTTAAAGGAGGAGCCTTTTGTAGGAGATGAACCTTACTGTGTAACCTTGCCCTAGCTCATGGTTGCCTCTCAAACCTTTGTCATAGTATTCGCAGCTTGATTTATTTTTGATAGGTCTCAGTTGTTGAGCATGTGCCAAGATCTTTGAGTGTTCCAGAGGGAAAGACCTCAGTCAGCAATTAGTTCATGCTGATTGGAAGCTAAACCCTCAGGCAGCAGCTTAAGGTATACAAGTGTATACAGTCCTGTGGCACCACAATTGTAGACTCTGCTGACATCCAAGTCAGGCAATCTGGAGGTGTCCCCTTAGCAACAGCTGAAAATACCAGGGCTCCAGATGAGCATATGCACTCCTGTCTGAGAGGTTCTGGAAATCTGTAGTGAGGCCAAGTAGGAGTGCAAAGAGGGCATCCCCTGGCCTACATTCCCCGGGAGCACTTCTGTAGCTTCGAGCTATGAGGTCAAGCTGAAACCTGCCCCTCAAACTGAAGCTGCAGGACAAGTAAATAGGCCTTTTCACAGGAAGACTGGGGGTGTGTTTCAGCCTGGTGTTTGTGCTGTGCCCTGGCGGTGGTAGCCCACCAACTGTCTTTAGGATTCTTTCATACACATGGGGCCCAGAAATGTAAGCACCCCTGGTCACCAGAGCTAGGTGCTCAAGGGGTGGCCCCTGTGGGGGCTGCACATGCCCGCCAGCTTCAGGGAGATCTCAGGAGGAGGGTGCCACCCACTGGTGCTGGCAAGTCTGAGGGAGAATGCCAAACAGTGACGCCCACTAGCACCTTTATACCTTGAGAGAATCCAGGAGACTCCTTCCCCTCTGGCAGATGCTTTAAGATTAGCAAATGAATCTCCTTCAGCATAGGCACTTTTCAAATTGCTGCTTTGTACTGGGCCCCAGGGTGAGTGAGCTTGTATGCAAGCCCTGTAAAACAGAAATCTCCATTCCCTACAGACCTCTGGTGCTCCTGGATCTAAGCTCCTTTGGTTTCAAAGCCAGATATTTTGGGGGCTCATCTCTCTGGTGTACATCTCAAGGGTGGGGTGCCTGATACGGGGCATAAACCCCTCGCTCCTCAGGGAGATGCCTTGTATTTGTGAGATCCCTCTTGACTGTGGGTGGCCACGCTGGAAGTGAGATTTTTGCTGACACCACGTCTCTGACTCTTCTAATCTTGCATCTTTTCATGTGGCCCTTTCATCCTTTGTTGTGGAAGTGCTGTTCAGTTTTCAGGTCTTTTGCCAAGAGAATGGTTTCATATGTAGTTGTAGATTTGTTGTTTCTATGGTAGGAGGTGAATTCAGGATCTTCCTACAACACCATATTGAACTGCCTCCCGTGATATTTTAAATAAGTATTATAACTGTCATAAATAGATAGTAATGATGAAATAAACCATTCATAAATATATTGTTATATAACATAGACTAAAAGTGGTCAGGTTTTGTTTTTTTAATGCTGTTACTTTTGTTTCCACTTTCCTTTCTCGACTTTCTGTGATCACAAAATGTCTATTACAACCAAGGGAGAATAAAATAAAAAGTCCTTTATATCCTTCTAATTTAGCAGCCCTAAACCAAACATCTTGAAAACGTCTTTTCCACAGTGAGGGATTAATTCTAGCAACCAAAAACCACCAGTGAATGTGACAAACACAATCAAGCGTGGGATCTGTGTTATTGTAACATCAATGTGGTACCTCTGTTGTCCTAGAAAACTTAAACCATCATTGGGAATATCAATACTGATACTTTTGCTTTATTTAAGTAATTGATTAACATTGCAGAATGGAAAAATAAACTTCTCACAGATCAGTAAAACACTACTGTCTCCCGTGTGCTCCTCCCCACCCCCCACAGGATAAATGCCCTTGATAAATGCTGCTTTTTGCCACTTGCCTAACAGATTCTACATATTAGGTTTCAGCAGCTGTTGCTGACACACTGTTCCATCCTAAATGTCCTGTTTCCTTTTCGGCAGCTCAGCAATAGTCTTGGTACCCAATCATGTGCTGAAAACATAAAATTATTTTGATAGGAATTAATAGAGAACATGAGCCAGCAGATGATATAAGTCTGTCTGAATCATGCCCACACTTTGAAGAAAACACGAATTCTTAATGGGAATAATTTCCAAAGCCAGAGAAACTGAACAATGAGCATTACCCCCAATACTTCATATCACCTAAAGATGACAAGGTAAGAAGTTAACATTCTAAAATTTCAAAAGCATTGAGTCATTGATTCTTAACTATAGCATGATATAAGCTCATTCCTCCTTCTAGTGTTAGCCTCTGTACGTGTATATACAATGTATTCATGCATATATGAAAACATATTCTATTATCTAAAATCAACAATATTTGTTTGCTTCAATTTAATTATTTAATTCATTAGTGGCTTGTACTCTTTCTAACATTCTGGTTTTTTTCCTATAATACTCTTAATCCCATGAGATCAAAGACTCCCTAATACAGGTGGTCTTAAGCAAATCAACATGACAGTGCATGCTTGTTGAATGAATGAGTGAGTAAGTAAGTGAATGCAAATGAAGGCAAATCACATGGTAGACACTTTAAGTAGGAGAGGCAGAATGTAATTCTTTGTCTCTTCTAAAAGTCAACAGCCATTTGGAGGGCAAAAGTTAATAATACAAATTAAATAATTCAAGACAGTGACAATACTGTAACAAAGGAAAGATTCTCTGCTGAGTGGCAGAGACCATTTTTAAAATAAAGATTGAGCCAGCAGGGGCTGGGCTGTTTGAGAAAAGATTTGTGGAGAACATGGAACTTGAACTCAATTGTTCAAAAAATATCAGTTGAATGTCTACTGTGTGCCATGCACCATACTGTTTGATATGCATTATTTATTTTAATTGTCATATGTCTAGGAGGTACTGCGACTATCCTATTTGATTGACAGGAAAACTGAGGTTTAGAGAGGTTAACAACTTCCACAGAAATAGGAGACAGTGAAGACATGATTTCAAATCAGGTATTTGGATGGCAAAGCCCTTTGTTACTACCTACTACCCCAAGTGCCCTTCCTGAGTTTTAAAGAAAAGGTAACATGTAGTGAAAGGGGAGAGGCAATATAATTACAAGTGTGGATGTGACAATTCATGTGGCAGCTTCAAATATTTAGGAAACCAAGAGTTGACAGCCTGATTATCCTAAGGCCAACTTATATTGAAATAATGAAATGGTAATGATGACCACAGTATATGTGTGAATTCTTTCAGTGTGTTAGGCACTGTGTTAAGCACTTCATGTGTAAAGTCTCATTGATGCCTCGCTTCAGCTTTGTGATCTGCACTGCACAGAGCTCTGAATTCCAGCAGGTAGTGGGGGGGCCCTCATGGCCAGGTTAAGGTGCTTGGCATTCATCCAAAATGAAGAGACATTTAAGACTGTCAAGTAGTGGAATGATACAATAAAACTTACCAGTAGTTTGATGTCAATATTTTATTATATTTCTTAGTGACTATTAGTGAAATTTTTAAAATGATACTTTAGTAAGATTAATATGATTGGGAATAATGGATTTTTCATATGTGAGAGTGAGCGTGCATTTGTGTGTATGTTGGCAAGATGAGAAATGTTCTCTGAGAATTAGAGGGAAGAGATTAATTTGGAGACTAAAGCAATAAGTATAAGATGACATTGGCCTGAAAAACACTGATAACATTGGGAATGAAGATGGGATAGATGGTATATGTGGAAGGAAGGATTAGAAAAAATTTAAAAACTGAATAGATCTTGAGCCCAAGAACATAAGCCAAAATCTTTCTGTAGTTTCATGTTGGGAGAAGAAAAGAGAATTCAAATATATCAGTTGGAAACTGCCTGCTGTACCATTGTGTCTTTCTACATACCAACTTCCCATATGCTTCTTATGGCTTGAATTTGGGTGCTTTTCTGTGGGAACTACACAGACTCTGGCAGTCATCCAGTTTTTTATAGGAATTTCTCTTGCCCGGGACCTGATGCGGGACTTGTCTGCATTCTGGCTATTAGAAAGGACTGTTTGTTTGTTTGTTTGTTTGATCCAATTACCTAGTCTGAACAAAATCACTGAATGAGGTTCAATGGGGGTCTGTCTTCTCTGTGGCTTCTCAGGATGTAGCACCCAGAGCAGCTGGCAGAGAGGAATGGAGCAGCATATATTCTAATGCAGTTAATTTATTCTAATGAGCTGCATTCTCTAAAATCAGACTTGCTGATGTTGGCAGGAAATAAATTTAACTCCCCTGCACAAATAGATGCAAATCTGAATTCTCTGAAACATTTCATTTTCCACAAGGTAATCAAGATTCATAAAACTTCTATTTAGGATCTGGGCACCAGGGAGTCAGTGTCCTTGAGGGAAACAAAACCTTCTAATGGAAATTATATTTCAGTGGTGTTAATCTCACAGGATCTGATAAATGGACACGGTGGAGTTGAATCTTATTTGGCTTCATTGTCCTTTCTGCCATACATTTCATTCAACACCAAGGTAATCAAATACATAAAATCTGCATTATTCGCTCTGGCCCAGAAAACACTATCTAGTGCCCTTAATCAAAAGAACAGGAGATGAAGTTGATAGCACATTATTTTCTAAGGTTATCATCATCTTCAAAATTTTTCTGTTTTTAAATCTCATCTTCTTGGCCCAAAATTCAACTAACACCTCTCTTCTCTTCCATTTTCCTAGAACTTTATTAACTTCAGACAAAAGGTGATGAAACCATCCCAAATCTGTCCTTTCCAGCAGTTCTCAGCCCCCAGTGCATTATCATCAATAGCTCCCTGAATAACAGCCTATTCAGGAAAAGGAGAGTTTTGGCAGCAAAATGAAGAATAGTAGACATAATTTTTTAAACTTGATTTTTAAAGCATGATATACTTCCAACAGTTCAAATGTAAATCTCACAGAGCCCCGAGCACATGTCTGGACTAAGGAGCACTCGTGACTTTCAGGACAAGCGTTCTGAATTTAAAGTCAAGATTGATGATGGGTTCAGCTAGAAACAAGTTTGCATCACTGAGTCAAAATAATTAATGGCACATGTAAAATTCTTCCATTCCATGTGGAGAAAAAAATAGCTTCTGCTCAAGAAGTCAGCTCACCCTCTTAGACTTCATAGGCATCTGATACTTTAAGGAGTGAGCTGCTTGTAACTTTGAAATCACTAGTGCTTATGTATGTGATCAGGTAAAGGTAAGATGATAGGGGAAAGGACCTTCTTGAGAGATTCAAGGGGTAGTGGTAGTTTGATGGCATACAGGGGAATGTGGAAGTGAATTATGAAAGGCAAAATGTACTGTTTAAATATTTGGTTATGGGAAATATAATTCCTTAAGTTTTAGTATAAAGGAGTTGATCTGATGAGACAGTGGTGTTTGTCAATGTGTTCACTAAGCGTTTTATCATTTACTGTTAGCTATAAGCCAGAAGATATTGAAGGGGAGATGTGCTGTCATTACACTTGGAATAAAATGCAGAGTCCATTCCCTGACCTCCAAAAGCCCCACGTGAGTGATTCTCAACTGATTCATAGGTACCACCCATTCTAACTGAATCAGTTTCAAGTGCAATGTAGGTGCTGCTAGTTTTAAAAGTTCCCCAGGTAGTTCAAATGTGCAAAAAGGATTGAGCAATACTGTCTTCCATAATAGAACTCTTTCTTTTTTTTCTTAAACAGTACCTACCACATAGGGTTGCTATGAGAATTGCATGAGATAATGCACATAAGCAAGCATGGTGCAGAAGCATTTATTAAATTAACTCTCATGATTCTCATTTTATAAATAAAGAAAATTTAGTGACTAGTGGAGCCAAGGTTGGACTTCAAATCCCATTTTTTTTCCATTTCACCCCATGGCCACTGCCAAAGGAGAGAAGGGAAAGTGAAATTTGGGGGCATAATCAATGGGATGCCCCAAACAGTATCCCTAGTTAGAAGTTTCATTAGGTGATTAGTTAGGATGTAGATTTTGCTGCTAATAACCTAAATATCTGTGGCATAAACAAGGCAAGCTTATCTTGCTTTTTTTTTTAATTTTAATTAATTATTTTTTATACAGCAGGTTCTTATTAGCTATCCATTTTATACATATTAGTGTATACATGTCAATTCCAATCTCCCAATTCATCACACCACCACTACCCCCACCACTTTCCCCCCTTGGTGTCCATACGTTTGTTCTCTACATCTGCATCTCTATTTCTGCCTTGCAAACCAGTTCATCTGTACCATTTTTCTAGATTCCACATATATGTGTTAATATACGATATTTGTTTTTCTCTTTCTGACTGACTTCATTCTGTATGACAGTCTCTAGGTCCATCCACATCTCTGCAAATGACCCAATTTCGTTCCTTTTTATGGCTGAGTAATATGGTCAACTAATCTATGACAAAGGAGGCAAGGATATACAATGGAAAAAAGACAGTCTCTTCAACAAGTGGTGCTGGGAAAACTGGACAGTTACATGTAAAAGAATGAAATTAGAACACTCTCTAACACCATGCACAAAAAGAAACTCAAAATGGATTAAAGACCTAAATGTTTAAGACAGGTCACTATAAAACTCTTAGAGGAAAACATAGGAAGAATGCTCTTTAACATAAATCACAGGAAGATCTTTTTTGACCCACCTCCTAGAGTAATGGAAATAGAAACAAAAAAAACAAATGGGACCTACTGAAACTTAAAAGCTTTTGCAAAACAAAGGAAACTATAAACAAAAGGAAAAGACAACCCTCAGAATGGGGGAAAATATTTGCAAATGAATCAACGGACAAAGGAGTAATCTCCAAAATATATAAACAGCTCATGCAGCTCAATATTAAAAAAACAAACAATTCAATCCAAAAATGGGCAGAAGACCTAAATAGACATCTCTCCAAAGAAGACGTACAGATGTTCTTTCTTGACCATGAATTATTGGTCACTAAATTCTAATGGCTGCCTTATATTGCAGACTGCATTTAATCTTTCTACTTAAAGTATTTTTCTTCCCTAGTCCTTTCTTTACTTTCCCAAGCAATAAATGAAACAGACTTTGGATCAAAGAGTATGCTGCACATGTGCCAATGACCAAAACAATTTTCTATCAGAAAATTCAATCAAGGATTCTTTAATCAGAACATAAATGTTCCAGACACACATCACAGACTATACCACATTAGATCATAACTGCTTTTTTTTTTTTGCTTCCCCCCCCACATCCATTTTGCAATTACAACCTCTCAGTGGTAGAGGAACAGCACTGAAGTAGCAGAGAGAAAGCAATACACTGAAAAAGCAGTTTTAGACATGATGAACTTGGTCCTTTTAGTTTATCTCAGTCTGCAATTTCAACTCTCATGGGACTCAGTCAAATGGAATCAGGCAATGTGGATCAATAATGTGAAATTCTGTTGTAAAGGGTATAGTATAAAATAAACATTAAGAAGAGAATGTCTTTAACCCCCTCCCCCCTTTCTAGCAGCAACACCCTTATTTCTCCCATGTCTATGGAATTTAAAAAAAAAAAAAAAAAAAAGAGTTCTCAAACAGCTGAGAACTCTTTACCTGTTTCCTTTCCTATTTTCTCCAGCCCAGGGAGAACATTTAATGAGAAGAACCTGACTTTATCCCAATAAATTTTCAATTTTATACACTTATCATAAAGAGTGGCCCTATGTGAATTGACTGTACTTGGCACTAGACATATTCAAAACAGTGAAAACCTGTAAAAAGAAAAACCTTATCAGTTACTCTTTTGTAGGGCAAATAAGTAAAATCTTATTAATCAGGGAGATTTTAATGGAAATATTTTAGTTCATTTAAACTAAAGTTTCAAATATAGACAAGTTCAGTTTGTATCATTTATTGAAATTTGAAGAGTTTAGGATATGCAGTGGTAAAAATCATGAAAATGGAAGATATAAGGAAGAGATGTCATATTCCATAAGCTACCAGTAAATTGGCTCAAAAGATCTCTTTATGCTTCCCAAGAGTGATACATAAAGTTTTCCACTATCTAGCCAAACTGTAATTGATGGCCAGAAATATACTATGTCTGTTTTGAAAAGCATACATTGAGTTCCGGATGGGATACCAAAGCCGTAGCAAATGTTCTTCACAGGAACATCTTATATAAAAAGCATTTGCAAGAGCATTGTTCTACCAAATGAAGAAAAAAGATGTTTTTCTGTAGTTCTTGAGTACATATAATTTATTTTTACAAAAAAATACTATACATTCTGTATTTCACTTTGAAGAGTTTTCTTTTTAAACTTTAATTTTCATGATTTTTTCAAACATTCAGAGACCCAAATACCTATCATCCAAATTTAACAAATGTTGCCATCTTCCTATATTTTCTTCAAAGTGTTGTCTCATTTATTAAACAAATGTATTTACAGATATCATTTAAACACCATTCTTAATAACTATATCCTGCTTCTTAGAGTTAACCATTATTTGGAAATTTGAGGGTATCATTCCCATAATTACTGTCAATCTGTCTTCTATATCTCTTAATTGCTGCCTCATGCTTTTTTTGTGTGTGTGTGTGGTACGCAGGCCTCTCACTGTTGTGGCCTCTCCCGTTGTGGAGCACAGGTTCTGGACGCGCAGGCTCAGCGGCCATGGCTCACGGGCCCAGCCACTCTGCAGCATGTGGGATCTTTCTGGACCGGGGCACGAACCCGTGTCCCCTGCATCAGCAGGTGGACTCTCAACCACTGCACCACCAGGGAAGCCCCTTCATGCTTTTTATTTCTTTGCCTCTGTAGGAAGTGCCCTGGGTGAGTTCTTCACTTACTAGCTGTGTGGTTTTGAGCAAGTTACTTAAACCTCTGTACATCAGCTTTCTCATTTGTAAAATGTTGACAATAATAGTGCCTACCTCATAGGGTTGTTAGAAGATTGTCATTTACGAAACACTTAGAAAAGAACATGGTATAAACTGCTCAATAATATATCTCAATTCATTTTATCTTTCTTTGTCTACAAACTAGAGTTTGTCCAAACTATTGTAAGTTTCTTTATAACTTCAGTATTTTCTTCATTGCCAATATTTCTAAGTGGTTCTATTTCACATCCTACTATTTTTATTTCTGCCTCTGTTAGTGTCACAAATTCTTGTCCTTTTAATGGATATTGTCCATTCATTTACTTCTTTTATAGACTTGTTCAGAAGGCTCTATGAAATTTATTTCATTTGGAATAAATTCTGATTCATATTTTCTTCATTGGCTATAATATCTGGTTAACTTTTTACTTTATACTTATTTTTCTTTTTAAAAAATTTTTATTTTATATTGGAGTATATTTCATTAACAGTGTTGCATTAGCTTCAGGTGTACAGCAACATGATCCATATATCTATTCTTTATCAAGTTCATTTCCCATTTAGGTTATTACAGAATATTCAGCAGCGTTCCCTGTGCTATACAGCAGGTCCTTGTTGGTTTGGTTATCTATTTTAAATATAACAGTGTATACATGTCAATCCCAAATTCCCAATCTATCCCTCCCTCCCACCCTTCCTTCCTGGTAACCATTGATTCATTCTCTAAGTCTGTGAGTCTGTTTCTGTATTGTAAATAAGTTCATTTGTATCACTAATTTTAGATTCCACATATAAGTGGTATCACATGATATTTGTAATTCTCTGACAGACTTCACTTAGTATGATAATCTCCAGGTCCATCCATGTTGCTGCCAATGACATTATTTCTTTCTTTTTATGGCTAAGTAATATTCCATTGTATATATGTACCTCATCTTCTTTATCCATTCCTCTGTTGATGGACATTTAGGTTGTTTCCATGTCTTAGCTATTGGAAATAGTGCTGCTGGGAACATTGCAGTGCATGTATCTTTTTGAATTATAGTATTCTGGATATATACCCAGGAGTAGAACTACTGGATGATACAGTAGCTCTATTATTAGTTTTTTTGTTTTTTGTTTTTTTAACATTCTTATTGGAGTATAATTGCTTTACAATGGTGTGTTAGTTTCTGCTTTATAACAAAGTGAATCAGTTATACATATACACATATCCCCATATCTCTTCCCTCTTGCATCTCCCTCCTCCCTCCCACCCTCCCTATCCCACCCCTCTAGGTGAGCACTGAGCTGATCTCCCTGTGCTATGCGACTGCTTCCCACTAGCTATCTATTTGACATTTGGTAGTGTATCTATGTCCATATATACACAACCACTCCCTCACTTTGTCCCAGCTTATGCTTCCCCTTCCCATGTCCTCAAGACCATTCTCTAGTAGGTCTGTGTCTTTACTCCCATCTTGCTCCTCAGTTCTTCCTGACCATTTTTCTTTCTTTTTTGTTTTAGACTCCATATATATATATGTTAGCATGCAGTATTTGTTTTTCTCTTTCTGGCTTACTTCACTCTGTACGACAGACTCTAGGTCCAGCCACCTCACTACAAATAACTCAATTTTGTTTCTTTTTATGGCTCAGTAACATTCATTGTATATATGTGCCACATCTTCTTTATCCATTCATCTGTTGATGGACACTTAGGTTGCTTCCATGTCCTGGCTATTGTAAATAGAGCTGCAGTGAACATTGTGGTACATGACTCTTTTAGAATTATGGTTTTCTCAGGGTATATGCCCAGTAGTGGGATTGCTGGGTCATATGGTAGTTGTATTTGTAGTTTTTTAAGGAACCTCCATACTGTTCTCCATAGTGGCTGTATCACTTCACATTCCCACCAACAGTGTATGAGGGATCCCTTTTCTCCACACCCTCTCCAGCATTTACTGTTTGTTTTTGATGATGGCCATTCTGACAGGTGTGAAATGCTATCTCATGGTAGTTTTGATTTGCATTTCTCTAATGATTAATGATATTCAGCATTCTTTCATGTGTTTGTTCGCAATCTGTATATGTTCTTTGAAGAAATGTCTGTTTAGGTCTTCTGCCCATTTTTGGATTGGGTTGTTTGTTTTTTTGATACTAAGCTGCCTGAGCTGCTTGTAAATTTTGGATATTAATCCTTTGTCAGTTGCTTCATTTGCAAATATTTTCTCCCATTCTAGGGGTTCTCTTTTCATCCTGTTTATGGTTTGCTTTGCTGTGCAAAAGCTTTTGAGTTTCATTAGGTCCCATTTGTTTATTTTTGTTTTTATTTCCATTTCTCTAGCAGGTGGGTCAAAAAGGATAGTGTTCTAATTTCATTCTTTTACATGTAGCTGTCCAGTTTTCCCAGCACCATGTATTGAAGAGGCTGTCTTTTCTCCACTGTATATTCTTGCCTCCTTTATCAAAGATAAGGTGACCATATGTGCATGGATTTATCTCTGGGCATTCTATCCTGTTCCATTGATCTATATTTCTGTTTTTGTGAAGAGTACCATACTGTCTTGATTACTGTAGCTTTGTAGTATAGTCTGAAGTCAGGGAGCCTGATTCCTCCAGCTCTGTTTTTCTTGCTCAATATTGCTTTGGCTATTCGGGGTCTTTTGTGTTTTCCATACAAATTGTGAAATTTTTTGTTCCATTTCTGTGAAAAATGCCAGTGGTAGTTTGATAGGGATTGCATTGAATTTGCAGATTGCTTTGGGCAGTAGAGTCATTTTCACAATGTTGATTCCTCCAATCCAAGATAATGGTATATCTCTCCATCTATTTGTATCATCTTTAATTTCTTTCATCAGTTTCTTATAGTTTTCTGCGTACAGGTCTTTTGTCTCCTTAGGTAGGTTTATTCCTAGGTATTTTATTCTTTTTGTTGCAGGGGTAAATGGGAGTGTTTTCTTAATTTCAGTTCCAGATTTTTCATCATTAGTGTATAGGAATGCCAGAGATTTCTGTGCATTAATTTTGTATCCTGCTACTTTACCAAATTCATTGATTAGCTCTAGTAGTTTTCTGGTAGCATCTTTAGGATTCTCTATGTATAGTATCATGTCATCTGCAAACAGTGACAGCTTTACTTCTTCTTTTCCAATTTGGATTCCTTTTATTTCTTTTTCCTCTCTGATTGCTGTGGCTAAAACTTCCAAAACTGTGTTGA